>NC_086015.1:6911000-7232000 GCF_028858775.2 Pan troglodytes
ATTTAATGCAGAAAGTAAAGGCCAAAATAGTTGAAATAAAAAAATTAGTCAAATAACAACATATCCTGTGCTAGTTGTAACCAAATTAAATGGAACAGTTCACAGGTGTTCCAAAACGATGTTCATAATATTGTTGAAGAAAATTGCTTCTCTTGTTTTTATGACTTTAATACTAGGCCAATCTTTATATACAATGAAAAATTTTTAAACAGCAGTGAAATGATGCCATTCTATCTCTGATCCTTCTCTTTATGTACTGTACTACTGCCATATATACACATTAACCTATTACTGATGACTCTGTTATTCACGTTCCTATAGCCATAAATATGGATCACTGTGTATCAGTCCAGAAATCACTCACTCTGTGTGACTAGATAAACAACATATACAGATCATTTTAGTAAAGAATGATCTTAAGTGAGTGAACTCGTACTAGAAGCTATAATTATACTTAATAAATGACTTCTATGCCTGGAAAGAAGTATATGTTTGACTTAATGGCTATGATATATCACAGCATAAACACTGCATTCCTACATCTTTTCCTCCCTTCAACAAATCCTTACCCATCACATTTTTTCCCATATTACTGGTATTGGGCTAAGATTTGTGAAGGATACAGAAAAAAATGAGAAGAATTTCTATCCCTAAAGCAGGTAAGAGAACAATAGAAGAGATGCTCTGTGTGTGTGTGTGTGTGTGTGTGTGTGTGTGTGTGTCTGTCTGTCTGTCTGTCTGTCTAGCTAGCTAGCTATAAAGATGATAGAAAACAGCATTGCTATTTAAGAGGTACCCTGAAGTTTATATGTAAAATGTTTTATGTCAGTAGTTACTCACTGAGCACCTACAAGTGAAGAGCCTGCAGTGGAAGTTAGGAATATAGCTATGAAAAAGACAGACGCATTATTTGGTGTTATATGTTTTGCCATCTAAATGGAAGGCAGACACTAAACACATGAATAAACAAGAGAATTATAAATTGTGATAAGTAACATGAAGCAAGCAAGACAGTAGTAGAGAATAACTCTACTTGGTGTGGGCATGAGAATATGCCCACACAAAGACTTGCAAGTAAATGGTCATGGAAGCATTATTGGTAATAGCTAAAAGTGGAAGCCACCCAAATGCCCATCAACTGGTGTTATGGGTTGAATTTTGTCCCTCAAATAGATATGGTGAAGTCCTAACACCCAGTGCCCCTGAATGTAACCTTATTTAGAAATAGAGTCATTGTAGATGTAATCAGTAAAGATAAGGTCATGGTAGGGTAAGATGGGCCATAGATCCAATATGACTGGTGTCCTTCTAAGAACACAATGGGAAGACACACATACACAGAAAGAATGTCACGTGACAACCGAGGCAGAGATGGACTGACATGACTATAAGCCAATGAATGCCAAGGATTGACAGCTACCACCAGAAGGTAGGAAGGATTCTGCCCAGAGTCTCAAAGGGTGCATGGCCCTGTCAACACCTTTATTTATGACTTCTATCCTCTAGAACTGTAAGAGAATAAATTTCTTTTGCTTAGGGCCACTGAGTTTGTAATGCTTTGTTAAAGCATCTCTAGGAAACTAATACAACCAGCGAATGGAGAAGGAAAATGTGGCATATCCTACAGTGGAATATTATTCTGCAATAAAAAGGAACAAACTACTGCTACATGTTACAACATCGATCAATCTTGAAAACGCTATGTTCAGTGAAAGGAGCCAGGCACAAAAGACCACATATTGCACAATTTAATTTATAGGAAATATTCAGAAAAAAGCAAATGTACAGAGACAGAAAGCAGATTAGAGGTTTCCCAGGGCTGAGACTGGGAATGGGGATTCATTGTGAATGGGCATGAGGGATCTTACTGGGGTAATGGAAACGTTCTAAAACTAGACTGTGGTGATAGTTGCATGACTCAGCAAATCTGCTAAAAACCATTGGATTGCACACTTAAAATTGGTGAACTTTTTAGTCTGTAAATTATACCTTAAAAACTTGTTTTTAAAAAAAAATTATCAATGGAAACAGACAAAGGTAGAAGTTTTTATCATTTGGGTCATTTAAAGACCATTGTGAGCTAGAGAGTAGGGCCTACAGAGGAAAGGGAAAGGCAGGCAGTAAGTAGGTAAAGGACTCTGGGAGAGAAAATGTTCAGTTTGGGCCTAAATGGATAGGATTTTAGGACGTGGAGATAACAGTTCAGGGATCTGGGACATTGCATCTCTGCGTTGCCAATGATATTTTAGTTCTTTCAAACAAGGTTGTGTGACATATATTTGCTCCTTGGTGTAATTTTCATGATCAGATTAAATAAACACAATTTTATATGTGATATTTATAGACAGAGAGAGGCTGGGAAAAAACCTGACCACTTCTAAGACCTCCTTGGCTTTTGTATTCTAACCTTATTGTCTCATCTCCCTCTAACACTTGATACACTGCAATGCAGGCTGTCTTGATTTCCTGGGAAGACGAAAGACCTCCTTCTCTCAAGGCAATTCTTTTTTAAATTAACACTGCTCTCAGAGTATACAGCCATATACACAGCACTAAAAGGTGTTAACTTGCTCACTGCGCTCAAAGTCATACTACTGATATTTATGGGATGATGATTCAACGGTACGGGCTGTTTGTTAGCAAGTTCAACAGCTGTGTGTGAATGTTGTTGTGAGTATGCACTGAGTCTTTACCAGGCCAGCTTTGTGCAGATGCTGAAAGAAAGGCCAGCCCAGACTCAGGGGCAAGAGAACTCAGACAGCAGAGGCTGGCCAAGAAAGGAGGAATAATTTTGTAACCGAATATGTCAAGCATGAGTGTAATGTGTTTGAACCTACTTTTGTAGTGTTATTCATTTCGTGGTGAGAGGCCGTCGTAAGAGATTAAGATGAGGAGTCAGGGGCCTGAGTTTTAACACCGACTGGTTTTCTGTGGGACTAAAGATAAACCGTTTAACTCTTGAGATTACAGACTTGCTTGTAAAAGAAAGGGATAGATTAGAACTGTGATTTTTAACCTATGGAGGGATAAGCGTCCCTTCAAGAATAGGTTGCTAGCCGTGGATCCTCTCTTTGGAAAAATGTGCATCCAGTAGGAAAATAATACCCAGATTAAGGTTGCTGAACCAAATGATATCAAAGGTCCCTTCCAAATCCAACACTCCTCGTCATTCCAGGAAAGGAAGAAAAATGAAAACAAGAAGAAGAAGAACTGTTATGTTCGAGTTTGCACTATTGACAACATACTTCATAGCAAAGTTAGCTAGACTGTAAGTCATCAGACACCCAGGGTTGATTCTGTTTCTCACAGTTTGAGGAGATCCTCTTGATGCTTCTCAAACTCTGAAATGGCCGATGAAAAGGGTCACCTCGGTGGGGTGCGGTGGCTCATGCCTGTAATCCCAGCACTTTGGGAGGCCGAGGCAGACAGATCACCTGAGGTCAGGAATTCAAGACGAGCCTGGCCAACATGGTGAAACCTCATCGCTACTAAAATACAGAAAGTAGCCATGCGTGGTGGCACGTGCCCGTAGTCCCAGCTACTTGGGAGGCTGAGGCACAAGAATTGCTTGAACCCGGGAGGCGGAGGTTGCAGTGAGCCAAAATTGTACCACAGCACTCCAGCCTGGGCGACAGAGCAAGACTCAGTCTCAAGAAAGAAAAAAAAAACAGGCAAGGGCCCATCTCTGCAAAGTGAGTGAAATCATTTCTCTTTGTGATTGCACCTGTCCCCCATCCATTTTTGGTCTTTAACCTTTCCTTCTAAGGTTCAGTCTCTTTTTCCTCTGACTATGGGAAGCCTAAAGGAGAGATGAAATGGAGAGCCCTATCTTTTTATAGTAAGCTAGGTAATTCCAAACTCTTTATGGGCACAGTTGAATCAAAGATCATAAAAAATGATCAGAGATGGAATAAGAATAAATGTATTAGAACAATTAGAGCAGTGGCAAATTGAGTCAAGCATGTATTGATAAGAAATAATTGATAAGGCCAGGAGCAGTGACTCATGCCTGTAATGCCAGCAATTTAGGAGGCCAAGGCAGGTGGATCACTTGAGGCCAGGAGTTGGAGACCAGCCTGGCCAACATGGTAAAACCCCGTCTCCACTAAAAATACAAAAAAATTAGCTGGGCATGGTGGTGCACAACTGTAGTCCTAGCAACTCAGGGAGGCTGAAGCAGGAGAATCGCTTGAACCCGGGAGGCAGAGATTGCAGTGAGCCAAGATCCTGCCACCACACTCTAGCCTGGGTGACAGAGCGAGACTTTGTCTCAAAAAAAAAAAAAAAAAAGAAAAAGGAAGAAAGAAATAACTGATAAGTATTTAATTGCAAAGCATGGACTTAGTTTGTTAGACTGTGTTACCTTGGGCATAATTGTAGAGTCATTTTCCAGGATAAGGAAAAGTGGCAGAATATGACCCTCCAAATAAGTGTGCCATTGGCAAGGTAGGTGTAACTTAAAGGTTTTCTGTAGCTGTATCTTGTTATTCTTGTTTCACAGGTCCAAAATGTAATAAAAATACAGGCATTTGATGTTACCTTGAGTATACTAATTTACGATTCATTTATATTGGCATTGGAAATGAAAGTAAAAGTTGTGGCCACAGAATGATTACTCAGAAGAATTATTTTATTATAGAGACATAATTAAGCAAGCAGGTATTTTTGAGTACTTTTATTAATCAATATTACAAATTTTTCTGCAGTATACTTCCAAAGAGATAATTTAATTTTCCTGATGACTAGCACTTCATCCCCTTCTGCTTTTTTTCCTTAAGACTACCTTAAAACAATACTTTTGAGGGGCAAAGTTGTATGCATGGAGAATTTAATCCAGGCAAATGGTGTGGCGCTGCGACACAAATTTTTCTGTAGCAGTAACTGGGAGAAGAGCCACAATTCATGACTGCTAGAGATAGGACCTGCTTTAAATGAAGGAATTAATTGTGCACATAATGATGTGTCTAAGCATTCTACATTAACAGAAAAATGAGTTTTACATTTTATACATTTTAAAAGAATCTCCAAGACTTAGCCCCTTTATTTATTCACAGGAGTGATGGGTGAATATGAGCCCAAAATAGAAGTGCAGTTCCCAGAAACAGTTCCGACTGCAAAAGGAGCAACGGTGAAGCTGGAATGCTTTGCTTTAGGAAAGTAAGTTCTGGTTTGCATTCCTTCTCATCCTCCCTTCAGCTTGAGCAGGTATAGAGTTTTTCTTGCACTGTTCACGGCGATGGTTTCTGAGGTGACGGAAAAGCAAGTGAAGCCTTTCTCTTTGTAATTCTGTGTATGCATCTTGGATTCTGCCCCCTCACCATGGAGAGAGGACATGTAATGGTGCAAGAAGGATTAGGCTGCCACAACTGACATGGCCACAAAGGAAAGGAGAATGGGCAATTCTGAAAAAGTATTTTGTTCTATTATTATGACCTGTAATGTGCATGCTGTCTAACCCAGAATGACAGGAAAACAATGGCCTCCACTTGAGGTACAGTTAAGCTGACTATCTGGAAAAATACGGACTTTCATTTTGGCTCCAGTTTATAGAGGATGCATCAGACTTTTCTTGAATTTCTTTTTAAACTGTCAGTCTCTTCGCTCTACTTTGGATTTCCTTCTACTCTGGCTAGAGATAGGTAAGACGTGTTATTCTCTAAGAGAGTCTGTTTTACAAAGTTGTCCAAATATTGTTTACAACTTTATTATTCAGTGTGGACTTCCTTGAGAAAAGCCTGCTTAGAAACTAGCTAACTTTTCCTTACAGAATATATCAGACAGCATAAAGAACATGAAATGCACATCATTTGGGATTTTTATTTGCCAGTAACCAGCAATAAAGATTTGGCATAAACAGTATAAACTATTATCTGAAGTGAGAATTTTGACATCTTCTTTGGATTTTAATGATCCATGTCAATCTTTATGCCCAGCCCCATCTATCTGACGAATCCATTACTAACTCTCTTTCTCCTGCGCCCACATGTTGACTAAGGCAACAACAGTAACTTTTTTTTCTTTTTTTTCGGTAGAGGCAGGATCTGCGTATGTTGCCCAGGCTAGTCTTGGACTCCTGGCCTCAACTAATCCTCCCACCTTTGCTTGTCAAAGTGCTGGGGTTATAGTCCCTAGCCACTGAGCCAGGCAACACTAACTCCACCGTTCCTTATATCAGCGTGTAATCTCTTTTCTTACGATTTTTGTGTTTTACAGCAATCATAGAAGGGGTTCCTTTTTCCATTTTATTGTCGGTTCTAATAGAAAGGTTGTTTTGGTTTCCATGTGTTTTCAAGTCGTGACAAATAAGCTACAGTCGTGTCTTTACTTTGGTACAGTACAATGCAGTGGTAATTTTTTATGTCCTGAAAGCTTATCATATTAAATAAATTAAGACATAATTATAGGATTGAACACTCTACAGACATTAAAAGTCAAGTTGCAAAACAACATTTAAGACGTAGAAAATGCCCATGCTAAGAGAACAAAAGCAGATTGCTAACAGGATAATATGATTACACTTTGTATTTTTATTTTAAAGTATTTGTGTATAAGCATTTATATATATGAAATTAAAGATGAGAGCAGGTAACTGGGTAGTCTAGATATACATTTGATGAATTTTTTAAGATGACACCTTGAAAAATCATCTGTGAAAAAGAGCAGAATTCACGTTGTTCACACTTCAAAGGGGGTTATGAATTAAACGCTATTCACACTGTTTGAATAGTGCTGGAATAAAAACAAAAATCCCAAATTGGCTTCTTCAGTCTACACAGAAATGTTTGGGTATGCACATCCAGCTGCTGAAACACATCATCACTGCCCACTTAAGAGCAGAAAGACTACATTCAATATGGTTATTTTTAAAGGCATATATTAAGTGCATATCTCATCAGTATTAAGACACCGATTATGTACTTTTCATAGACCCTTTCTGCATTTTGAGTTAGTGTCTGTCTAACGAACTTAAATTCTTCTAAAACAAATATAGTAGAGTTGATGGCTTTAATGTTTTAAATACCATCTCAGGTTTCCCAGAGAAGATTAGCAAGTCTTTAGTCTAATTACTTCTCTGTGTGTGTATTTGTGAAAAATAAATAAGTAAATAATTGTATCCCCTGCCAGGCAGCCACAATCTTAAAAGCTGTGGTTAGCTCACTAAACCATTGATTTGCAGATTCAGTGATGCCCTCTCTGCAATTTAAGATATGTTCCAACAGTTATGGCAGTAGGATGATAGATGCCTTGAGAGTACATAAAGACCTCACAGATGGCATCTTTCTTTCTCTCACTATTTTAAGCGAAGTTTCCCCAACCCATCTTGCAAATGGACTGCTGTAAGTTGGTAAGGTTCTCAATATATAAATGACAAGGAGAAAAACCATGTTGTCCAAAAGAATGTACCTTGAGTGAACCCTTCCTGTATGTCAGCAATAGGTTGTGTCTCCCAAATTTTATGAGCTCATTATTTCTACTATCATTTATTCATTATTTGGGTATTTCTCAAAGTAGGGTACTTGCATTGTTGGTACATGGATTTATGGAAATAGATTGTTTCTGTTATCTATTGCTACATAACCAACTTAGAGGGAACACCAGAATTTTATTATATCTTACAATTTGTGGGTTAGGAATTCAGGCAGGGCTTGGCTGGCTGGTTCTTTTGCTTTTAGTGGCATCCTTCAGGTCTTTCAGTACTATTTAGCTGACAGATGAACGGTCTAGAAAGCTCACAAGAGTCTCACACGCATTTCTGGTATTTTGTTGGGGACGTTGGAAGGCTGGTGTCACTGAGACTGTTATCTGGAAGCCGTATGTACGGCCTCTCCTCCCTGGCGGTCTCAAGGTATTCACTCTTCTCTTAGGACAGCTCAGGGCTGCCATGAGACAGAAAGCAGAAGCTGCCAGTTTCTTAACACCTGAGCTTTGATCCTGCAACATCACTTCTGTCTTATTTATTAGTCAAAGTGGTTAAAAAGCGCTGCCAGATTCAAGGGGAGGGGACATAGACCTCATCTCAATGGGAGGAATGTGAAAGAATTTGCAGCTATCTTTAATTTGCCACAAATGCACATGAACATTTTTATTTTCGTATTTTTTATTTAGAAAAAACATGTATGGGTGAAACCTTGTCTCTACTAAAAATACAAAAATTAGCTAGGCATGGTGGCGGGCGCCTGTAGTCCTAGCTACTTGGGAGGATGAGGCAGGAGAATCACTTGAACCCAGGAGGCAGAGGTTGCAGTGAGCCAAGATTGCGCCACTGCAATCCAGCCTGGTGACAGAGTGATACTCCGTCTCAAAATAAAAAAATATATATTAAAAAAAAAAGAAAAGCAAAAAACGTATGAGGAAACATATATAACATATAAAAATCTGTTTTTATTTCAATGATGATATTGTATAGGAGATAGATCACTTTTTTTTTTTTTTTTTGAGACAAAGTCTCGCCCTGTCGCCCAGGCTGGAGTGCAGTAGTGCGATCTTGGCTCACTGCAACCTCCGCTTCCCAGGTTCAAGTGATTCTCCTGCCTCAGCCTCCTGAGTAGCTCAGATTACAGGCACCTGCCACCATGCCCGGGTAATTTTTTTGTATTTTTAGTAGAGACGGGGTTTCACCATGTTGGCCAGGCTGGTTTCAAACTCCTGACCTCAAGTGATCTGTCCACCTCGGCCTCCCAAAGTGCCAGGATTACAGATGTGAGCCATTGCACCCTGCCAGATCACCTTATTGAAAGTTAAGAAAAGTTATTTGATGTTAAGAACACTAAATAAGTAATACCAGAGATGTGGATATGATTAAAGTTATAATGGAGATAGAGGAATGAATGAAGTTTGCAAAACACCCAACCTTATATGTGTAGAACCAAGAAGGAAGCGTTTAGGTTCAGATAAAAGGTCCAGTTTTCTCTAGTTTGATTCACTCCTTTTTATTCTTGCTATCAGTCCAGTACCAACTATTATCTGGCGAAGAGCTGATGGAAAGCCAATAGCAAGGAAAGCCAGAAGACACAAGTCAAATGGAATTCTTGAGATCCCTAATTTTCAGCAGGAGGATGCTGGTTTATATGAATGTGTAGCTGAAAATTCCAGAGGGAAAAATGTAGCAAGGGGACAGCTAACTTTCTATGGTAAGTGTATGATTTCAGTTTATCATTTATAGTGCTACAGAACTTCCTGATATTGAAATCATAAGCTGAGAGGCATTCAGGCATTTTGGGAGAGATGGTGCAGAATAGGACTGTGTGAAACTCATGGTTTGCTCCATAATTAGCCCTGGTTGATTCTGGGTGTGGAGAGTGAGGGTGGGGGGCAAGGGTGTTGACGGAGCAGAGAGGAAGACATTAGGCTGATGTGTTTGGAGGATGGATATTAGTGTGAACACAGTTGCAAAGAAGTCTGTTTTTCCTCTTTGCATCAAGCTGTAAACCTGACACAGGAGACATTTTATTATTCCTACTCCTGATTTATCTTTTTTTTTTTTTTAAGCTCTGTGCTTTTCTTCATTAGAATTTTGATTTGAGGCTTGTGCTAATCTTTTGTAATTGCTCCTATTTGGTAGCAATTTAATGTGGTACCATGAACATTTCAAAATGCACACTGTCCAAATTTAGTTCTTGTCAGAGTGGAACGTGACAAATCTCTCTCACCCCAAAGACTTTTTATGTGCAGCTGCTCCTATTCCAATCAAATCATCAGCATTGATCCAAACAATATAAATGTAAAACCACTAGCACGTGGTCATTATTGAGACCATCTTGGAAACCCTGTTAGGATACTGATTTGAAATCTAGAAAAGGATTTCATTGGATAGGCATTTTGAAAGCAAACTGAGTTCTGCCAAATTGGAGCGTGCCAGAATCCCATCTGTCTGGGATACAGAAAACAAATACTATAGATTGATAATTATTTAAGGATGATTTAAACAAACAACAATGCATATTAAAATGATGAGAGTAGTTCTGTAGGGCAAGTTGTAGCAAAAGCTTTAAATGTTCTTATTTCTTGCAATCATTGATCCCACAAAAGTCTATTTATTTCACTAATTCTTCTTCCAAAGCATTTTGGTTTTAAGATATGACCGAAGTTCTAAGCCCTCCAGTAGACAGAAGGGGACCCCTCTTGGCTAAGGGGGGGCCCAGAGTAACATTGAAAAATGAGTTCTTGGCCATGATGGGAGGGTAATGTCAGACGCATCTAGTTATACCCGCTCCCTTGCTAACCGCAATGAGCCTTTCTTCCCTAAGGGCTAAACACATTCTAGCCCTTTGAAAAGACTCCATCACTGACATCAACCATGCACCTGATGCTGCCCCTTATTTTTTGCCTGATAAGAGACCACCAACACAGAATGGTTCTGTCATTCTAGGGAGGATGTGCCGTGAGGGGTTTCATGTCCTCTGGTCTACCTTTTGACATCACAGGGCCAAAACCTCCACCCTCAGATGCTAATACTGCCATTTTTCATACCTGGAACCCATGAAGGGTTGCACATGCAGATGGTTCTCCTTTCATAAATATCCATGACTCCTCCTGTAGCTTATTAAATATGTATATTCATATTTATATACATATGAATATGTATATAAATTCATGGGTTCTGGGTATGAAATATACATATATTCATATTTATATACATATTTATGTACATATGAAAATATGTATATTTCATACACAGAACCCATGAAACTCAGTTGCACATGCACATGTTTCTTCTTTCATAAATATCCATGATTCCTCCTGTAGCTCATTAAATATGTATATTCGGCCGTTCCACTCAGCACAAATTCCTGTTTGTTCCCTTTGCTCCTCCTTGGAAGTGCCTGTTCACAGCTTCTGGCCAAGGGAGGCTACACTTCCTAGCCTGTCAGAATGGCCACCAGGAAGACTAATAAAGCTCTCCCTTCCAAAAAGAAAGAAAGAAATGGAAGGAAGGGAGGGAGGGAGGGAAAGGGAAAAAGAAAGGAAGGAAGGAAAAAAAGAAAAAGCTATGGCCAAAGAATTCTGATCAATAATCACGTAACATTTTTTAAATCTTGATTGGAAACTGGGCAGAGATTTCCACTATGAGCCAGCCTTCAGTGACCTCCCCTAAGTGACTCTCAGCATTTCATTTTGGACTCACGTTCCCCTGATGCAGCTTCTGAGGCGAGAGAACACACAGAGTTGTAGAAAGTATTAATACTTCACTTGATGAGCTGGGCAGTAGCTGTTTGAATAAATCTGCACTTCTCTTTTATCATTCGTCTGTCTTCAAGAATATTAAAGGACTGACTCTCCTCATGCCAGATGACAGACTTGATATTTAATCTTTGCTTTCCTCTTAAACTGTCATAGTTGGTATCTTAGTTGATGGGTTGTAAAGCAAAAGACACCACAGTTAACTGACTGCAAAATCATGAGACTGTAAATTACAGATTTATTCAGTGAGATGCTATGGCTGTGTATTTTTAACTGTGTAGGGCTCGTTTTTCTCACCAATGTAATAATTATTTTTTCTATATCAGATAGGAACAATCTGTAAATATTCAGGTAATTGGCCAACATTTTCTCTTTTTTCTTGGTTGAATAGTCTCTTCAGTTCAGTGGTGGCTGCTCCTAAATGTTATTTGAGTAGCTTAACTAATTGAATAAAGTCATTTTAACTTTCATGATTTTCTGTTAAGTGAAATTCCTGCTCTCAGTATGTTAAACTGGTATGAAATTTTCTGCAACCAGGGGTCGGCATACTGCTTTCCTGTGGGTTAGAGGTTTCCTGCACTGGATATACAGTACTCCAGGATTACTGTTATGGAAAATCAACTTTGTCACTGGCTCCCAGCCCTGTGCAGGGAAATGTTTTTTTCAGGGATCCTACCCTGGAGATGAAAATCAGGTTCTAACAATGTTTCCTTTTTAAATGGAGTTATCTGCAGCCATGCATGGGAAAAAGAGCAGAATAAAATAAAATTTGCCTGCTTTCTGAAGATAACTCAGCCTTAGCTCACTTGTCAGCCACGCTTGGTGTTAAAAACTTGTCAGATCAGTTGACTTCCACAGCACTTGGCTATTGCATTTATGTTTATTCTTTTGTTTTTCCTCATCTAGCATATCAGTGACAAAAATTATCTAATTGTTTTCATTGTCACAGCCACAGGAGAGCTTAATTATACATAAGCACTTGGCTGTCATCTTTTTTCCTCTCACTTTTTTCTGGTCTGGGTCTTCCCAGTGCTGTGTTCCTAATATCCAGCTGCATAGGTCTCCAATTTAAATGAATTATGATAATTAAAATCACCATGTAGATGATAAAAGGTGAGAAAATACCCCAGTCACGTATCCATGAACATTCTGTCTTTGTTGACAAGAATTTCTCACAACCTAGGGATTATAAACCATGGGTTGGAGCTTAGAAACCTGCTTCTTTGGGTTCCAGGTTGTTTATTGCATTCATCAGCTCTCCACTTCAGCAGCCAGAAGTGTGCTAACTCCTATTCAGGGTTGGCAAAATGGCAATTTTTTTCCTTCTTGCATTAAAACCATTTTGCCTTCTTTCAAAAGCCTACTAGGCATGATGATTGTTCCCAGTGTCCGAATAATGGAAGCCCTATTGCCCGTTGGTTTGTCCCTACTGTAGCCATGTCTTTAAGTTACCCTGTGCTACTCACGTTTGGTATGTATGAAGAACTGAAGCAAGTTCAGAGATAGAACATTTTTACCCTACCCCATCTTCCCAATTTGTTTTTGCTATAACCTGTATGGTCTAGTTGAATCTACTTTTCTCAGTCTGTTTTTGGCATTAAAAACTTCCTAAAAATAGATTTATTTTCAGTGGTAAAATGCTATGGATCTCTGTTACTAAAGATAAACATTTTCCAAAATGACTTTAATACATTATTTACTTGTTTAACAGATTTTTTTTTTATTGCCTACCATGTGGGAGACATTATCAGGCACTATGGCTGCAAGACAAAATCCCTGCCCTCAAGGACCTAATATTTTACTGAAAGTTAACCAAAATGCACTATTAAGCAAATAAATTAACTAGGAAATTTTATTTTCTGGTAAGAGTGATAAAGAAAATAATGAGGTTGATTGGCCAGGTGCAGTGGCTTATGCCTGTAATCCCAGCACTTTGGGAGGCCGAAGTGGGTGAGTCACTTGAGGCCAGGAATTCAAAACCAGCTCCATCTCTACTAAAATATAAAAATTAGCTGGGTGTGGTGGTGGTGCATGCTGGTAGTCCCAGCTACACGGGAGGCTGAGGCAGGAGAATCACTTGAACCCAGGAGGCGGAGGTTCCAGTGAGCCGAGGTTGTGCCACTGCACTCCAGCCTGGGCAACAGAGCAAGACTCCATCTCAAATAAATAAATAAATAATTTGATATAATAGAAAGTAGCTGAGAGCAAGAGAAAGATTTCATAAGATGAAGTAGTCAGGAAAGACTTGTCTGGGAATTGCCCTCTGACCCAAAACCTAAAGGATGAAAATGAGCTAGGCTTTCAAGGGGAAGTGCATTCCTGGCAGAAGGTGAGGAAGTGCAAAGACTCTGAGGCAGAAAACTACTTGACTTTCTTGATATGCAGCAGGGAAGTCAGTGTTAACTAAATCATAGTGAGCAAGGGGCAAAGGTTTGAAACTTGGGAAGGTGACAGACTGCAGTACTTTGTAAGCCAGGCACAGAGTTTGGGTTTTATTCTCTGAGTAAAATGGGAAGCCATTACAGCATTTCAAGGCAGGAGGGTGACTCGATTTGACTAATGTTTTGAAAAGACCGCTCAGGTTGTTTTGTGGTGAATGGATGATTGGAAACCAAGAGCAAAAGCCGGACAGCTAGTTAGGAGACCATTGCCAATATCCAGGTGAGAGACATTGTTGGTTAGGACGTAAGAGAGGAAGAGAAATGGAGAGACTTGAGATATATTTTGGAGTTAGAGCCAATAGGATATGCTCATTTCATTCCTACATCTGTCTAGTTTATAGATATGGAAATTGAGTCCCAAAGAGATTAAAGTAATTGATTTAAGTTTATACAGTAAAAAACAGAGCTAGATTTCGAATGCTTTGCTAGAGGTTCTGAAACTTCAGTGTGCATCACAATCACTTGGAAGTCTTATTACAACACAGAATTCTGGGTCGCGTTCTATGTTCCCAGTGGGAACATACCAGATGGAGGCTTTGATTTGGTAAGTCCAGGGTAGAACCAAGCATTTGCATTTCTAGTAAGTTCCCAAGTAATGCTGATGCTGCTTGTCTGGGAACCACATAGTGAGAATGCTCTATGTTTAGGTTGTCCACCCATGGTATTGTGAAGCTGAAGATTAAATTACATGCAAGAGAAGGTGTTCCCGCTACTCTGGAAAGCTAACAGCTTACTGTCACATCAGGCATTTTAGCCAGTCTACACAAAGTAGAATGAGAGTGCTAAGGCAATTATCTTTGAAGAAAGGAAAGGGAAATATAAAATGGATTTAATTCACTTGGTAATTATTCATCTTTTCACTTCATTCTGTCTCTGTAGTCACTTCCTTTTTGCCCAAAAAGACTGATAGAATTATAGTCATCATTTAGTAGAATGAAGTGTGAACTAAAAGAGCCTGATATTTAATATCTTTGTACAGTTTCTTCTCTTTGTTACAGGTGTTATGAGAGTTAAACCATCTTCATAATTAGGAAATGGGGAATCTAATATTTGAGCAGTAAACAAGGCTGTATTTCACAGAATCCAGTAATACTTAAGCTGGAAGCAACTGCTGGGGCCAACCCTTTGATTTTTATAATTAAAGAAAATAAGATCCAGAGATATAAAATAACTTATTCAAGGTAATGCAGTGAATGGGAATCACAGCTAGAACTGCTTTTTTCTGCTATTCTACCTGTGTTACTTTTCCTGCCAATACAACATTTTGATACAATAGGTAAGGTGAAAAAAATCCATCAATCATCCAGATACTCTTTCTTGCGTTTTCCATTACCAGTGTCACAAATGAAAACATCTGGATGAACAACTGACTTTTTCACTTTCTATTTTCTAAGTTGGTCACCTGGTTATTGAGTCCAAAAAAACTCTTTTTTTCTTCTTCAAATTACATGTAAGACTAAATGTCTAGACCCTTTGTGCTACAGTCCTTTGCCTCTAAAGGCAAAACTGTAGGCTTGATGACACTGCAAATGGTGTTTGAGTATCTCTAAGGTCATCAATTAATGAATACTGAAGCATCTTACGCAGAGCATACTAATTCCCCATGGATGTGCTATGTATATGTGATCACAAGATAATATTCAGCCTGCAAAGAAGCTTAAAGGACAGAGTAACCAAAAATTGAACACAGTAGATAAGGTAATTTCACAGTAGGGCAATAGTTTGCTTAATTGTCCTAGACAGAACTGATATTGATACCCTCAATTCCCCTGTCACTTAAGATAAAGTCAACAATTTTTGTTTCTTTCTTTCATCTGATAGTTCCAATAAAGTATGTTGCTACAGTTTTTAAGGGGTACGCATTAAGCAAACGTTGCGAATAATAGAGAGAATTAATACAGGAGTGGAGGCATAAAGTCCTTGCCTAATAAGAAACGTTAAGCCATGAAAAAAAGAGTCATATCAAGGACAATATATTGAAATGCAATTCAAGTCATCTCACTCTATAGTCCCAGAGAAGGCAAAATGTCGCAGTTACATTTTTTTATTCACCAATGAATATTGTTTAAATTTACTTATAGGAGGTTTTGCTTAAGTTGATTCGTTTATCTAAAAGTTCCTCTGCTTGTCTAAGCAGGAGGGCTCAAACTGTTGGTTTAAGGACTCCTTTTTACCCTGAAAAATTACTGGATACCTCAAAGAGCCTTTGTTTATGTGAGTTATATCTACCCATATATGCCATATAATTAATTTAAATCGAGAATTTAACTTAGAACTTAATTTCCTTTAAAATGACAAAAATACAACCAGTATATGTTAGAAATAATTAACATAAGAAAACTGACTATATTTTTCCAAACAAAAATTTTTAATGAAAAGAGTAGCATGGTTTATATTTTTGCAGATCTCTTTAATGTCTGTCTTACTAGAATAAAAGTGCATTCTCCTATATACTTCTGTATTCAGTCTGTCATGATATTTTGTTTTGATTGAAGTATATGAAGAAAATATGGTCTGACACCTATATAATTGGAAAGAGAGGACATAATGGACTCTCTTAGGGAAACCTGGGGACCTACAATGGTTCTTAGATTGCACTTTAAGAAGGATACATTCAAAAGAATGCTACCATTGTCATTTGCATTAGGGTTGGACATTTTTTGAGAGGCTCTGGACAGAGAATGGATGTTGGAGCCAAGCAGGCCTGTGTACCATTGCTAACTGAGCTACTTTCTGAATCTGGATGTTATTGTCTCTGGGCCTTACCTATAAAATGAGTACAAGTCCACTTAACCTGAATATTATTATGAGGTTTAGAAATGATGTGCATAAAGTGAAGTTGATTAGATATTCCATATATTAGTAGTTTCCATTATTGGTTGCATTTGGGACTGAACTCAAGGTGTATAAGGGAAAGAGAAGGGGATGGATTCAGCTGAGTAAGAGCAGATTGAGGGAAACACTAGGTAGAGGCTTTGAAGATTAAAAAAATAAAAGAAAGAAATATAGAGAAATGAATCTGTGTAAGGTTAGAGTCATAGCTTGATTGATCTGGGTATAACTGAGTAAATCGGGCCCAACAGCCTTTTTGAAAATCCACATATTGCTGACTTACAATGTTTTTATTCTATAACTCATTTATAAAGTTCTGAACTGACTTATTGGAGTGGAGGACAAAGACCCTTATTCACCAAGAGCTGTGGATTCAATGGGCATAGTTGGACAGAAAGTAAGAGATGTAGGTAAAACCAGATGGCAGAAGACTTCATTTTCATTTATGTATTTGTTAATTTATTTTCGAGACAGGGTCTTGCTCTGTCCCCCAGGCTGGAGTACAGTGGTACGATCTCAGCTCACTGTGATTCTCACGCCTCAGCCTCCTGAGTAGCTGGGACTACAGACAGGCACCACCATGCCTGGCTAATTTTTGTATTTTTAGGAAAGATGAGGTTTCACCATGTTGGCCAGGCTGGTTTCAAACTCCTGACCTCAGATGATCCACCTGCCTCGGCCTCCCAAAGTGCTGGGATTACAGGCATGAGCCACCACACCTGGTCAGATGGCAGAAGACTTTCAATATTAACCTAAAGATATGAAATAATGATAATGTTCTCCTAATTTTCATAACATTTACAGGAGGCAGAGCACATTCAGAAATCTTACTTGTTATCTCGTATACAGATTACTTCCTACAGTTATATTTGCTTTATGTATTCATGAATACCTATTAATAGAAATATGCCAGCTTTGAGTTGCCTTCTAGTGTATCTTCATATAGTTGGTTTTTATATCTGAACTTGAGTTTGTCCTTGCTATCCGTGCTATCTGTAAAAGGATTGGCCTATGGGAGATGCCATCTCCCATACCATTGCCAGAAGCAAGTCAGTTGTAACTTATGTAGAGATGAAAAAGCCATAAATAAGAGTGTGTGAATGAAGTACAAATTAACAGAAAAACTAGGAGAACTATGAATCCTGTTGGTTTAAGAGACAATCTAAAGGCTAAAGGTTTCACTTAATAAAATCAAAAGGAGGGGCTGTGTGCAGTGGTTCACGCCTGTAATCCCAGCACTTTGGGAGTCTGAGGCAGGTGAATCACGAGGTCAGGAGATCAAGACCATCCTGGCTAACACGGTGAAACCCCGTCTCTACTAAAAACACAAAAAATTAGCCGGGCGTGGTGGCAGGAGCCTGTAGTCCCAGCTACTCGGGAGGCTGAGGCAGGAGAATGGCGTGAACCCGGGAGGCGGAGCTTGCAGTGAGCCGAGATCGCGCCACCGCACTCCAGCCTGGGCGACAGAGCAAGACTCCGTCTCAAAAAAAAAAAAAAAAAAAAAAATCAAATCAAATCAAATCAAAAGGAGTGTTAGACATCATTAGGTCCAAACGAATCTGAATTCAAGGAGAAAACAGGCTTCCAATCCCCAGACTGCATTTCCAAAGCCGTTCTTATAATACAAGATATCAGCCAGTATCAGCAAAGTATGTGCATGTTTCTCAAGGTACTTTTTTTAGCATGAAATTTCACAAGAAATTCTCAATATTTAATACAAAGCAAGGCTGCAGCAAGGAAGCAGCCTTGCGGTGTGTTAAATATTGAGAATTTGTATGAATGTGGAAGGGAGTGCCTTCCAAGAACCCTGAGAGCTTCATGGAATTGAGTTTGAAGACCCCTGTGAGGAGACTGATTGGTGTGTGGGGAGTGGATGAGAGTCTGAAGCCAGAGAAGCGCAGATGATCCGTGCTGAACAAACACCAAAGATGGACCTTGCCCTGAAATCCAACATGCATATTTCTTGTAGAGCTGGTCCTTCTTTTCAGTGACTTCTGCCAACTGGAAGTCTGGGGTTTATGAGAAGACTGTAATAATAAACTGGAAGACTCTCTTAAGTAGCATTGGAAAATGACTATTTCTCGTGCCAATACTAGGAACACTGAATTTGAGGTAATATGAGAATTTCTTGATGATTCTGTCAATTGCATAAGAATCCCAGGCAGGAGATAGAGATTTGGGAAGCATCTATATATATAGGTGGTAAACGAAAGCCAAGTAATTATCTCCAGACTCATAAAGTCTACTATCATTAAAATTCTTAAGCAATGTCAGTGAAACTCCCGCATTCCCTGGACATGATTCATCTTCTCCAAAATTGTGTCCGCAACCAGAAATAACTGTGAATGTCTACAGGTCATCTTTGTAATAGTAATTTAGAGGGTTTTTTTTTTTTTTTTTTGCCATCACATCCTTTCTTTTATATTTTTAAATTTCTAAGGCCTAAGGCGTATGTTGGCATTTCTTTCGGTTACAAATTTCTGTTTTTAGAAAATCGAAGAGCCAAATACTCCTGAGAATTGTTTGACCCACTGAGTTTAAATTATATCTGCCTGCAATATAAATTATTATTGGATAAGTTGCTTGTACAATTCCAGTGGCTGGAATACACAAACGCTGATTTAGGTCATTTCTGGCAGTTATTGAACAAAAGATTGAAATGAAGAGATTGTTTACCTATCCAGGAGACAAAGTGTGTCACAGAGTCAAATCCCAGCACAAGCATTTAACATTATATTTGAATTTGTAGTTTGAGAACAACACTTAAGGAGTCCTAGAAGAATTCTTTTGTTTCAAATCTTGAAAGAATATGAAAGTTCAAAACAGATGGTTCTCTTTTAATATGTGAATGTGTTTAATTCTGCTTAATATGTGGGCTCTGTATATATTACAAAAAAAAAAAAAGACATTTAGAAATGGCTTCTGAAATAATAGTATTGAACTAACCTGTTCAGGCCTTCCTCTGAGTTGATACAGGTTGAGTATCTCTTCCCTGAAATGCTTGGGACCAGAAGTGTTTCAGATTTTAGGTTTTTTAGGATTTTGGAATATTTCGACCCAAGCCTAAACATGAAGTTTATTTATGTTTTAGATATACCTTATACACACAGCCTGAAGGTAATTTATGCAACATTTTAATATTTTGCATAATTTAATGCATGAAACAAAGTTTTCACTGTATTTGACTATGACCAGCCTTATGAGATCAAGTGTGAAATTTTCCACTTGTGGCATCATGGTGGCCCTCAAAAACTTGTGAATTTTAGAGCATTTCAGATTTTAGATCTTCAGATTAGGGATGTTCAACCTGTGTTTAGACATGGAGTTATAAAATATAGTTGAACCTTGATATTAAGCGATAAATACCCTGTACCCAATGCATTATCACAAAAGGGGAGGGGCTAATGATATGTCTTATAATATGCTTAACTGGGATTTTTGTTATCTAAGGACTTTGAACTAGGTAACCCCCCCCAAATATGGAGATACATGAGTCATTTTCATCAAGCACATGACTTCATTTATTCTAGTTTGAAAAACTCACTCGTTTAGATATGATTCATCCAATCTAAGTGAGCAGGAGTGAAAACCTTTACTACATGGGCTTTTGCCCTGTAGATTTGCAAATGGCGTGTTAAGATAAAGACTGTCTCTCTTTGTCACATATATAATATGATACTTCATTTCTGATCTTCATGGGCCCACGTTCAGATATTCACTTTGAGAGGAATATGTTTATATCAGTTCAAATTTGTCTTCTATGAATTAATTTTACTTTAAAAATAAAGAAAGTGCCAGGTGATCTCCCACAGACACTGAATTTTTTGTTGATTTCACCTTGGCCAGCACAAATAACTACCACTGAGTATTCTCATCTGGTTCCTTGACCTCCATAACCCTGTGGGAAGAGACAGAATGAGCCCTCAGAAGTACTTAACTAGTTAGAACTTTGCAAGGTCTTTTCAAAATTCTCTCCAGTCCCTCCCTTCTCTGCCTCACCTGCTTCTTGAGATTGCAAGGTTTTGCTTCCAGCTTTCTGCATTTTTGCAAAAAAGCAATAAGAAAGCCCAAGTGTTACAGGAAATCTCTGACATTGAAATCTCTCTCTCTGCATGTGATTTTGATGTTTCCTTTTTGAACTTCAACTTGACATTGCTTCATAAGTTACATTTGCCCTTCCGTTTTTTTCCTCACTCTCTTTCAAAAGTTTGGCTTCATTGTTAATATTCCTCACATACTTCTGTGGCTTTTCTTGTTTGCTTTGTTTTCATGGACGCTGTAGGGGTCAATATTCAGCAGGTTGAATGTGAAATCAGGCATGCAACTGCATTAGCCCTATCAGGGTTACACATCAAATTCTCCAAGCAGAGAACCTTTTTAGCTTCCTTTGCATTAGCAGCAGGAAGATAAAGAACAAGGAAGACTTGCAGCTCTTTTAAGGGTGTAGGTTATAACCCTTCATTCAAGTTGATGTTTGTTGATGTTCTAAATTTTTTTGAAGTCGACCCTTTTGGCCTCCCCTCATATGCAGCAATGCATCATCCCATCAGTAGAGGATTTGTAAAACTGTGTTTTGCTCGTTGAAAAACATAAAATTGCTTATAGATGAGAAAAGAAAAAAGCAGCATTTATTCAAGGGCCTAGAGACCTCTGCTGGTTAAGTGATTTGTTGAGTGTTTTTCTAGTTTTGTTTATTATTGAAAAGGTGAAATACAGTTTGGCCTCAACAGTAGCAATTTCCTTTTGAATTAAAATTACGGATGATTTGAAACATTGTTGAGTGAAGATACTGAGGTCAAGTCAGCTGGAAGAGATGTTAAGAATAATGAGTAGCATCTCCTAATTAAATACTGATATCAACTTTGATTATTAGGTTTACCTTGGTAGACATTACCCTGTAGAAATGCCCTGTGAACACATAAAGTTCCAGAATGACAGCTATGGTTATCTTCTGCATGACTTTGGGCTGAAGGTCCTCTACCTGAATATGTTTATCATTATTCTTAATGGCATGAATTGTGCTTGAGGCAAGATTTGATATTTATGAAGACTTTTTATGGAACATGGAATTAACATTGTCTTTATATCTATTGAAAATAAGGAAAGAAAATGTGACTTCAATGAAGTACAGAAAATGTATTATCATTTGGGCAGCGGGGGTAGTGGATAGCAGTGGGCAATGTGGGAATTAAGTGCTACTTTGAATTCTTGTGTTAGACTGTGGGCAGGACTTGATTTCCTGAGGAGGTTTGATAAAAATCAGAACTCATTTAAAGATTTGGGGTTCTAGGGTCCTATTCCTGTAGATAACATTCTATCAATATGAAATCAATAATAAACAATGATGATAGTCTTAAAGGAGAAAGGAATCATAAAATTGATCTATACAACATGTGGGAGTGAAGTATATTAGTGAGGGACAAGCTAAGCTATTCTCACAAAGGAGGCCCCAAAATAAAGTAGCTTAGATGAAAAGTTTATTTCTCTCTCACATTATTTTCCTCAAAAATGGCAGGTGGATGTGGAGCTGCTTTGCTCCACACGGTCATTCATGGTCCAAGGCTGACAGGTCAGCATTTTCATCCTATGTAGCTTCCATGTCTGCACCCAAGGCTATTTCAATTGCTGGTCTTTTCCAATCAGTGTGAAGGGGAAAGAAGAGGTTACGGAAAGTATCTTTAAGTGAATAACCCAGAAGTTGCTCTCACCACTTTCACACACATACAGTTGGCATGAACTTGGTTACATAGTTACCTCTAGCTGCAAAGCAATCTGGCAAATGTAGTGCATACCTGGAAATATACCAGCCTGGTTAAAAGTGGGAGGGGGGTGATGGGAAGATATTCTCTACTGAAAGGAAAAAAGGAATAATAGATACTTACAGGAGAGGGACAGTTAATTTTGCCATATGGTATTGCTAGTTTTATCCATTTTGCATTTAGCGATTAAAAGACTACAATATGAACCACAAAAATGGTATTCAGAGTAGGATATAGGCACCTCCCTGAATGTCTCCCCAGTCTTGTCATTTGCATAACATCTGGAAAAGGAATTTTATTATAAATGTACTTTTCCCCTTTGATTGAATATGATAAAAATAGATTGAGTACACACTGAATATACACCTTTCTTTGCTTTTTGGATGCCTATAGCTCAACCTAATTGGATTCAAAAAATAAATGATATTCACGTGGCCATGGAAGAAAATGTCTTTTGGGAATGTAAAGCAAATGGAAGGCCTAAGCCTACATACAGGTGGCTAAAAAATGGCGAACCTCTGCTAACTCGGGTAAGCAAGTTAATGGTAATTGTGTCTTAGTCTTGACTATAACGTTTAATATAGCCTCATTGCTGTGGAAACGGGAGAATGGTGAATTGTTTCTAAAATAATATACAGTGAAACACCATTATAGTGGAAAAAGTGAGAGTGAATGCAATTGATAAATAGGAAGTGCACTTAAATCCAATTCTCCAGCTTTCAATTAAGCTCTTGTACTAGATCTGTGGTCTTCAAAGATTAACATATGTGACTTTATAATGGGAAAGTTATGCAAAAGGTCTGGAACATGAAATTGTGCTAAGATACAAAGGAAGATACATTCCAGCATCCGCTACAGGAGAAGGGGCATTGACACAATGCAGGATATCCAGCTAAATAGAGAAACACTCTGACAAAGAAATCGGAATGAAGCAGGGGCAGAGCGGAGACCCTGAGAATGAGGAACAGTTGTGTCCAATTTAATTTTCCTTATGTATTTTCCTGCCGAACCTCAAGTATTAATTGAAATTTGACATTTTCCTCAGGCTCCAAATTGAGAGGCAGTCTTTCATGCTCAGATTTCTTCCTCCAGTAGGCCACCCAGAAAAGAGTGCCTGCTCGGAGCAATGGCCCTCACATGAATCTACATGACAGGAAGAGAAAGGGGACTGTTTTGCCTAACCCACCCCCTGCCTCATGCATGTTCTCCATTTGCTGGAAGGGCTCCAGCTTGTCCATGATTCTGTCAATTATAAAAGCCAAACTCAAACAAATTGCGGGAGTATAGGTACCTAGGTACTGGTATTTTCCTTCTTTTGTGTAATTGTTACCAAAATGCCAGGGAGTTGGTCTAGGTCCTGTTGCTTGCTGTGCAGAGAGCCAATCACTGAGACAGTGAGTATTGCCAGGAAATAAGGCTTTGTTCAGGTGCTTTAGTCAAAGAGAATGGGAGATCAGTCTCAAATCCATCTCTCCAACCAACTAAAATTGGGAGTTTATGTAGCTGGGGAAGGGATGCAGCTGTGTGCAGGAAGGAATTAGGTGGGGGTACAGACGCAATTATGACAGATGAAGGGTCTGGTGTCTCACTGTCTGGATGCCATGATCTAGTGAATTTGAGTCCCTTGCTTGAGGATCAGCCTCCTGAGGAGTGAACTCAGTGAGACCAATGTAAGTTTCAAGTTTTAAAACTAGGCAGGTCAATTTCTGGGTTTATTCAAAAACAGGTAATTATCACTTCTGTGGGACAATTGGGCTTGTTTCTTAATGTGAGGGAACATGAATATCTAGATTGGATCAAAGTCTAATAAAGTGTCCACTCAGCTAACTCACAACCCTGCGGCAAACAGAAAACTAGTACCTCTTTATAGAGAGAGAGAGAATGGCAGGTCTCCTGGAGAGGAGGAGATCCTTTTTGATACTTATGAAAATTGACACATAAGTTGTATATCCTCAGAGTGACAAATAAGGGGGATCTCCTGTGCCACGTACTAACTTTGCCCCCTTCAGATTGGCCACCAGATGGTCCTCAGCTTAAATCACACCACTGACAGCAATAAACTAAGGGAATATTAAACTATTAATACCTACATTTTTTAGTAAACCTCAACCAATATTAAATATTTGCCTCTGTTTCATCCAAGATTGTAATCCTATTAACCTTCAAAGTATCACCTGCACAAAATGTGAGTGTTTTAGGCACTCTAAACAGTAAATTTAGTTTTATTTCTGAAACCCCCTAACTCTGGTTAGTACAAAGCCTTAAAGTGAAAAAGCATTTTAAGTTTCAAGTTATTCTGTTTAGAGAGGATATTAATCTGAATGGCTCCACTATTAAATCAATGAGAACTCAAGAGAATCCTACAATTTAAATTCCATTTACCAACTGATGTACTGGTTGTTCCATTTAGCATCTGACCTGCCACAAATTTAGTTGACAGATAAATAGATCATGTTATGTAAATTGCTTATATGATGGCTATTTTCATCCCATTAAGCTTCCTTGATATTACACATGGTAAAATTGCCTTAAAGTCTCAGTTGTAGAAGGTCATTGTTTTTATGTTCCTCTTTTCTTTCACAGGATAGAATTCAAATTGAGCAAGGAACACTCAACATAACAATAGTGAACCTCTCAGATGCTGGCATGTATCAGTGTTTGGCAGAGAATAAACACGGAGTTATCTTTTCCAACGCAGAGCTTAGTGTTATAGGTGAGTCTTTATACTGGCAAGAAAAAAAAAAATAAAAACTCTTTAGATCACTAAACTAACTTGTTCTTTGCCAAGCATAAATGTTCAATCCAAGAAAAGGAGTAAAGAAATCTTTAGGCCAAAGATGCTACTCAAGAAACAAGTAATAAGCAAGTCTATAAGCAATAACAAGAGAACGCTTTCTAAATCCGCCTCTTCTGATGCTTACAATGGGGACCATGCTTCCCTTGGCACTCATTTTTATTCCTCTATTGACTGCACTTCTAAATTGAGCAAAGTTTTTGAGATGCTTTTTGGAGTCTGCTGCTGATTTGGTGCAAACTTGAGCTTGGAGGGAATAAGAGCTGACTTGGTTTGGAAAGGCTTATTTGAACAGCTGACAGAATAAACCCTGCTCTTCCACATCTGAATTTTTCCAGACTATGCATTAATGATCTTTCTTCCAACTGCATCTTTCATCGTGTGCCACTTCCTCCCTCCTCTTCAGCTGCATTGACCTTTCTGTTCTGCATACTCACCATCCTCCCTCCCTCTGCAGGCCACTGGTGCATACTGAGTGCATCCTCTGCCTGAAACGCTTTTCCTTCCCCTCTTCATTTCTGTAACTCCTTCTCAGTTCCCATCTTCCAGCTTCATTGGTGCTTCCTCAGAAAGTCATGCTTGGGTCAACTATTCCTATTACAGATTTTTATACTATCTTTTACCTCTCCTTTATGAAAGATGCCACAGTTACAGTTTACATTTTTTTTTGTGATCTTTCTATCTTTTTCTTCCACTGCATTTTAACCTCCCCGTGACGTCAAGGATCATAATTGGTTCAATTCATCATTTTATTCCCAGGACTTAATACAGTATTGAAGCACATAGTATGCACTCAATAAACATTGAATGAATGTAAGAATGAATGAGTGTGTTAAATGAATGAAGAAGTTGAGAGATTATTTTATTAAATGGATTAATAGATTAGGTCAGTAAAGAATCGAAAACATAGTTGAGTGAAAAGATAAATCTATGGACGTTAAAAAAAAAAGTTAAGACCAACAGCTTGCATTATCCTGTAGAAAAATTTTGAATTTGTCTATTATTATAAAAGAAGAGATGATAATGACAACTGAAAACACAAAAACAAATGCAAATGATTTGGGAACTGCCTCCTATTTTAGAGGCTTTCAGTAGTCATTCTCCTTGGTGAGAGCATAATGGAAGACTATGAATAAGAGAAAGACAGCACACAAAGGAGCTAATTCACATGCTCTGATAAATTGTCCAGTTTCAGAGTCCTGACTTTCCCTTATGAAAAACATTCATTGGTGCCTAGCATGTAAATCTTGCATATAGAAGTAAATGTTCTCAAGTAGAATGTACTTCCATTCTGTGCAGTGTAAAAAAATAAAAAGAAAGAAAAACTTCCACACTGCTCTTCTCACTAAGTTCATTAGCACTGACTCAAATCCTATCAAAGATAACGATTTTGAGATTTCATGGGGATGGAGCGTTTTTCAAAGAGGCCTAGTAATGGTTTTATGCTCTTGGCATAGCATCAGCATGGCTAGGCCTACTGGAATCCTCAACACACATACTTCTCACCCTATAAATATTAGGAACAATAATTTTCAACCCCTTCCAGGACACATATGATGATTCCCTTCTGCCCGGATTTGCTAACTATTGGTACTTGGAACTGAGTCTTTTGGAGTACAGTTCACCATGGCAGGATTGCTTAGGAGTTTATTCCAAAACAAGTGTGTTCTCTACTCTACTGTATGTCAGCTAGTTGGAAGAACAGCTAAAAGTGAGATGTGGCCTAATGAAATGAATCATAGTGTCTGAAAACCCTCTATATGAGCGCTAGCCAATTTATCAGTCTAGGGACCCTTTTATAATTTTAAGAGATTTTGTAGATCCCTTTATTAAAATAAGAAAATTTGATAGAAACAAATGACTCCAATAAAGTGAGAAAAGCTGCTTAATGATTTATATCTAGAGTGCCTACCCACAGCTGAAAGTAACAGAATATATGTGTATGCGTATGTGTACGCATAATGGCTTAAAACTACTCTGCATAGCCCTCCCCTCTCTCCCTCTAGTACTAGGATTCAAGGCCTGTTAGCTGGGAATCACTGTTCCAACTTTTACATTAAGGAGTTTATTTAAAAATCATTTCCAATTGGAACTGTCTAATTACAAATGAATTTTTGATCTGAGCTCTTAAGTTTCCCGACGCCAGCAAACTAGAAGTGTTAGTCTGTTTAAGCTGCTATAACAAAAATACTGCAAACATGGTGGCTTATAGACAACAAATGTTTATTTCTGATAGTTCTGGAAGCTGGAAGTGTGAGACCAGGGTGCCAGCATGGCCGGGTTCTGGTGAAGTCCCCCTTCTGGGTTGCAGACTGCCAACCTCTCACTGTGTTTGCACATGGCAGAAGGGGTGAGGGGCTCTTGGGCCTCTTTTATAAGGGCACTAATCCCATTCATAAGGTGCTTCACCCTTATGAAGGGCTTCACCTCATAGGGGCTTCACCTCTTAAAGGTCCTGCCTCTTAGTACCATCACCTTAGCGGTTAGGATTTCAACATAGGAATTTTGGAGGGGCACAAACATTCAGACTATAGCAGTAGAGCAGTCAAGATAAAATGAAAATGCCTGAGAAATTATTTAACCATGTTTCACATAAGAACAATAAAGGCATGTCATCAAATTATTTAGGCCAAACAAGTTGTAAAAATGTAAGGCTTGCAGGAATTCAGGAAAGGGAATTTGGCTAGGGCGCTGGGCTGGAAAGCTAAGCCCTGAACAATTTAGATTTTGACAAACACAAAGAATAGTCCAGATCAGAATGAAATGGCTGGAACAAAGGCTCAAAATTATAAAATATCTGGGATAGTTTCCTGCACATAGAGAATCTTCAGTGCTTTTTAAAGCTGTTGACTCCTCAGTGGATGAATGGGCAAACAACATTTGGTATATGTGAACACAGTAGAATACTATGTAGCCATAAAGAAAAGGAGAAAATCCTGTCATTTGTGACAAAAGGGATGAACCTGGAGGACATCGTGCTGTGTGAAATAAGTCAGGCACAGAAAAATATCACGTGATCTCACTCATAAGTAGAACCTAAAAAAGTTTATCTCAAAGAAATAGAGTAGAATGGTGGTTGCCAGGGTCGGGGGAATCGGTGGGGGAGGGTTGGGAAGATGTCGTTCAAAGAATACAACACTTCAGTTAGATGGGACAAATAAATTCAAGCACTCTATTGTATAACACGATGATTATAGTTAATAACAAGATATCGTACTCTCAAAAAATGCTGAGGGAGCGGATGTTAAGTGTTTCACCACAAAAATGATAATTATATAAGGTAATTTATGTTAACTAGCTGGATTTAATCATTCTACAACATATATAAATACTTCAAAACATGTTGTATGTAATAGATACAATTGTGTCTTGTCAATCTAAAAAGTAAAATAATAAAAAAAATAAAAATTTTGATTCAAATACATAAAGCATATATCGGAAAATTTAAACTTGAAAAAGAAAGATGGTGGCCGGGCACGGTGGCTCACAGCTGTAATCCCAGCACTTTGGGAGGCCGAGGCAGGCGGATCACCTGAGGTTGGGAGATCGAGCCCAGCCTAGCCAAAATGGTGAAAACCCATATCTACTAAAAAATATATATAAAAATTAGCCGAGCATGGTGGCGCATGCCTGTAATCCCAGCTACTCGGGAGGCTGAGGCAGGAGAATCACTTAGACCGGGGAGACAGAGGTTGCAGTGAGCCGAGATCGTGTCATTGCACTCCGGCCTGGGCAACAAGAGTGAAACTCCTTCTCAAAAAAAAAAAAAAAGAAAAAGAGAAAAGAAACAGGAAGATGGAGAAGTCATTAAGGACCAATTGTGGAGATTCTTGAATGACAAGCTTGCAAGTTCCCTATTTAATATCCCATTTTCCCTTCCAAAAATTCCCAGTAATGTATTTCAGGTAAATTGAAGGGCAGTTAAAGATTGAGTGTGTAAACCCGTAGAGTCTCTCTTAAGTGAATAAGGGAGAAGACATCTGCCTATTTAAAAATACATAGAAATTAATATTGGTTAACTTGGGTAAGATATAATATGATTGTTTTCCACAAGTCACTTTGTTCCTTATATAGCAGGAATAGTTTGGCTCTTTTGGATCGAATAGCTAAATTGTCATTACCTATGCTAGAATCATGAGGATGCTGAATTGAACAAAGAAACAAAATGGAAACAAGATAATCTCTTGTTAAGATTATCTCTTGGCCGGGTGTAGTGGCTCACGCCTGTAATCCCAGCACTTTGGGAAGTCAAGGTGGGTGGATCACCTGAGGTCAGGAGTTCCAGAACAGCCTGGCCACCGTGGCAAAACCCCATCTCTACTAAAAATACAAAAATTAGCTGGACATGGTGGTGCATGCTTGTCATCCCAGCTCTCTGAGAGGCTGAGGCAGGAGAATCACTTGAACCCGGGAGGCAAAGGTTGCAGTCAGCTAAGATTGCACTACTGCACTCCAGCCTGGGTGACAGAGTGAGACTGTCTCAAAAAAAAAAAAAAAAAATTATCTCTTGATAATCTGTATAAGAAAGAAAAAATATATATGTTGGTTCCACCTATTGATTAAATATCAGGAATCTCCAATGCTATAGAGGAGATTCCTTTTAATGTTGGGTGATAGCCCTACGGTCATGAATAAGAGATGGTTAGGAAGCATATATTTAATAGGTTTTTCCCTTGGTTTTATTTTATGTGTTCTGTCTTGGTATTTAATGTGTATGTAACATGTCTATTTAATGGATTTAAACTGCTAAATAATTAATCTGTGTGCTGGGTGATTTACTCACTGGATGGGCAAACGCCATAGAGAGACTTTTATCTTGAGGTCAGTATATTGGTAGGCCTGGTTATGAGTACATCAAATGGAAGTGTCCTTGTCTGTGACTGAACTATTACAATTGGCAGTTTATTTTTTCCCAAGGCAACTCCTCCTAGACCTTTTCTGCTGTCTTAGCCTGAGTCATGGATGAGATTCACTTGTGGGATATATCCCTGTGGGCATCCCTGAGGTGCTGTACAACTCCCTGGGTGATAACCATCATTCCACTCCTCTCCCCGACTCATGAAGGTGTATTACAATTAGAGTAAATAGAGTCTTGTAATCCTGGGGAAACTGAATCTTCTATACGTAACTTAAAAAGTAAAGATAACTAAGTTAGGTATTTTGTTGGTGAAAAAATAACTTTTCTAAAGTAATAGTTCTACCCATGTTTAGTATTTGTGTCCACTCAGATGATCATATTGGCGATGGGGACTGCTGATTAAATTGCCAAACTTGAAATCATTGGGTAAATATAGAGGATAGCTAAGGTCTCCAAAGCAAGTCTGAGGCAAGTTTTCAGGTATCTGCAATTCACTGAAAGAGTGTTCTCCAGGAAAAACCTGTAAGGAAAAGCAGAATAAGGAAGAAGGAGGAACCAAACAAGGATGGGGTCTTAGGTAAAGTCTAGCCTAAGTCTAATCCAGAAGGGAGATTTCTGGAACATAAACTGTACCTCAGACCCATTTCCACCTTGAGATAATGAGGCTAGCTTTTAAAAAAATCTCCATGTTAATCACTTCCTAAGCTACCTCTTAAGTGGGGTTGCAGAAGTGGTGGGGGTCAAAAATCTTTGATTTTGCTTATATATGTGAGAATATTGTGAAAAAAGTTTTTTGATTTTACAATGGGAGGAGCCATCCCTAAGGGTGAGTGAGTATCTGCCCAGTGGTCTTTTGAATATGACTTGACTTTTCCAGGACTGTATAATGGAGGAGAAGTAGCTTCTACCATGAGGAAATTATGTCTAATGGTTCAGTATCCCGGGGGTTCTCCTGGCCTGTGTGATGGAACACATCTGACCCTGGCAGGACACTCAAATACCATCAAGTAACTGATGGCCCAATTAAAGTGAGGTGCAACCTTGAGCGATTATCTGGTTAATTTGGCATCTATCCAGATGATTGGCTCCCAAATTAGAAAAACATTAAGGCTAAACTAAAAGTTATTTCATAGGGACTTTCGCAAGTGCTCATCTGCATCTGATTTCTCAACTGCCTCGTTGAGCCAGGTCACAAAATAATCAGATATGCTGAGAGTGATCAGCATCGAATGAGAGGACACATGCCTTTCTTACCCAACTGCAGTCATCCAGGCAAGAGCTTTACTTAAGTTGTCATGAAGAGGGGAGCTGTGCACTTGGCTCTCAAAATCAAATTTGGTTTCTTTATCAAGTTATTGATCATATACGTACCAGTAGTAGGAGGAGGTCATTACTCATCTTACTGTGAAAACTGACAGAATTACATGTGAAAGCCTTTGCAAACCTAAAGGTGTTTATAACAATATAAGAAGGTTTGGGCTTTTTTTTTTTTCTCTTAGTATCCATACCAAAAACTTAGAGATAGCCATGAAATCACCAGTAAATCCCAGTTCTGTGCTTCTCAATTTTTGCTGCAGATTACAATCATCTGGGGAACTCTTTACTATCCTGATGGCATACCATACTCGTTATCAACTAATTCAGTCTCTGATCCTAGGACCCAGGCATTTTTCCTTAAAGCTCCCCAGGTGTGACTCCGAAGAACAACAGAATTTGAGAACTATTGCTTTAATAGATCAGGTTTAGAAAGCCATTGAATTTTCCTAAAATAATGATTATCAGGCTTTATCGTGCATCACAGTAATCTAGAGGACATGTTAATACACAGATTGCTGAACTCTACCCTGAGAATTTCTGATACAGTAGTTCTAGAGTGGGGCCTGGGAATTTATATTTCTAACAAGTGATGTTGATGCTGATGCTGCTTATCGAAGACCACCGTTTGAGAACCACTATCCTAAAATAGGAAATCTGTCCTACACAGAGGGATTTTGTTGTTGTTTTTAAAAACTGAACATAGTCTCCTTACCAAAACATCTGATTTTGGATCAAAAAGCACTCTGAATCCAAAGTACGCCTGTATGAGAGAAAGAGCAGGCATCAGAGATTCCAACCATGGCTGAAGGCCCCATTTCAACAAGAGAGTGAATAGGAATAAAGCACACAGAATGTCTTGACAGACTACCATGTGAGGCTTGAGCTAAAGTGCTGCATGGCATGACTCTGGTAGTTAAAGCCAACTGAGGGGAGGCATTGAAAGCTGATAAATATTATGATAAATATTATGATAATCCCTTACATCAATTCCCCCAAAGAAATGCAGTGAGTCAGAGTTTAAAATATTACTCTAGAATGCAGCCTAAGGCATCACTGAGCTTTAATACTTTATATACAATCCTATAACCAAAATATCTGAATCTTCTGTAAAACTGCTGTGAAGAGATTATCCATCTTGAAGTCCTTAGTCCTTTACATAAAAATATTTCCAATAAATGTCTCATAAAATGTAGAACTTCTCTCTTAAAAGAAGAAAAGTTTGCATCTTCTAGTAAAGAAGCAAAGTTTTTCATCAGTCAGTAAGAAATATGTTATTTTTCTCTTTGCCCGGTCTGGGATTAATTTAACTCTGTTGTATTAATTCTAGTGAGATTGTTTTCTACCCTTCCCCTGTTTGAATTGAGTCATATTGTAAATGTATTTACTACTTTATGTCTTTTACCATTATCTACCCCAGGTTCTTTGAATTTGTGAATAAATAAATAAATGAAGTAACTATTTTTCCCCCTCCACCACCTTCTGGCAAAATTGATTGCATTTGGGGAGCCTAATCTAAGGAGTATTAATTAGACTGACATTCAAGATTTGGTAGTTGGGGGTGATTCATCAAGATAGTCAAAAGGGAAGCCCCAGACCCTTTTTCCCCAGTGGACCAATTGCCATTGAAAGAAATAAAACCAGTTAAGAGATTTCTGCACTCCAGTCAAGTGTAAAGCTAATAGCATTAAAGCACTGTAGAAAAATTTATGGCACTTGCTTGCTAGAGCACCTCCCACTCGCCCCAGCGTAGCACAGAGCTATCAGTAGAAAACTTCCAATTCCTAATTTCTTGCTGGGGAGGGAAAGAAAAGAGTGGAAGGTATATCCAGTGTTTTTACTTTTGAGGGGGAAGTACTACCTGAGGGAGTGGTTTCTGTTTTGCCTGAATCTAAGTGATGACAGAAACTGGGCTATGTGGGAGGCCCCCTGAGAACAAAGTCTATCAACATGGCTTGGTCTGGTATCAGGCTGTACCACAGACACTAGGGGAGGTCCAGTACCAACAGAGGGAAATCTAATGTTTCCTGCAGCACTAGAAAGTCCACAGTACCTGATAAAGACACCAAGGGAAGCTCCTGAGTAGAAACCAACAAATCTTCAATTAGGGGATTACATACAGAAGCCCAGAGAAGACGCATCATCAGAAAAGGCTTGAGAGATTTGCAGAATCTCTAGCTGGACTGATTGCTCTCAGACTGCAAAGACTAGGAGAAGTGTCTGATTTTTTAAATGCCAGAATTCCAGCAGAAGATAATAAAGCACACAAAGAAACCAGAAGACATGGCCCAACCAAAGGAACAAATTATATCTACAGAAATCAACCCTAAAGAAACAGAGGTATATCAATTACCAAATAATTCTAATTATTCTCATAAAGACGCTCAAGGAATTAAGAGACAGTACAGATAGATAACTAAAGGAAATCAGGTAAATGATGCATGAACAAAATGAGAGTATCAACAGAGATAAAAGATGAAAATGAGCCCAAAGAAATTCTGGAGGTGAAGAATATAGTAAGTGAATTCAGAATATAGTACTCAATTTACTAGAGAGATTCAACAACAGGCTTGACCAGACAGAAAAAAATAATCAGCAATTCAAAGACAGAACATTAGAAATTATTGAGGCAGAGGAGCAAAACGGAAAAAATAAGAAAAGTGAAGAAAGCTGAAGGGTCTATGGGACATCATCAAGTGCAACAATATAAGTGTTATGTAATTTGCAGACAATAAAGAGAGAAAATGGCAGAGAGCCTATCTGAAGAAAAAATGGCTGAAAACTTCCCGAGTCTGAGCAAGGAAATGGATTCACAAATTTTAGAAGCTCAAGAACTGCAGCTAGGATGAATCCAAAGAGATCTACACTGAGACACATTATAATCAAAGTGTCAAAAGTCAGAGACCAAAAGAAAATCCTGAAAGCAGTAAGAGAAAAGCAAGTCATCACAAACAAGTGTGCATCTGTAAGATTATTAACAGATTTTTCAGCAGGAACTGCATGCTAGAAGGGAGAGAGATGATCTACTCAAAGTGCTGAAAGAAAGAGCTGCCAATCAAGAATACTATATCTGGCAAAACTGTCCTTCCAAAATGAGGGAGAAATTGAAACTTTCCCAGATAAACAAAAGCTGAATGAGTTTATCACCACTAGGTTTACCCTGCAAGAAATGCTGAAGGGAGTCCTTCAAGTTGAAATGAAAGGATGATAAACAACACAAAACTATATGAAAATTTAAAACTCCTAGATAAAGGTAAACATACAGACAAATATAAAATCCTGTAATATTGTAGGTACAAAAATCACTTTTATAAAAATCTGGTATAGAATTTTTTAAAAAGTATAAAAGGTAACTATAAATCTATGTTAATAACTGTACAGTATAAAAGGAGGTAATTTGTGTCATCAGTAACAAAGTGGGGGAGCAGGATGTAAATAGTTTTTATACATGATTGAAGTTAAATTGTTGCCAGCTTGAATAGATTATTATAACTTTAAGATGTGCTATATAATTACAGTGGTAACCACAAAGATAATATCTATATAATATACAAGAAGAGAAATGAGCAGTGAATGAAAACATATCATTTTTAAAAATAAAGGAAACACAAGGCTGGGTGCAGTGGCTCACGCCCGTAATCCCAGCACTTTGGGGGGCTGAGACAGGCACATCACTTGAGGCCAGGAGTTTGAGACCAGCCTGGCCAACATGGTAAAACCCCATGTCTACTAAAAATACAAAGTTTAGCTGGATGTGGTGGTGCATGCCTGTAATCCCAGCTACTCAGCAGGCTGAGGCAGGAGACTCACTTAAACCCGAGAGGTGGAGGCTGCAGTGAGCCAAGATCACACCACTGCACTCCAGCCTGGATGACAGAGTGAGACTCTGTCTCAAAAATAAACAAATTAAATAAATAAAAATTAAAACAAATAAAAATCGAGGAATAAAAATCTCCTCTTTTGAAGACAGAAAGAGGAGAAAGGGTAAACACAAAAGCTACAAGATACATAAAACAAATGAACAAAATGGCAATTGTAAGCCCTTCCCTATCTCTAATTATTTTAAACATAAATTGATTAAATGCCCCAATTAAAAGATATAGCTTGACTGAATGGATTAAAAACAAACAGGATCTAACTATATGCTCTCTGTAAGAGACACACTTTAGATCTAGGGTTACACGCAAGCTGAAAATGAAAGAATAGAGGAAAATAATCCGTGCAAACCAGAACCTAAAGAGAGCAAGGGTGACCGTATTAATATCAGACAAAATAAACTTTAAGACAAAAACTGTCACAAGAGACAAAGAAAAACATTATATAATGATAAAAGGACTGATTCATCACAAAGATGTAACTGTTAGAAATATGTATGCACCTAATATTAGAACTTCCAAGTGTTTGAAGCAAACATTGACAGAACTGAAGAGAGAAATAGCAACACAATAGTAGGATACTTTGATACTCTATTTTCAATCATGGATAGAACAGTCAGACAAAAGACAAATAAGGAAGCAGAGGATGTGAACAACCCTATAGGCCAGTTGGACCTAACAAGCATATAAAGAACACTGCTCTCTACTACAACAGAATATGAAATCTACTCATGCACACATGGAACAGTGTCCAAAAGAGACCATATGTTAGGGTACAAATACGTTTTAACAGATTTAAGAAAATTGAAATTATACGTAATATCCTCTCTGACTATGATGGAATGAAACTAGAAATTGATAGCAGAGGAAAAACGGGAAATCCACAAATATGTAAAAATTGAACAACTCATTCTTAAGCAATGAATGGGTCAAAGTAGAAGTCACAATGTAATTTAGAAAATATCAGGAGACAAATGGAAATGAAAATACAACATACCAAAACTTACGGATGCAGCAAAAGCAGTAATAAGAGGGAGGTTAATAATGATACATGCTTACATTAAAAAAGGAAGAAATATCTTAAATCAACGCCCTAACTTCACACCACAGGCAACTAGAAAAAGATTTTAAAAACTGAAAAATCAATAGAAGTAATAGAATAATATATATTAGAGCAGAGATAAAGGAAATATAGAGTAGAAAAATACTAGGAAAAAAATCAGTGTAAACAAGAGTTGATTTTTAAAAAGATCAACCAAATTGACAAACCCGTAGTAGATTGAGAAAAGAGTGTACTCAAATAAGTAAAATCAGAAATTAGAGACATGAAACAGATGATTCAGAAATAAAAAGAGTATAAAGACCACTATAAATAATTATTCACTGAAAAATTGGATAACCTGGAAGAAGTGGATAAATTGCTAGAAACATACAACTGCTTAAGACTGAGTCTTGAAGGAATAGAAATGTGAATAGACTTAGAACTAGCAAGGAGATTGAAGCAGTAATTTAAACTTCCCAATAAAGAAAATCCCTGGACCAAATGCCTCAGTGGAGAATTCTACCAAATATTTAAAGAAGAATTAACACCAGTTTTCCCCAAACCCTTCCAAAGAATTAAAGAAGTGGGACCACATTTAAACTCATTCTGTAAGCGCAGCTTTATGTTAAAACCAAAAACAAACAAGGACACAAGAAAACTACAGACCATAACCCTGATGAACATTGATCCAGAAATTGTCAACAAAACACTAGCATACTCAACTCAGCAGTACATTAAAAGGATTATACACAATGTCAAATTGGAATTATACCTGAAATGCAAAGATGGCTCAACATACAATAATCAGTTAATATAATATACTGCAGAATGAAGGACCAGAACCACATGATCGCTCCAATTGATGAAGAAAAAGCTTTTGACAAAATTCAATACCATGTCTTTTTTGTTTGTTTGTTTTTTCACTCTGTCGCCCAGGCTGGAGTGCAGTGTTGTGATCTTGGCTCACTGCAACCTCCACCTCCCGGGTTCAAGCGTATCTCCCACCTGAGCCTCCCAAGTAGCTGGGATTACAGACGCATGCCAACATGGCTGGCTAATTTTTGTATTTTTAGTAGAGATGGGGATTCACCATGTTGGCCAGGCTGGTCTCAAACTCCTGACCTCAAGTGATCCTCCTGCCTTGGCCTCCCAAAGTGCTGGGATTACTGGCATGAGCCACTGTGCCTGCCCTAATTCAATACCTTTTCATGACAAAAACACTCAACAAAGTAGAGAAGCAAACTACCTCAACCTAATGAAAGCCTTATATGAAAAATTTTACTTCTTTCTTTTCCAATTTGGATGCTTTTTATTTATTTATTTACTTATTCTTTGTCTAATTGCTCTGCCTAGGACTTAATACTAGGTTAAATAGAAGTGCTGAGAGTGGGCATCCTTGCTTTGTTTCTGATCTTAGAGAAAAAGCTTTCAATTTTTCACTGCTAACCATGATGTTACTCATCCACTTTACAGTCAGAAAATTAAAAATGGAATTACCATATAATCTGGCAATCCTAACATTTGGTATATATTCAAAATAATTGAAAACAGCATCCTGAAGAGAGATTTGCACACCTATATTAATTGCAGTATTATTCACAATAGTCAGGAGGTGGAAGCAACCTAAATGTCCATGGATAGTTGAAAGGATAGAGGAAATGTGTTTAAGTACATACAATGGACTATTATTTCTGTTATGTATTACAACATGAATGAACCTTGAGGACATTATGCTAATGAAACGAGCCAGTCACAAAAAGCAAATACTTCATGATTCCACTTTGTGAGATGTCTAACATAGTCAAGCTCATAGAAACAGAAAGTAGTGTTGTTACCAGGGGCTGGGAGAGAGGAGGAGGAAATGGGGAGTTGGGTAATGGGTATCAACATTTAGTGTTGCAAAACGAAAACATTCTAGCAATGAGTTGCACAAAAGTGTGCATATAGTTAATACTACTGTACTGTACACGTAAACATTGTCAAGATGGTAAATTTTATGTTATGTACTTTCTTTTTCTTTTTTTCAAATTTTTTAGTATTTATTGATCATTCTTGGGTGTTTCTCGGAGAGGGGGATTTGGCAGGGTCATAGGACAATAGTGGAGGGTAGGTCAGCAGATAAACATGTGAACAAGGGTCTCTGGTTTTCCCAGGCAGAGGGCCCTGCGGCCTTCCGCAGTGTTTGTGTCCCTGGGTACTTGAGATTAGGGAGTGGTGATGACTGTTAACGAGCATGCTGCCTTCAAGCATCTGTTTAACAAAGCACATCTTGCACCACCCTTAATCCATTTAACCCTGAGTGGACACAGCATATGTTTCAGAGAGCACGGGGTTGGGGGTAAGGCCATAGATTAACAGCATCCCAAGGCAGAAGAATTTTTCTTAGTACAGAACAAAATGGAGTCTCCTATGTCTACCTCTTTCTACACAGACACAGTAACAATCTGATCTCTCTTTCTTTTCACCACATGTCCCCCTTTTCTATTCGACAAAACCGCCGTCGTCATCGTGGCCCGTTCTCAATGAGCTGTTGGGTACACCTCCCAGACGGGGCGGCGGGGCAGAGGTGGCACTAGACGTCTAGGTGGCACTTCCTAGACGGGATGGCGGCTGGGCAGAGGCCCCCCCCCACCCCCAGACGGGGCGGCCGGGCGGAGACGCTCCTCAGTTCCCAGACGGGGTGGTGACCGGGCAGAGGGGCTCCTCACTCCCCAGTAGGGGCAGCCGGGCAGAGGGGCTCCTCACTTCCCAGTAGGGGCAGCCGGGCAGAGGGGCTCCTCACTTCCCAGTAGGGGCAGCCGGGCAGAGGGGCTCCTCACTTCCCAGTAGGGGCAGCCGGGCAGAGGCGCCCCCCACCTCCTGGATGGGGCCGCTGGGTGGAGATGCTCCTCAGTTCCCAGACGGGGCGGCGGGGCAGAGGTGGCGCTAGACGTCTAGGTGGCACTTCCTAGACGGGGTGGCGGCTGGGCAGAGGCTGCAATCTCGGCACTTTGGGAGGCCAAGGCAGGCGGCTGGGAGGTGGAGGTTGTAGCGAGCCGAGTTCACGCCACTGCACTCCAGCCTGGGCACCATTGAGCACTGAGTGAGCGAGACTCCGTCTGCAATCCCGGCACCTCGGGAGGCCGAGGCTGGCAGATCACTCCCCGTTAGGAGCTGGAGACCAGCCCGGCCAACACAGCGAAACCCCGTCTCCACCAAAAAAATATGAAAACCAGTCAGGCGTGGCGGTGCGCGCCTGCAATCGCAGGCACTCGGCAGGCTGAGGCAGGAGAATCAGGCAGGGAGGCTGCAGTGAGCCGAGATGGCAGCAGCACAGTCCAGCTTCGGCATCAGAGGGAGACCGTGGAAAGCGGGAGACGGAGACGAGGGAGAGGGGGAGATGGTGGAAAGCGGGAGAGGGAGAGGAAGAGGGAGAGGGAGACGGAGAGGTGTACTTTTTACCACAATTTAAAAAATAGAAGATTTAGCAGTATTTTTCAAACTTGAAGGCTCATATGTATTACTTGGGAATTTTGTTAAGTTTAGATTCCAATTTCAGGTCTGAGGTAGGGCCTGGAATTCTGCATTTCTAACAAACTTCAAGGTGATGCCAGTGCTTCTGCTCTAGGGATCACATTTTCAGTGGCAAAAAGTTGTGAAATCATAGATCTCTTCTCTGTCTTGTAGTGGATGGAGTTCTGGAGGGTGTACATTTAACAAGCTTCTGGTGATTTTTATGGTCAATTAAATTGAGTTTATTTGAGGTGCCACAGATCTGTAATCTGCTTTCTAGATCCCTTTCTTACCCATTCTTAAGCCATCACAGCAGAGTACCTTTCTAACTCATAAGATTGTGTAGAGGTTGGAAGGAGGACAGGACTGTTCTATTGGTATAATGACCCTGTGTCCAGTTAATCCATGCTTCCATTGCTACACTATCCAAGAGTGCAACATGACCCAACAAAACCTCTATCAGTCATGTGAGGCATTTTTTTTTTTAACAGAAGAAGAGCATTGGCACCAACAATATTCCATCTCTTCTTTTTCCAGCATGAGAAGACCATGGTTCTTCTAGACTCCTAAATAAAGTCATTTGTACTTAGTGTAAGGCGTGTTGCTTTTGGTAAAGTCTTTTGAATGTGATGAAAATGAACATAGCACAAAGGCAAAATATATGCTCTCATTGCCTGCAAAACTGTTTCTGGTGCTTTATTGAAAGAGCATGGTAAGCAAGATATCAGTCACTGCCGCATTGCATAAACATAGCTCTTCTACATTGTAATATGGTTCTGGTGAGCCTGCATGTCTAGAATAGAGCCTGTATCACTGAAGTGCATGAAACTGCTGTGATAACTTGTCTCACAAAGCCTCAGGGAACACATTATTTGAGCAAGTAAACTCAAAGTGAAGTTCTTACCTTCTCAGTCCTGGGTCAGCTGTTGGACATACTGGGGAGGAAAGAGGAGACCATGTGCTTCTGCAGAACAAGACCCAAATCTGGGGAAAGCTGAACTTCCAGGGTGCACTTGCCCTGTTACCTTCTCCTAAGTGTATGTTGTGGGAAGAGTAGGGAAAGGCGGTTACCTGCTAGAGCTAGCTCAGCAGCAGGAGCTGATTCTATGTATCTCTTCTCAACCCAGCATTCAGTGACTTCATGTTGATAGCTTGAAATTGGCCAAGGTAGGAATATTTACACCACAGAAATTGGCAAGGACTACAAATCAAATTCTTTGGTGTTTTATTTTGTTGTTTTGTTTTATTTAGAGAGCCATTTGTAAAACATTTACTATCACACCAGTTCAGATGATTTAGTAGTATAAACAGCCCATGTGGTATTTCTTGGATAATTTGTTTCATTAGACTGAGGTAAAACTCCAAAGAGGATGTCATGTCCTGTACACAGGACTGGAAGTTCACGAAGCCATTCATAACCCTATATGAAGGGGAGAAAGAGATGTAGTGTTCAGGCAAAGCCTCATGAGACGGGAATTTCCTGTTTTGAACTGAATCCCTGACTTCTTTCCTGCAACATACATTCATTCATCAAATATTGATTATCAAATTTTTTATAATACACAAAAGGGAAAGAGGCTCTTACTTGAATTATGCCAGAAGTCAGACAAAAGAAAGATTGTTGCTTTTTGGCTGGTCATGGTGGCTTACGCCTATAATCCCAGCACTTTGGGAGGCCAAGGCAGTAAGATGACTTGAAGTCAGGAGTTCAAGACCAGCCTGGTCAAGATGGTGAAACCCCATCTCTACTAAAAATACAAAAAAAAAAAAAAATTGCCAGGTGTGGTGGCACACATCTGTAGTCCCAGCTACTCAGGAGGCTGAGGCAGGAGAATCGCTTGAACCCAGAAGGCAGAGGCTGCAGTGAGCCAAGATTGCACCACTGCACTCCAGCCTGGGTGACAGAGCAAGACTCTGTCTCAGAAAAAAAAAAAAAAAAAAAACCAGATCATTGCTTTTTAAAAATTGACTTAATTCTTCAATAGGTTCATTGATTAAATATCAACTTTGTATCAAGCACCGTGCCAGGCCCAAGGGATATACAGATCCAGGATACATATTCTTGCCTTCAAGGAACTGATGTTCTAATAATAGCTAATAACAAGAGCTACTATTTCCTAGCTACTGAAATTCTAGGGTTCTCACTATCATAGTCTAATGACTGTCTTCTGTTCATTTAGCAGACTTCGCATACTATACACTACCTGCATAACCAAGGACTTGAGTTTGTATAAGAGTTTAAGACACTGACATGTAAATGAAATATCACCAATTTGGACTGATATAAGAAAGTCAATGTGATTACAGAGTGTTTAAAATGCAGACTGTCTTATTATCTTTATATGGATAGGATGGGTCAAAGGAGGTTAACAAGAATTTAGCAGCTGAAGCCCTACTTAAAGCATTATATAAGAATTAATTTTAATCAACATGTTGATTATATAAGAAATAATGTTCTAAAATGTCTTTAAAATATTTTTCTGGGAATAAGAGAAAACCTCCACCTATGTTTATGTAACTGATTTTTGAGTTTTCAAATCTTTTATAAAAAAAAATAAAAGGCCATACCTGATCCTACTTGTTGGCAGAGAAAGATGAGAGATCTTGAAATGGCTCCCGTGCTCAAAGTATTTGTCAGTTTTCATAGAGCCCGAAGTGCCGATATTGAAGATGTATTTCTTATCCATACCAGCATGTAATACTCAGCAGGAAAAAGGAACAAAAACTCCAAAGGTCACATACTGTATGATTACACACCACACACACACAGACTCTCTCTCACACACATATGTATCTAAAACATTCTCAGAATGACTAAACTATAGTAATGGGAAGAGGTCAGTGGTTTCCAGTGGTTACAGAGGGGAGGTAGAAGGAGGCTGGATATGACTGTGAAGGGGAAGCAAGAGGAAGATCCTTGTGACAATAGAATAGTTCCCTATCTCAGTTTCCATGGTGCTTTTGCCCAGTCTACATGTGTGATATGTACACATTATACCAAGTATCAGTTTCTTTGTTTTTGTATTTAACTGTATCTACATAAGATGTAACCATTGGGGGAGACTGGGTGAAGGATGCACAGGACCTTTCTGTATTATATTTGGTACTTTCTGTGGGTCTGTAATTATTTCAAAATAAACATTTTCTGTTTTCAAACAATGATGTGTTTCTCGGACTCTAAGAAATTTTTCAGCAGAAGAAAAGTCCGTGATAATGGTGACTGGGGTAGTGCAGTAGTGGAAATAGCAGTGGAGAGGGGACGTATGAAGTTCTTAATCTGGATCAAATACTGTGCTAAGTACTTTATGTTCAATACATGTATTATTTTATTTAATCCTCAAAATAATCTCATGATTGTAAAATTCTTTTATTTCATAATAACTTGCCCAAAGGAATAGGAGTTTTTAAACCCAAGAGCTGCCCGTGGAAGAAGCATTATTAGAGCCATCAGGAAACAGGGCATTCAGTGAATTAGACCAAAACAATAGAAGGATGGATATTAGGAACACTAGAAGGGACACATCATGCTAACATCAAAATGGAAAAATCATCTACTTCAGAGTTGTGTTGAGAGTCTCCTTGTGAATATCATTCATAATAAGAGAGCACTGACTTGTTTTTTAAAAGACAGGGTCTCACCGTCACCAAAGCTGCAGTGTAGTGGTGTGAGCCTAGCTCACTGCAGCCTTGAACTCCTGAGTTCAAGTGATCTTCTCACCTCAGCTTTCCAGGAAGCAAGGGCTGCAGGCATTCACCACTACACCTGGCTAATGTTTTATTTTTTATAGAGACTGAGTCTCACTGTGTCACCGAGGCTGGTCTTGAACTCCTGGTTTCGAGTGATCCTCCCGCCTTGGCCTCCCAAAGTGCTGGGATTACAGGCGTGAGCCAACACACCTGACCTCAGAGAGGGCTGATTTTTGAATCAGCCATTCTAAAACAGTGGACCTAGAAAGAAGAAATCTTCTACCAGTAGCCTTCTTTCTAGATAGCAATCCAACAGGCCAAAAGAAATTTGGGGTCTCATAATCTGATACCAATATTTTCTCCTCAGTAGTGAAAAGATTTGAATTAACGCATTTCCTCTAAGCTTGTTTTTAGGGAATGATGAGGTAATAGTTAAAGAAAGTAGACAACGGTTAAAGTAATAAGAAATGCTGAACTTCCAAAAGAGCTGGCCTTAATATTCTCCATCAACTGGCAGTGTTCCCAGTGATGCTTCTATCACAGACTGTGATAGAACTGGCATTACATAATAATCCTTTCTTCTTCAATAATGTAGTAAGACATCACATCCATATATTTCCCAAATAGGACTGCCACTGCATATCTAGTTAAGGAGCTATCATTCTACTGTTTCTCTTGAGAAATGACACTAAAGCAAAAAACTTTTAAGTTTTTGAGGGGTTCTACTGGCCACTTAAAATACCCTTGATATATGACCAAAATTCATTTAACTAACTAAAAACAAATAGTTGTGAATTACAGAGAGGGCTTCTGTCAGCCAGATGCTTCTCATAGATAATGTAATAAAGATCATTGAAAAATAATAAAAAGTTGCATTTCTCACATGGAGGAGGACCCATAATACAGTTCATTCTAACACTGAGGGAGTGGTGCCCTCTAGCAGTGCATGTGAGAAATGTTATCATTTAAGTATATTAAATACAGCAAATAAGGAGCTCCCAGTATCTCAGCTACTCTCAGACATAAGGGGTAATTTGACAGTTCTGAGCTACTAGAAACTACTGAAGTTTCACTTCCATGTGCACTAATTTTTTAAGTGCCAGCGAAGGTTAGATTCTAATAGTGCCCTTCTGGGGATTTACCAATAACTTTTAAAACCTCATTACCTGTGAATGTCACATAGAACAGGTCCCTTTCACTTTTCCTTCAAACCTCCCCTAGGTCAGTGTTTGAGGATGAGAATAAAGGGTACAAATAGGAAAAAGGATCATCCTACAAGCTGAACAGCATCTCTGGTGCAAAAGATGCTCACAAAATGGGAGAATGTTAAGAAATCCATTAATAGCTCAAGTATTCAAAAACTGATGGAGTTCTGACAATTTTCCCTTAAAAGTACCACAGTTTATGGTTACAACTGATAAATTGGCAGGGTTAGATAACTTCAGAAGCTAATTAAGTAAATTGAGTTAACAAAAGAAAAGAACTTGATTTTTTTTTTTTTTTTTTGAGACGGAGTCTAGCTCTGTCCCCCAGGCTGGAGTGCAGTGGCACGATCTTGGCTCACTGCAACCTCCACCTCCCAGGTTCAAGCGCTTCTTATGCCTCAGTCTCCCCAGTAGTTGGATTACAGAGGTGCAACACCACGCCCAGCTAATTTTGTATTTTTAGTAGAGACGGGGTTTTGCCATGTTGGCCAGGCTGGTCTCGAACTCCTGGCCTCATGTGATCTGCCCACCTCAGCCTCCCAAAGTGCTGGGATTACAGACATGAGCCATCATGCCCGGCCTTGAATTTTTAATTCCATTTTAATTAGTGAAAGATGTTCCAGCCAGTCTTATCTCGATCAGATATCCAAAAGATTATATGCACACAAATAGTACATTACAAATGCTTTTGAAACTGAAAGGTGTGTTTTCTGGTTTCTGTGTGTCTGATATGCTACTTCAAATCCTGTAAAAGCAAAATATAGTTTTTTGACAAATATGCCCATGTGTTGTGCACAGTTTGATTTATGTAAACTCATTTCAAATGCTTCTGCAGAGTTCCTCCTGAACGGATGGAAAATGTCTGCCTAAAGTGATAAAATTACATGTGTAGAAAGATACAGTTTTAAGAAGGGATTTTTATATGATACAGGTTTGTAACTCTATTTCACAAAATAGCATTTAAAAAAAACTTCAAGAATACCTGACTTTTTTTTTTTTTTTTTACATTTTTCTGTCAGTTCAGGGGTTTGCATTGAGTTTGCTCTGCTGAAACACTTTTCTGTGACTTAGCTTATATGGGATTGGTAAGTAGGGGAATGATGTCAGTATAACATAGACCCTGGATTTGTTCAGGTATTTTACTAAGTAGCAGCAACCAAACACAAAGCCTACGAACACAGATTAACACAGCTAGCCAAGGGAAAATACCTACTGCACATGATTCCCATTCATGCCACATTCTTCCTGTTGGTGCAGTTTGGCCACGGACTCCAACATGGGAGTGCTTATTGCGTAATTCTCAATCTTTCTGCAATTTGCACTTATTTCATAGCTTAGCAATCTCAACTCCTCCTTCTTTCTTCCATCAAGCTACCTTCTCATGCATGTGCACACACACATACACTGTATTTTTTGTAGTAGTTATTATGAATTTAACTTATCTTTTTAATCATGTGTATATTTAATTATGTTTGATAATTACTAGGATGCTTATTGTTTCTGTAGTGTTCTCGTTACATAAATATTGAGTAGGTGTCCTGACCCTATCTTTTTCATAAACCCTACAATTTTTATTGCATGATTTTGCAGACCATAGAAGAAATGCGTTTATCTCATTAAAGCAAAAACATCTGTACATCTGTACTTGCACCCTACTTATTAATTGCACTTATTATCATTGAATTACTCCCAGAATTATAGACTTCCCTCATAAATCTGAGGTAAACAGATTGAGATATCAATTGCCTACTAGATTCATTTTTAAAATTTTACCTTCGCATGAGAATACCAGCCCCAGGTGTACATTGCATGTGGCCCTATTAAAAAGTAACCTCTCCATCTTTATTTGTTTCTAGGCAGTTACCGAAAGTATTTCCACAACAAAAGAATGTAATCAAGATTTGACTTGCTTCCACTGAAGCTTCCTTTCATTTTTAAACATCATTAGCCTGTGATTTAGGAACTTTCAAGAAATTGGCCCCCATTACCCCCCAAGCCCCCGCATTCACATAACACACACCTCAAGTTCTCCTTTAAGTAATTTGTGATTTATATTTCAATTTTACATTCAACATGGTCTTAAATATTAAATTCCACCAGGTCAAACTGCAATGAGTCAGGGTTTTAAAATATGATAAAATTAAGATTCCAAGAAATGAATCCTTCCATTCCAAAATCTCTTCTTGCACATTAGTTCAATTAACTCAGAAGAAAATAGATATTTTCCAGGAAAAATGTCTTTTATTTTACTTTTGTGCGAATACAAATATGTATCTTTTGTTTTAGGAAAGAAATAATTCTCTGATAGTATTTCCATAGGACTATGTTACTGGTGTTAGCATGAGTGAATTTTTTAGAACACTAGTGGTGAGCATATAATAGAGCTATCTCAACACCTACACTCCAAGAACAAGTCACAGCTTCTCCTAAATGAGCCAAGCATTGCATTAGGCACTTGCAGTGAAAAGCTAAACAAAACCCTGTGTTTAAGAAGCTTGCGGAGGGTGACAATAGAGACAGTTCAGCATGTTCTCTATTAGAGATATATATGAAGAGTGCTATGGGACAAAGCAGAGGTGGCGACCATATCAGAGAGCGAACGCTTTAACCTACACAATTAAAAAAAATCTTATAGAGTTCCTAATTTTGTTTCTTTCTCTTTCAATTTTCTGAAATTTTAAAATGTTTGTTCACTTGAACATATAATAAATTTTCTTTAAAAGAGTCCCTCAACAGGGAGATGAGAATATTCTGTGTCTTGATCTTCATGGTGGCGTATACCAAATTCACCAAACTGTACACACACAAATGTACCTTTTACCAAATACAAATTATACCTCAAAGTTTAATAAATGCATCAAAACATACAGTGCTACATACTTTAAAAAAATTAGCTTCCTCCCTTTGATGACCAAGGTAGCAATAAGTGTACTAGAGAAAGAAAAAGATGCTGGGTGTGGTGACTCATGCCTGTAATCCCCGCACTTTGAGAGGCTGAGGCGGGCGGATCACGAGGTCAAGAGATCGAGACCATCCTGGCCAACATGGTGAAACCCCGTCACTACTAAAATACAAAAATTACCTGGGCGTGGTCATGCGTGCCTGTAGTCCCAGCTACTAGGGAGGCTGAGGCAGGAGAGTCACTTGAACCCGGGAGGCGGAGGTTGCAGTGAGCCAAGATCGTGCCACTGCACTGGCAACAGAGCAAGACTCTGTCTCAAAAAAGAAAGAAAGAAAAAGACTAAGGAATTATCTCATGGAAGGCTGTCTTGCATAATAATTATTTTTTGTACTGTCTTTCAGCTGTAGGTCCAGATTTTTCAAGAACACTCTTGAAAAGAGTAACTCTTGTCAAAGTGGGAGGTGAAGTTGCCATTGAGTGTAAGCCAAAAGCGTCTCCAAAACCTGTTTATACCTGGAAGAAAGGAAGGGATATAGTAAAAGAAAATGAAAGGTACTGTCTTGAATTATTTTCAATATTTGGTTAACCTGAAAAAATTTGTTGGTCTGTTATTAATAATTCTAAGGGGAAGGTGGGGTGACTGTCTGCTGTTCCTGAACTAAGTGTTAAAAAAAGAACAGAAGCTTTGGAAGGATGAGTGGTAAGTTATTGATCTTTATAGTCCTTCTGGATTTGGGAATTCTACAAAGCACTCCCTGCAGAGATAGATCACATGATCCCCGCTGAAGACTGCCAGAGCTGCCTGAAGATGAACAGTTAGAAGCATCCTCCTTAATTTTAGCCTGAAATTTTGGTAGATTTCCCCACCTTTCCCCATCCTAAGTCCTTTGGTATATGTAAATAAGCCCATGTCTTATTTGCTATGACAACCCTTCAATTATTTGGCAGTGGGTATTATGTCTCCTGTTAGTTTCTTCTTTTTTGAGGCTGTCTCAAAACTCATTCAAAACTCATTCTTTTCAAAACTCATTCTTCAAACAGCAGATTATTATGCTTTTTATTTCAACTACATCTTTTTGAGAAAACAGGTTTTTTTTCTAATATCTAAACTCTTCATCTGTATATTTCTTATACATGAATTACATTTAGAATGCATGTAGTGTATACAATGCAAATATATAGGAGTTATTTGAGGTTTTACATTAGCTTGCACGAAATGGCAGGTGTCTCTAAGACCTTTTCTTGGCTGTCACCCCTATAAAATATCCCCTACCTTTTTCTATAATCTACTTAATCTGTTGCAAAATGGTAATTATGCGTGAATCTGTTTGTCACCTATAAGACAGGATTTGCCAGCTGTATATATAATGATTTTAATTAATGCTAAAGGTCAGGTACTCAAGGATGCAAGAAGGAAGCCTATAAAAATGTGTACGTATCTACCCTTTACACCTGTACACCTTTGGATTTGCATATACATATTAGACCTGATGATGATGGTGTTGTCCATTTTAATGGTTTTTGTAAACAAACCTGATATGGTTTATAAATGGTGTATTCATATTTTTTTTAACACTTGCTATGGACTAAGGAGTAACAAATGTATTAAATTTGTAGTATACATCCCTTTCTGATTTCTGGTGTATCAAGAAAGCAGTGTAGTTCATTGAATGTTGACATGGCATTCAAATTTGTAGCCAAACCTGAAAATCAATAGCATAATTGCTTGTTTTGCAGTCTTCAACATGAGATTCATTTTCTGTTTTATTTACTTCAGTGTTTCTTAAAATGTGGCACGTGAGATTACTTTTAATAGCTATGTACTTACTTTTAATATAGTTGAAATATAACTAGTATGTACCACATGTATTTCTCAGAATAAGGCTACATTTTAAAAGTTTTAATTTTAAAATGACACTAAGAAAATAATAATATGGATATTAGGCATGTCAAAAATCATGAATGAATAAAGTTATAATAACACTGTAGGTCAATCAGGAGAAGCTAAGCTATGCTACTGTAACAAGCAATCCTGAGTTCTGGCTTGTAACAACAAAAGGCAATTTCTCTTTTGCACCTAGTGTACATCAGGGGTTTGGTAGTGGCTCTGCTCCTCTCTAAGGCCAGCCTGGTGGACCAAGATGCTCTGGAACATTGCCATTGCAGAAGGAAAAGAGCCAAACATGCATGGGTTCTTAAAGCCTCCACTTAGAAGTGCAACACTTGCACTTTCACTCACATTTCATTGGCCAAAACAGGTCACATGTTCCTGCAACTCAGCAGGGAAATATAATCTTACTATGTGCCTGGAAGAAAAGAGACAACCTAATATTTTGAACAGTATTAATGACTGCTTACAACTGCTACGGCTTAACCATTGTTACAAGCTAATTAAATTACCTTTGGGGAAATAGTATGCCAGTATCAAGAATTCTATATGATATGTGAATTTAATTGATTGTTTCCACCACTTGACTTACCACAAAGCTTGTCTTTATCCAGATTTCATTCTATCTATTCCTGACTTGACTAATAAGGTCCAAATATGCTTCAACATTTATTTTGCACTAAAATATATATTTAAACTGAGGAAACTCCCCATCATTACCTAATTCCTGCTATTTATCGCCTCCACCTTCACTGTCAGCAGGCTAGTCCCAAACTATCAATATTAGCACTTATTCTCCACATGAGTGCTGTGTTCTCACAGTTCTGATCCTCATTCCCACCTCACTCAGAATGTATTAACCAGATATGATGATTTTGTTAATGTAAATGCATTAAAAAACTGGCCAGGTGTAGTATATAGGGGAATGCTGGGGACTTCAGTGTTTGCCCCATCCAAGGGAGACACCTGCCACTCAGCCATATGGAGACACAGGTCAGGTGCCTGCTCATCTTCTTGTTCTTCAAGAGAAACTAGAAATCTAGACTTTTGCTTGAGCTTCCATTTTTTAAATGTCAGCAACTAATTTTTATTTTGATGGATGTACAATATAAACTGTGTGCTTATAGACCAAGTTTACTTCATGAGCCATGGGTTTTTAACTTCTGAGAACATCAAGTGGAACATTTCATAGTTTCTGAAATGGGTGAACAGTAAGAAAGATTTTATGATTGTTTTCTCATTGGCAGAGAAGAGATTCTGCCATTTTTCTCATTTCTTTCTGATAGAGGAGGGAAAATTAAGTGGATGAGTGAGAAAAAGCAATTGTAGATGAAACTGATGAGTAAAAAATTTTAGAACCCCTATTTTGGGAAAGGATTGACCTGGTAGACCAACATGAAGTGCAAAATTCTTTGACTATGCAGCTTTGAGTAATAATTTCTAATGTACTGCCTCATTAGCCTTAATTCTCTTTTCAGATGTAGAATCTTAGGAATCAAAAGGCAAGTCTTTAACCTTTGATTAAAAATATTATTAATCCCTTAAGTAAAAAATACTGGCATAACACAGTGAAACAACACTTTATGATCAAGCCCCTTTTATTAATGTTCTGCCTAGATTCTGTGTTTTGAAAGACTTTGCTAAACTCTTACTTATTGACATTTAATTTCAATTTTAATTAATCAACTGCCTACAAATGAATTTACAGTAGTGGTATTAGAAGCAATATTTTAAAAATTAAAAAGGTTTTGTCTCATCTAACCGTGTGGTGATATTGTAGTTAGCTAAGTGGATATAGATTCAGAAACACTGGTTTAACATTAACATGTTCGTTACCTTAAAAATATGTTTAAACTATGTTATTGTTTTGGCTTCCCATTCTTTTGGAAATATACAGCATATTCACACTAGCCTTATCTATGTTAATCCAAGCATCTAAATGAAAGATTGAAAAGTCAAGTAATTTCATAGCATTCTTCTTGGGTAGGCAGAATATCCATAAACATAAAACATTTCTTATTGTCTTGTGTATGTCTCCAGCAATCAGTGTAGGCAATATCAGGCATTTAAAACAGGGAAGACCTGTCACACAGCTCAAGAGCTTTAGTCCTCAGGAGAGGTCTCTAGTCACCATAAAGGCAGTTGGAATCATTTGGATGAATTGAGGAATTAAGCCTACTAACTGAATAAGGTTGATTATTTTATTTACTTTTAGTTTTTAGACAGAAGGTACTTTGAGGCAGGTAAGACTGAAGTTGACCTATTAAAAACAAAAACATTAAAATACAGAAATAGCAGAATCATTAATAAAAATCCTAGAATCCTAGGATTATAAGGAGCTATACAACCATTGTATCAACCAGGGTGGATGCTTTTGGTTACAAGTAAGAGAAACCCAACTCAAAAGGACAAACGAGAATTCATTGGCTCATGTATTTGAGAAGATCCAGGATGGATTGCAACTGCAGGTATGACAGGGCTTAGGTGCTCACACAGTATCATCAGGACTCTGTCTCGCTCTCTTCCTGTCTCACCTGCACCTTTGGCTGTTTTGGCTTCTTTTCCAACAGGCTCTCCTCTCCTGCTAGTAGGATGACTACCGGAGCCATGTACTCACCCTCTTTTCCAATGTATCGCAATGTCCACTGATCAGGCAGACGTGAGTCATGTGCTTATCCTAAGAGGCACATTGGGAAGCCCATCTCAAACCACATGGACTGAGAATGGGACAGGGGTTTTCCCAAAGAAATCAAGCTGCTATCAGCAGAAGAAGAGGGAATGGATGCTGCGCAGAGGCTGATGCCAAATTCCCACCGTAATTACAGAGCCCATCTTCCATGCCAGGGCAGGGATCCCCACAATGGCTGGGCCCACATCCTTCCCTGGTTACTAATAATGATGGAGACCTTACTAATTGTTAGATTATGTCCTTGCAACTTCCACTCATTTTTGGTTTCACTTTATGGAATTTTACTGACAAATCAGATTGTTCTCCACCACCCCTCCCTTCCCTTTCTATCCTGGGAGGCTACCCTATGTTCTCTTTCAATTCTTTTCTAAGCCCAAATGTCCCCCTTGTATCTGATTTTCTTCAGACAGCGTTGTTTGGCATCCTCTCACTGTTTTGGTCATTTCCAAGCAGTTTTAATAAGGGAAAAAGTAGCTTTATTTATCTCCACAGAAAAGGATGATGATCATTATTGTTATACTACAGAGAAAAAATGATCTTCAGTGAGTTTGGATCAGTAAGGCAAGCAAGTGAATGATATAACGTAGAAAGACCACTCCCTGCCAATGTTTATTTTTAAAAATTAATGTGGTGCTTAGACAAGAAAGTTTAGTTGTCTGGAAAAATCACTGAGACAAAATATTTTACTTTTCACCGAAGCCAAATAAATTAATAAACTGTCACTCTCATTAATGTTGAGTAAATAAAGTCTTCTTATTCTTATGCTTAAGGGTTTCCCCCCACCCTTTTAAATATTAGACTAATACATTATGTCAAGCAAATGGATAATAAGCAGGTATAGGTATGCCACTGAATTTTTCCAAAAAGAATCTCACACCTACAGTCTGCATGTCGCAGGCTTGGGTTTAGAACAGCAGCATGACTCTGTTTTGTGAATCTAGCCAATTCCAGTTTCATTCCACGGATGCAGCACTCACTGGGTATTTACCTTTGCTTAGCACTAGAGAGAGAGAAAAAAAAGGAGACATGAACCTAGCTAGCCCTCAAGGTGCTCATAGACTAGCGCAGAGGCCCAGTAGCACAATATCAATATAAATTTTTCAACAATCCTGAGGCATATGTTATAAAGGTGATATATTGAGAAGGACTACTGGAAAATGTAGGGCAGCAATAGATTGTGGAGGCCTTGTATTTTATGTCTGTGGAGTTTAGACTTGAATCAGAAGACCATGGACAGAATTGAAGGATTTTATGCAAGGGAGTGTGCAGTCATATGCATGCTACAGAAAAATTACTGTGCCTGCAACATGCAGAAGGAATCAGGGTAGGGCAAGGTTGAGGATGCAGAGAGGGCAATTCCAGGTAGCAGTCTAGGAAGAAAATCACAACACGTGGATCACATCAGTCTCCTGAGAGTGAAAGAGAGAAGGGTGATATATGGACTATTAAAGGGTAGAACTGAAAACACTTAATGACCTAGTAAGTAGAAGGATTGAAAAAAGGAGGAGGAAAAAGAGGAAATGACTCCTAGGATCCCATCTTTAGGAACTGACGAATGGCAGTGCCACTTGCCGCAGTAGTAAACAGAGAAGGAGCAAGACTGAGAGGGGGCAAATAAAGAGGTTACTGTTAGCATGTTGAATGTGAGGCGCCTGCAAGTGGTGACGTCATTCAAACGGGGATTCCCATTCAAGTGTCACCTGCTCAGAGACACTTTTCCCAGTAACATACTTAAAATGGTAAAACCCTCACCTTCTTTTCCTAATTTATATATTTTATAGTATTTGTCACCATCCCACATACTATGTATTAACTTTTAATTGTTTATTTATTTATTATTTTTTAGAGACAGAGTCTTGCTCCGTTGCCCAGGCTGGACAGCAGTGGTGAGATTATAGCTCACTGCAGCCTTGAACTCCTGGGCTCAAGCGATGCTCCCACCTCAGCCCCCTGAGAAGCTGTGATCACAGGCACAGGCCACCATGCCTAGCTAATTTGTTTTGTTTTGTTTTGTTTTGTTGCTTGTAGAGACAGAGTCTTGTTATATTATTGCCCAGGCTGGTCTTGAATTCCTGGCCTTAAGCAAACCTCCTGTCTCAGCCTCCCAAAGTGCTAGGATTACAGGCAGAAGCCACCACACCTTGCCCACATTTTAACCTTATTATCGATCTTCTCCACCCTCCACCCGTTGGATTGTAAATTCCATGAGAATAGAAATGTGTGCTGCATGTGCGTGCATGTGTGTGTGTGGCCGGGGTGGGGGGGGGGGGTGTTTGGCTTAAACAGTACAAATTTAGGCCGGGCGCAGTGGCTCACGCCTGTCATCCCAGCACTTTGGGACGCCCAGGCAGGCGGATCACGAGGTCAGGAGATCGAGACCATCTTGGCTAACATGGTGGAAACCCGTCTCTACTAAAAATACAAAAAATTAGCCGGGCGCGGTGGCGGGCACCTGTAGTCCCAGCTACTCGGGAGGCTGAGGCAGGAGAATGGCGTGAACCCAGGAGGCGGAGCTTGCAGTGAGCCGAGATTGCACCACCGCACTCCAGCCTGGGTGACAGGGCGAGACTCCGTCTCAAAAAATAAATAAAAAATAAAAAATAAGTACAAATTGAGATTCTTATAGTTCTGGAGATAAAAATTCTGATATGGGCCTCACTGGTCTAAAATGAAGGCTTCAGCAGAGATACATTCATTCTGGAGGATCTAGGGGAGAATCTGTTTCCAGCTTCTACAGGTCACCTCCGTTCCTTGGCTCGTGGTCCCTTCGCTCCATCTTCAGAGCTTAATGAAAAAGTGAGGGAGGCAAGTCTTCATCGGTAGCGGTTTATTTCGCCAGGGCTGAGGACATGGCTGGGAAATACATACGTCACTGGAGCATCTGTTACTGGTGCTCTTCCAAAAGGGGGTTTGAGGATTTTTCAGTATTTAAAAGGGAAAGAGCAAGCAAGAGAGGAAAAAAAGGAGGGAGGGTGGACAAAGAGGCAGATGCTTACAGTCTTTATTTATTTATTATTTATTTATTTAGAGACGGAGTCTCGCTCTGTCGCCCAGGCTGGAGTGCAGTGGCCTGATCTTGGCTCCCTGCAAGCTCCGCCTCCCGGGTTCACATCATTCTCTTGCCTCAGCCTCCCGAGTAGCTGGGACTACAGGCGCCCACGACTATGCCCAGCTAATTTTTTGTATTTTTAGTAGAGACGAAGTTTCACTGTGTTAGCCAGGATGATCTGGATCTCCTGAACTTGTGATCCGCCCACCTGGGCCTCCCAAAGTGCTGGGATTACAGGTGTGAGCCACCACGCCCGGCCCAGATGGTTACATTTTTATGAGGCTGTGATCGGCCTCAGTAAATGTACTTTTTACGTGTGAAAAGAGGGCATCAAGGAAAAAGTCAGTTATGCATTCGTCGCAGGGTCAGCCAACGGATAATTTCTGGTTTTGTCCTTTTCCTCTCCTGGCGGTAATTGACGTTGTCAGGGTGAGATTCAACGGAATTTGGTTTTAGGGCTAGTTTATACAGGGGATATGTATCCTGAAAGATTTAGGGGCTCACAAGGAATTTCATTTGTGACGCAGGCCATCTGGGGAGATACGTGGCCTTCTATCATTGTGGGAACCTGGCTTATGGGTGAGGCTATGATACAGGGTTGTGAAATTACAGCTATCGGTCTGGGAACAAAAGGAAAGCAGTATTGCGTGACTCAGTTCCCAAGCTTAACTTTTTCTTTGGCATAGTGAGTTTGGAGTCCCAAGATTCTATTTTCTTTCACGCTAGTAAAGGCAAGTTCTTCCCCCATCCCACCACTCTGACCTCTCTTCTGCCTCCTTCTTCCATTTTGAAAGGCCTTTTCTATTGGGCCTTCTGTATATGTTTTATTCCGTTCTTTAACACTACAACACTGCCTGGCATAGCATAAGTGCTATATGAGTGTCCAGTAGGAAACTGGAAGTATAGATCTGAGTTCTGGAATAGAGACAGAGATACAGACATCAGTAGATAAGAAGCCATGGAGTGCATTGGAGTGCATATGTTCATCCAGAGAGAATTCTACAGAATGAGAACATCTATGGCTCAAAGGAAGGTACCCTGAGGAACAGACACATTCAGAGAATGAGCGGAAGCCACGCCTGCTGGGAGGTTTGAAGGAGACTCAAAGAGGTAGGAGAACATCTAGGAGAAAGTAACAAACAGAAGCCAAGGGAGAAGAAAGGTGCAACAAGGAGTAAGCGCTTGGTGCTTCCAAGACCCTCAAAAAAATAATGGTGCAAGCATGACTGCTGGATTTAGGAACCTTAACGTTACCTTGGGCAGAGTACTTTTAGGCCACTGTGGACCAGTTTTGAAGACACAATAAAATTGTATAAACATCCATATTCTTAGGCATGTCTTGCCAAACCGAAATACATGTTGAGGTCTGCCTGACCCCTGCAGTGTAATCAGATCAAGTCTAGCATTCTGTGAAAATATCCAACTGAAATAAGAATGAAATTCATGCTCATGTGTCTTGTCTATAGACACTGGTATCTGCCTCCAAAGTGAAATTGGATCATAACCCTAATTTGCCTCTCTTCCCAAAGGCTTTTGGAAAAGTTGAAATTCATGTAAGACATGGAAGCAAATCCCAGTGCAGGGCTGCACAACTCTGTGTTGCACACAAGGTGTGAAACCCAGGTCCAAAGACGCTGGCAGTCTGGGAGGCAAAGCAAATGCGATGGCAGGTATTTGCCCAGAAGGCCGATGGAATCCTGGTGTGGAAAGTAAAGTTTATTGCTTCAGGCATTCTGTTTCTGTTCTGGAGGCAGAGTGTCTATATATGTACTCTTAATGAGAAACCTGCCCTCAGGATATCTCTTACAGTTGCTGCAGAGCTATACAGCTCTGTTATTAGGAATTCTGCCCTGGGGAACAATTATGTTATTGCAATAATTAGAGGCACTTCATCTCCATAATAATGGAAATCCTGCCTTGTAGGCAAAACAACATCAAAGCAACAGGAGCGTCATTGCTCTAGTTAGAATCTGCTGCCCTGCTTATTGGTAGTACTATCATTTTAATTTTGCATATGCAGTTACGAAAGAGAGCTTATACTGCTCTTCAAATTCAGACCTAGAACTTCTTGCCGTTACTTCAGTTTGTCTCTCCTAGAGCCATGGATAAAATAGTTACGGCATTAAGCTCTCCTGAAGTGCAGTTGCAAAAGTGTTTAGGGAGATTGGTGTTTTAAAAATGTTTGTCAGAATCCACAGGCCCAGTCCTCTGGGAGACCCCATAAACTTACCCTCAGCCAAAGCCTTTTCTATGTCGGTATAGTATGTCATGTTATTTTATGGCCAGGGTTAAAATGATGACTAAATCCAGTGACTACCTGAGATGGGTCTGACCCTTTGCTCTAGTCATGTGGCATAGTAATACCAGAAGACATACATGTGGTTATATAACTCAAGACATATATATGGAATTTGTATATGAAGCTGCTTTTTAAAAAGTGTCCAATCTAAAGGTAACACTTGATTTTCAAAAAAAAACCTTTTGAAGTGTCTCACATATTAATCCCTTCCTTGCAAGTAAGTCCTTTGCCACTCCCCTGGTTTTCAGCCCTTATTGTCTCTTGTGTGAATTTTGCAATGATTCAACCAGCCTCTTAAATGATTTCATTGGAACCAGCCCTCACCCAAATCTTCTACAAGATGAAACTTACCACAATAAACCTTTGAGAAATTCAATTTAATGAATATCTGTCACGTATCTCCCTGGTACAAGATGTATTTGAGATTATGAACATAACCTAATTTAAATCAAGGTTCTACATGTGTCATGGAAAAGGGACAAAACAGTTTCTTCCATGATTTACCAGAGACTTTTTATCTTATCATAGTTATAAACTTCATATTTACAGCTATTGATTATTTAATTAATGTTCGTTTTCCCTAAGAGGCTGAAAGGGCCATGCTGAAAAGTGCCATTTGTGTTGGAGCATACAGGTTCCCCAGTTCCTTGTGCTATACCTAGAGTAGAATAGACACTAATGTTCTTGTATGAAATGAATGAACCAACCCAAATCGTCTGATTCTTGGAGGGGATTGAGGAGAAGGTGGTGGTAGTATATTTAGGTGCAAGGAGCAGCGGGAAAGAAATGTATTTGAAAGGAAAGTAGAGTGAAAGGTTTGAGCAGGAGGAGATAAAACTGGGACATCTCTCAGAATCCAGTTGAGAAAAGCATTCCATGGCAAGCTAAGAAGCTGGCATTTCACTGGGAAACAGAGTGAAGTAATGATTTTGTCTTCGGGCTTCACACTTCCTTTTAAGTTATCTCCTGTCCTCCATCGGTTGAGTTCAGTGTCTGTACTCAGGTAGTGTCTGCCGTGACTTACCATGCATCCACCCGGGAAAGCACTTCAACTTCCTAAGGCAGTGCTTCTCCATTCCTAGAGCAAAGATCCATTGGTTGTTCCCAAATTTAGGTCTGCAGCTCAGTGCCAGGCTGACTGCAGCAAAATCAACTGAGATGTGTTTTAGAAAGCAGAGTCCCACTCTCCATCTTCAAAGATGCTTTCTCGGGAATTCTGAGATGGGGCCCAGGAATCAGAATACTTGTTTCCCATAGGATTTTAATGCACACTCAGGTATGACAATGTCGCAGAGGCTTCCCATTGACTTCAGGATAGACACTAAGTCTTATGAGATGACCAGTCAGGCTCCGTATGCTACTCAGGCTCCTGCCTGCTGTCCTACCAGCTGTCTCACCTCACTCCCCTTTACCCTCAGTTTCTGAGCCACACGGACCTTCTGCCTTTTCTTCAAACGGTCTCTTCTTCCTCTTGCTGCAAAGCCTGAGAACGTGCTGTTCTCCTTCCCTGAAATGCTGTTATCCAGGCCTTGAAAAACTAAGTCCACAGGCCACATCCAACCCTCCACCTGTGTTTGTACAGTTGGCAAGCAGAGAATGGTTTTACATTTTTAAATGGTAGGAAATAAATCAAAAGAAAAATCTCATTTTGTGACATGTAAAAATTATGCCGATGTCAAATTTCAGTGCCCACAAATAAAGTTTTACTGGACAGGACACAGCCATACTCATTCATTCACAAATGGCCTGTGGCTGGCGGCTTTTACACTGCAAGGGCAAGATTGACTAAGTGGGACTGAGCCCACCCAGATCAAAAAGCCTGAAATATTTACTCTCTGGCTCTTTACAGAAAAAGTTTGCCAAACTCTGATCTAACTCATGGTACATTTCTGGAAATGTGGGGTATTAAAACATCTTCATAGTAACATGATCTTCCCCCACCTTGGGTTTTTTGTTTGTTTTTGGTTTGCTGTGCCTTTTATTTGTTCTTTGTGACTTACACTTTTGATTAAATTGTCACTTCCAGCATGTCCGTCTTATGCAAAGCAAAGGGGAAGCGAATTTGGTGGGAGGTCCGAATTATCTCACTTTGCTCTCTAGAGCAGTGTCTCCCAACTTTTGCCAGGAAGAACTTCTTTTCACACCCCCAAAATCTGAACTCCCTGGAGAAATCAGAGCCCAAGGGAGCTTTAAATGTGAAGACACAGAGGGTGAGGGATGGTGGCATTAGAGAGAAAAGTAGATACCTGGTCATCTTCCCCATATTTCTGAACAACCAGTAAAAAAATGAAGTAATGGGAAATCTCCATCCTTAGTTGAGGATCCATGGTTTTACATGGACTATTTTATACAGGTGCTTTAAGTTTATGGTGATAAATATTTATGAATGGTCTAGTTCCGTTAGAGAAGGAAAGAGAAGACAGCAATCACAGGACTTTGTTTCTGGAGTTTTATAAAATTCAGCTACTGTGACCATGTATACACACATCAAACAATTTAGAAACCACCAGTGAAGCACAAATTAACATAATATAGTCCAAACAGAGTCCACAGCGGTGCTTAGGGAACAGACTGGGAAGAGACTCTCAGTCAGGCAGGGTCTGCCAAAATCGGCTTCCAACAGGAAGTGAGTTTAAGCCTTTGTGAAAGAAAATGCTCCACAGAGAGAGGAAGAGAGGGAAGGGAGAAGTCTCCATGCTGGAGCCCATGTACGTGCAGCAAGTCATGTACAAGAAATGAGGGGAAGAGAGGGACCCAGCCAGGGGGAGGAGTTGCCATCTGTAGCATTTAGATGGAAGAGGTGGAAGGACAAACATCAACAGGAAGAAGCTACAGGTTTAACTAGAGTTTATTAACACTGTAAAATAATATGAATGAATATAAAATAATAGTGCCAGAAACATGGTGAGTCAGCTTAACTGTGAAGAAGTTTGGGAATCTCTAGCCATTAAGTAGAAATGAGACTTTGATCTCTCGTTATATCACTAATGTATTTTTGAACACATTTTAGGCTTTGGGGATCCTTGGGGATTCAGGTTACTTATTACTTTGGCTCTAGTCCTGTATTTCATGGTTATCTTGTGGCCATTTTTATCTCTGTAAAAAAAATGAGCATTTTCAACCCCCCATCTGTCAATAATAATAGTAACACCCAGCGCTTGTTTTTTTTTTAGTCTTTACTATGCCCTCTGCTTAATTTCTTTTAATCCTCGTAAAAATGTTATGGGATCAGTCCTATTATTGGGACTCCATCTTTTAGATAAGGAAACCAAGGCTGGAAGAAAGCAATTTATTTACCTTACTTAAGGTTGCAAAGCTTGATAATGTTAAATCTGGAATTCAAATCTAGGTCTCACTCATTGCATCTATGTCTACCAGGTTTGCCTGAGGAAGGAACAAGCACTAGATGCTTCTCTCTAAGCTTTAAAAGGGAGATAAAGCTTTCGTTACCTCCCTGGCATAGGACTGGCATAGCAGCTTTTCCTGTTACTCATTTCATATTTTCAATAATAAACTGGCAGCTTTCAGATCCATAGCTTTATCATTACCTGAGAGGGAGAGAGGTAGGATGGTCTGATTTCAGGGCTGGGTTAGAACCATGTAAACCCTTTGGAGAAGAGGTAAATTAAGTCCTTGAACTACCTCAGCCGTGCCTTTGTTCAGAGAAAATAGCTGTGTATCATCAAATGGAGTTAAGTGATCATGAAAATATTCAAACCAAAGTGGCATGTAATTAAGAGCAATTAGAACTGAAGTGATGTGACTGGATATTAAAACTAGACAGGCAGTGCTTTGTGCCTTCTCAGTAGAGACAAGGCAGATGATTTGGGTTCCTCCTAACTTTGTCATCTCTAGAAATAAAATCTGCTAGACTGCTTAGATGTATTGATGCCATGTAAATATTGAAGGTCTGGGATCATATACTAAGTTTGACCCCTATATTTCCATTATATAGTTTTCTCCTCATATTTCAGTCACAGATATGCCAGAGTTAATTAGATCTCTACTAGTAAATATCCATCATGATGTTTCTAAATCCCTTTTGCCAAATGATCTAATTAGAGCAACACTTGGCTTTCTATATAATTACAACATATGGCACCTAGAGGGTACATATAGTAGAATTATAGGTTGCCTGATGAGAAATCCAGGTGGTGGGTAAAAGACTCCATTAAATAGAGTAGATGTGTGTGGGTGTGTGTGGGGGGGGTATGGGCATGGGTGTTAATGTACACAATTCCTCCTACAATTCTCCCTAGGATAAGTAATATTTTGTAATTCAGCTGTCCTTCCCACATGAAACAACATGATTATATCATGGAACAGGAGTTAAAATTTAAAAGAAAACAAATAATTGATGACATTAGGATAAATTTTTTAACCTTCCATGCCCCTAAAAATGATCACATGTAGTAAGTCAGCAAGGCTGAAAGCAGCTCTGTGTAAGATGCATTATGTGATGGGATGTATCCCTCCAAGCAAGATCACTTACCCAAACTGCTAAATAGAAAACAAAGATGGGGCCATGAAGAAAGAATGGTTTCTTAATGCCTATTTGTAATCTCTGGAAGTAGAGTGCCCAACTTCAGTAGGTGAAGAGTTCAGTGTTGGTTTGTTGAATTTGAAAAGCTTATCCTGCACTGTTGTGCTGGAGCCCACTAGCAAGGGCTCAAAAGAGTGGATTCTGCACATCCATTCCCAGCTCTCTGTTCAGTGATAGTTCACATTCGTAGCTTGATGTTAGCCATCGGCAGAATATTTACACCATGGAAATAGGCCCACTTCAAGGGCACTTTTTCCAGAGCCACTGTGGTAAACATTTACAGCACACCACTAGCTGTGGGCATATGCAGCTCAGAGTTGGCCACGCCAGTTTAAAGTCCCTGGGACAGATCAGGTGGAGAAACATGGCTTTCCAAATTGTTACTTTTGAAGTAATAAGGGTGTGGGAGGTTCATTGAGAGAAAAGAGAAAAGCAAAAGGGCTGTGGACAGACTCTTCTGATTTATGCAGAGTGTGCATGAAAGAGAAAAAGAAACAGAAAAAGTTGTCAGAAAGCTAAACGGAGAACCACGAAATACGGCTGCTGTGAAATTCTAGGTATCATGAAGGGACAGTGGTCAACAATGCCAGGTGTGGCCACAAAGTCATTCAGGATGAGACCACAAATGATATATATTTGGTGACAATGAATTCACAAGTGACCTTGAAATAAATACTTTAGATAAGTGCAAAAACTGTACAGGCTGGATGGTAAGCAGCCAGATGCAGTGGATCTTTTTGCAGGTGTTAGGTAAGGAAACGGAAGCTTAGATATACTGCAAGAGAGTGACATATTTGTGGCAAGGATCTCATTAGGATGGAGGAGATTGGGGAATATTTATAGCTTGAGGGAAATCACACTGTGTCGAAGAAGGAGTTAAAGATGTAAGGGAGGGGAGATGATTCTCGAGAGAGCAGGAGAAGGGACTAGAAATCAATTATTGTGGGAAATGATGAGGAACTTTCTTCTCTGTGGGTAAGAAGAGAAGATAAGTAAAGTCTCAGAGAAGTTAAGGGTAAAAGAGGGAATTGAGGAATTTCATATAACATAACTTTGACCTCAATCTCAATAATATGAGAGTCAAGGTCATCTTCTGAAAGTCTGGTCATGGGGGTGATTGTGCACTTGAGCAAAAGGGAGGCCTGGCCTGTGTTTTATGGTCAATGTGATAGAAATAACATTTGAATTGAGCTTTTTATATTTTCAGTTGCTTCCACACACATTGACTTTCCCACATATTGATTTGCTCTAAAGGTTTTTATTCCAAAAGAGGTGGTTTGTTCCAAAGGATGCATAAAATTGTTATAGAAAAAATGAGGTTGACTGCTCTTAATACCAAGAAAGATGTTTTTCAGGTGAATGCAATGTGTTCCAACTCAGAAGGAAAACAATGCAATTTAAAATTACTATTATCCTTTCTCATGTTCTCAAGGACTTTCCCTCCTTCAATCATTCCTGCTCTTTCTCTACATCATCAGACTCTCCCTTTTCTTACTGTTCCTATTGGATTGTTCCTTCTAGCACATCTGCATCTTCCTCATCCACTTTGCCTCCTTTGCTCTGTCTACTTTCCCTCTCTCTCCAGGCAATCTCCTCCCCTCCCATGGCTGTAAACACCATGTGTGTACTGACAACCCTGAAATGTGTGTCTTCAGTACAGGATTCTCCCCTGAGCAATGTATGGTTAACATTCTTCAGAAGGAACTCACTCCTGCCGCCAGTCTCCACCCTGAACCTTAGTCAGTTATACACCACCTCTCTCTGATCGCTTGAGCCTGAAACCTAGAAATCACTGCTAATTTCTGTTTCATCACCCCATTTATCCTATGCATTAATAAATTTTAAAAACTCTACTTCCAAAGAACATAATCTATCTCCTTCTTTCTATGTGCATTGCTGCTGCACTGGCCCAACCACCCTCATTTCTTGTCCAGATGGTTGCAGTAGCCCCGACGGGCCGCTCTGCTTCTATACTCACTCCCTTCCAATGTGTTCTCTGTACCATAGCCAGAATGGTAATGGAAATCAAATCTCATCACAGATGCTTAAGATAGAAGCTAAGCTGTTGAACACAACCTACAAGGTATGGCATGGTCTGGCTCCTTGCTGTATTATTTTTGTGTTTTGTTTCATTTCCCCTCCCTTACATCTTTAACTCCTTCTTCAACTGCCTCTCCCTACCTGTACATGCCAGAGGTCTGAGGCCGTGTATACCGCACTTCTCACTCTAACACCAGTGCCTCCTTTCCTCTTCAATTTCTTCTTTGCATTTTTCTGAATTTGTAATTCCATATTTATGTTTTCATTGAGTTGACTGTTATCTGCCTTCCTAAACTGGCCTGTAAGCTGTGTGAGGACAGGATCTACCTGGTTCCGTTCACCACTATCCAGCACTAGCCCTGGAATACAACTTAGGGCTTTAGTCAATAAGTGTTCAATAAATGAAGAAAGAAATCAATGGACTTACAGCCTCTTTTCACGAGGACTAGAGACTTCTCCAAAAATAAAAGCAATAGTAAAGATAAAAGTAAGTAATTTAGGGAGTTGGAATAATGGAGAATTGTCAGTAGAAAAATAAAAATGGCAGCAATAAAATTAGCACATAGAAATACTTTCAGTATAATTCACAGGTCTGGTTGTATCTGTCTTGCTACCCAATCAAAGAAAGAAACATAATTAGTTATAATTATCGTGTTTATAAAATTAAAAACAATTGTTTGTCCAATAGTAAAATCTTAGCAAAACCTTCCTCATGAGACGCAATTACTGCAGTTGATATAAGATTTCATAGATGTGCCTTATAATTTTCATACATTTGGCAAATCATGTGGTGATGAAGGACACCTTAGTAAATTAACTTCTGTGAGGTAGGGCCAAATATAGAGCTTTTTAATGGTGAAGCTTGATGTAAGGGTACAGTTGTAAATACTACATCAATATTTCCCAACACTAGTTCTTGAGATGGGGTGGGAGGTGATGTATAGGGTATAAAGTGGTGTTCTATAATGAAATAAGTATAAGAAGTACAATTTAAACATTTTGTACTGCAGACTGTCTCAGAATCCTTAATATGTTAATTACAGTGATAATCTTCAGGAAGCGTGGTTCCCAAATTTATCTAGAAGTCAATTTTACTGCACAGAATACATCAAGGGACTAGGGTTTCAGGGAGCAAAAACTTCGGAAAGCTTTCCTGTAAGTAGATGTAAGACTTTATTTACTTTAGGAATTCCATGATTAATTTTCACAACCATGATTGTATAAGGACGGATTAGAAGGAAATGCAAGATTATAATTGCTGGCAAAGAATAGGGAGTGCACCTATTGTGTGTCCCCAATCTAGATGAGGTGTATACTATACAGTAGGGCAAAGAGAATCGTGAGGGCAAATGTCAGAATACCGCCTTTAGGGTGGAACAAAGATGCAAGTTCCTTGGGAGAATCAGCAAGCAGGAGAATCATTTAGCTCACAACTGATTCCTGTCCACAAAGTCAACAACGAAGAAGGCTGGGTAAAAGCTACAGAGAGTCTCAAGTTTTTCCTGATGTATTTTTCCACAGGCTGTTAGACCTAAAACTGAATAGCTAAATCGAAAGCAAACCAGCTATCCCAATATAGCATAACAGCATGAACAACTCAAGCCTACAATTAGCCCAGGGAGAACAGGACTTTACTTCTAGTTCCCTCAAGTGTGGAAGAAGCAAAGAGAGCACAGTCAAGTGAGAAGGAACACTCAGCAAGTTCTTAGCAATTGCACCATCTTCGTTCTTGATTTAACATCCAGCGTTTCATGTTGATTAGTGAATACTTGGTTATAGAGACACAAATTTTATTTAGATTGTTACATTGTTTATTTTTAGACTCCTAGGTAATATATAAATGTATATATATATAAATATATTTATATATGTATAAATATATTTATATATATATTTTTTGAGACGGAGTCTTGCTCTGTCGTCAGGCTGGACTGCAGTGGTGCAATCTCGGCTCACTGCAACCTCTGACTCCCTGGTTCAAGCAATTCACCTGCCTCAGCCTCCCCAGTAGCTGGGATTACAGGCATGCACCACCACACCCAGCTAATTTTTGTATTTATAGTAGAGATGGGGTTTCATCATGTTGGCCAGGTTGGTCTCGATCTCCTGACCTCATGATCCACCCGCCATGGCTGGTAATATTTATAATGGCCACAAACAGTTCCCTAGCAATTGATTTGGAAGTGTTTGCAATGCTGGGAACAGATACCCATATGATGCACTTTGCCTACAGATGTTTGTACTTGTATATATGATTATATAATAATGGAATTGTAGTTCCATAGTAAAAAATAAAAATAAAAATCCATTGATGAATTTTTCCTCAGTAGCTCTAACAGCCTTTACCTGTGTCACTCAAACATAATCACAAGCCAAGGTCATGTTTCAGAGAAAAAATGAATTTTTGGGGGGGTTTTTTTGGTGTTGCTTTGTTTGGTTTGGTTTTTGTTCCACACCCTCAAATACCAACAGAAATATAACACCTCCTTTATTAAATTTTAGATTAACAGCAACATTTTGAGATAACTAGAGCATAAATTTTTTTTCCATTTCATTCTCGGAAGCACAATAGCACAGAGTTAAAAAATAAATCTAAGTAGTAGAATTTTAAAGCTAAGAGCAGCATCTAGTCTAAGAACTCTTGAACTGGCTCCTCCTCCATGTGACTGCATTCATTTTCTTTCTGATAATCATGAAAAGTTGAGCTCCATGATGTTGGTAACGAAACTTCTATTATTTCTGCTACTCCATAGAACCATTTTGTATTTATTTTTGAATATGTCACACATTTTGCTCTCCTTGAATACTAGACTCTATTAAACACCTACCGAAAACACAGCAAAGCAAAATGTAACAAAACTAACAGGAATAATTTCAAATTTCAGATGATAGCCTCTGCCTTTATTTAACAAATATTTGAGGCAACTGAAGTAAAAAATAACATGAATGCTCTCTTGAACTTTACCAGAACCTTGTCTAAGGCTACCGCTACTGCCTTAGATTGGGTGTCCTGAAACAAACTCAGATGACAGGTTGCATACAGAAGGTTTATAGGGGAGTGCTCTCTGAGGATACACCTGCAGGGAAGTGAGAAAGGCAGAAATGAGCAGAGAGAGAAACTGTCCTGCAGATTGGTTGCAACTGGGATTTCAGCTAGTCCCACTGAGAGCTCTGGAGCTCAGATAGCCCTTCAGAATGGTCTTACCTTGAGGCAAGGGAATGTGGTCTTTAAATCCCTGGATCAGCCAGTCATGGGCCTCAGATCATCACCTATAAGGGGTATAAGCTTAGTGGAGGCAGTTCCCCGTTTCAGGGGGTAATTCAGTAAGCGACACAGCTTTAAGCTGCCCCATATTCTTGGGCAGAGTTTTTGGAGGTAGAATGCATTGGCCTGAAGGAGGGAAATCTGGGTAGAGTACTCTTTCCTATAATTATAAGAGATGACTGTATGGCACCCTTATCATAGGAAGAAACATTTGGAACTACTCATTATTTTTAAAAAAAATGTCTTATGTTAGCCAATTAGTCTTCAACAGGATGCCCGGAGGAATCTGTCCGAATTTCTCATCATGTTCAAAGCATAAGTTGTAATTGATTCTTTCTTGGCAAGGGAACGCAGTGTGATTCCTCTGCCTCATTTCCTTTTTCCGATCCTCTCCTCAAAAAGCAGACTCAGGGAATATGACCTAGACAGTATCCCCATTTTTAGCCTTGGGGACTCTCCATTTTATGAATTCCCTTTTTCCTTTTCCACAGACACTCTCTCTTAAAAATGTCTGGGCACCTCCCCCTGTCAGCCTTTATCCTCTCTTGCTTACGTTTTGTCAAAGATTGTCAGTAACTTCATTTGAGGAAGGAAAGAAGGGAGGGAGGAGACAGGAAGGAAAGGAAGAAAGCAAATCTGAAGAAAATAAAAAACTTCGACATCAGATCAATAAAACCACCTCTTCGCCTAGTTCCTATGACTTTTTATGCAAGAGGGTCAGTGTCTTTTCTCTGCTTTGAGTTGCAGGAAAGAAGGACACTTTAATTAGCCTAAGTTAGTACATGGCCATTGCCTAGAGGATAGATTTGTGTCAAACCTAAAAGAACAAGGACTAGAAAAATAGAACCCATTATATATACATCACAATATAGTTATGCATTCAAATTCATTTGGAATTTTTCAAAAGTGAGATAGAAGATTTTAATGCGGAAATGTTCTGTACAACTTACAGACGCATGTCATATTAGGTAAGAGTAGGGTCCAGAGAGTCTCATCTTCTTTCAAGGATGTATATCTTTTCCTGTAGCTAATATAATCTCTGATTATTAGGATTTCAGGGCTAAATGAAACTTTAGAGATAAACAGATGAGTGGGTTTCAACTACCAGTTGAAAACTCTGTTTTTCAGCCATCCCTGGGGGATGCAGCATATCCCCATTGTTGAAAATGGTTCATTGCACACTGGTTGTCAGAGGAAGTGGGGATGGGGAAGAGGTAAGGGGAGAAGGGAGGGTGAATAGGAGTGTATGAGGTATAAGAATCTCAGGCAAGGGGATGCTTTGGAAAATCCCTCCTGAACTTTCTGTCATGCATGGCTTTCCAAGCCGTGGGATTTATTGGTTTCCCCAGGACTTTTGTTTTACATTTATGGTAAAACCGAAGTTAGATGATTCATGACATGTCTCATAATTAACTATGGACATGTATATGCTCATGTAACGTCATGTCTCACTGTAAGGCAATAAAGCTTTCTAGCAAGACGAGTATTTAGAATCCCACTAGAAGGTTCCAAAAATCATCCAACCAAGGGTTCACTGAAATGACCTTTCTTTGGCAAGCACAGTATATTAGCTAGCTCCACGTTTAATTTTTTAAAATTAAGTTCCAACATTTATAATTTGGTACATGCCCTGTAATCCAGACTTTGGACATCTCTTCAAACACTGAAGGATCTGCAACAGACAGCTTGCTTTTTTTTTTTTTTTTTTTTTTGAGACAGAGTCTCACTGTGTCACCCAGGCTGGAATGCAGTGGCGTGAACATGGCTCACTGCAATAATCCCAGACTTCTGGGTTCAAACAATCCTCCCTTCTTAGCCCCCATGTAGCTGGGACCACAAGTGCACACCACCATGCCCAGGCAATTTCTTAACGTTTTGTAGCAGTGGGGTCTCCCTTTGTTGCCCAGGCTGGTCTCAAACTCCCGGGCTCAAGCAATCCTCCCACCTTGTCCTCCCAAAGTGCTGGGATTACAGGTATGAGCCACTGCCCCTGGCCAGCCTGCATTTCTGTATGGCAATACTTATCCAGAGCTAAGAAGAGTTATCCTTTTAGCAAAAACATGAAATCTTCAGTTAGCCATACAATCCTTGTATCCCAAATTAAGATGTGGTGTCAGTTGCTGCTTATCATTGTTTTCGCATTGTACTTTTTCTTACAGTAAAAATAAAAGCAGAATATTTTTTGCGTCTGTTTCTCTATCAAAGAGTGAAAATAAGAAAATGTAGTCAAAAAGACCACACACTTCAAGAAAATACAGGAAAAGAATATGTTTTCTTATGCCCCATAACAAATTTTCCTGTATACAGGCAAAGCATGTCATGAAAACCTTCTTGCCAGCTTCATTCATTTTTATGACCTGCTTACCTCCTATAGGCAATAGTGCTTGTACATCTAGATCTAGCTCTGTCCCTTTATGTTACCCATGATCATTCAGAAGAAGAAGGTTTTCAATCCCTCAGACTCTACCTGTGAAGTCTGGACAAGAACCTAGTTCCTCACATCTATAATAGTACACTGTTCTTTTTATTTTACCATGAATGGTTAATAGTAGAAACTCTGTATTTTCTCTTCCCTGGAGATTGTACTAATCTACTCTTGTTATTTTTTGGTTTTTTGTTTTTCTTTTTGTCTTCATTTGCTCTGTCATACTGACATGAACGGCAGGTTGTCAATTAACCCTCTTCCCAGATTGTATTAAAATCTGAGTATAAAAGCTACAGCCAGATCCCTATCTCTTCCATTATAGATACCAGACATCTAACAGCACCCAAGTGAGGGTTTTCTTTATAATTTTTCCTACACAGCTGATTGTCAGCCTAACTTAGTGCCTGGTAGATAAAACGGAGAATTAAACTTGCCTTTTAGGCCGGGAAATTATTCTGTTCTAACATTATTGCTCATATTAAACCCGTGTGCCATTAAAGCTGTCTCTATTAAATGAATATGCGCTGGGTGCATTGTTTATTCAATTTAATTGTAGGGGAAAAAAAACTCATACGAGGGAAATGGTTGTTTGAAGTGGTTTTTACCAGTCACAAGCCATGTGAATGAGTGTCCAATTAAATAGTGGCTCACTAGGACTTGTGTAATAGTAACATCTGTTATCTTAATTAAACAAGTTACTATATAAAGGCACTCTCATAGCTCACTTTGTTAGAGCAGGTTCTGACCTAGAAACTCTAGGAAGGTTTGTTCTCTTTGTGGGATTTTGTTGGCGGTGGCGTTCCCAGTTGGCCCCATTAAACTATAGACCTGACAAGCTCTGTGATCTACAAACCTACAATACGTTCAAGCCTGCAGAGCCTAGAGGGAGGAAGGAACTGAAGTTTGTGATGCAAAGTGGAACAAATAAAATAGTAAAAGCGCTGGGTAGGAGTGCTTCGTGCTCATCTTGATGAACTTGGGTGTTGTGACTGAGAGGGAAGTGGTGGTGGCAACAGAGAAAGGAGAGTGAATAAGTATTTATTGACCCTCCATTGCGTGTTAGGCTCGCAGGAAAATCTGTATCTGCAGGCATAGGTCCACAATCCTGTATCCATATCTTTGAAATCCGAAAAGCTCTGAAAACAAAAAAATATTTTTCTGTCTTTTTTCTTCTCTTGTTAATCTATTTGTTTATTTCTGGCAGGTTTGGAGCAAACTCATTTGGTGGCAAAACCAAACTGAGGCTATTGATAGACTTTGTCTTTATATACCCCATGTTGAATCACAGAAATAATAATATATTGGGTTGTGAGATACTACATACACCAGACTTTTCTTGGGATGTTATATAAAATAAATATACTATGGTGTTCTTTAGTATTCAAAATCCTGAATGCGAAAACACAACTTTCCCTGAGAGTTTTTGATAAGGGGTTATGTATTAGACCATTTTTAAAAAGGTAAAATAAACTAAGGCTCAGTGATATTGTTTTGCTCAAAAATAGACAACTAATCAGCCCTTCCAGTGACTTCCCATTCACTTCAGGTAGTCTCTGCTTGCCATATCCTGCAGTGTCCTACATAGCCAGGCCCCAACTTATCTCTCTGACCATATATGCTACTAGCTAGCTCTTTCTCTTAGCTACAATCACACCGGCTTTGCAGATCCTCAGTGACATCTAGCTCTTTTTTGCCTCGGGGCCTTTACACTTGCTTTTCCCACTAACTGAAACACTTTCTTCCCTGATCTTTAATGAACAGCTCCTTCTTGTCCCATATCTCAGCTGAAATGTTGTGTTTGCAGAGAGACCTCAAGCACATTCAAAAAAGACCTTGCTCCTGTCATGCCAACTAAAAAGAGTGTGATGGAAAATTAGCTGAATTCCTACTGGATTCATAATGAAATAATATCAGAAAGAATACGGATATTATGAAGTTTGTTTTTTCTGCCTAACGTCTAGTGCTTCTTTGTCTGAAAGAAGCACCCTAGCGATGCTTTCAGGAAGGGCCTTTTCCCATTATTTGCACCCTTCCTTGCTTTTTTCAGTGCCAAGTGCTCTGCTGTTCTCTACCCAGTGGACCGGGTTATGGGAAGGCACAGGCTAAGCCAATCAGACCCTCTCCTTCTTTCAAGAATCAGAATTTTCCTATGGGCAGGACACAGAGCAGAGACATTGGGTGGCAGCTCCCTGGGGATATTGCCCCTTAAATTCTACTCTCTAGACCCCCAGAGCTACTACTGGTTGCTGTCCTTTCCAAGCCCTATTTGTTCCGCTTTTTCTCCAGTTTGTGAGTTACCCCATATCTTTTCAATAAGTTCCCCATTTTGCATAATTTAACTTTGCTTTGTTCGAAACAGACTTTGGTCTCTTTTAATTACTTACAACACCCAAACCCTAACTGATATAGGCAAACAGATAGAACATCTTTAATTTGTATGGTTTTCTCTAAATCTAACTTAGAAAAGTAACTCTTTAATGGCATTTGGGTGTTCATCTTAGTGGTTAAAAATAATTATATCTTATCCCATTTGAATAAAACAACTTAAGAAGTTGAATATCTACAATTTGAGGAAGGGGAGCAATTTGAAACATTTTGCTTCGCAAAGATGTTTGCATCCAGCTTAACTACTTACCCACCTGATTAAGTACCTTATCCATGACTAATGGAGTTGTTGAACATGTGGACTTGCAGAGACTCATGGAATTAAAATGGATGTATCCCCTCCAGAGAGCCCTGTTTCCTCGAAGGGTAGCTAGCACTGGAGTGGGATGCTGTGTATTCCCACAGGCATGTGCTGACATGGGAGTTGCTGAAATTTGGAGGCTGAAACATTTTGGCTGCCTTTGTGCAGACTCAGGTTGTCTGGCATCTGCATCCTCCCAGAATGAGTCATTGTATGTCTATGCTTCATTGATTCTTGCTGAAGGAGATTTGGACAATGGGCCTGAACCTGCCAAATGAGTTTGGGAAGCCCCAAACACATCAGTAGCCTGTTATATAAGCATCTTGTGCCCAGCAGTTAGGCCTGCCACTGTCTGTGATGAGTAGCAGGTCCCTGTCATAGTGACATCCAGATGAGGTTATTTGCTTACCTCTGTGCATGACATGTGAGCCCAAAGACGCTGGAATAGGTCCTCTTCCAGCAAAAGGAGTGCGCGTTGCCCAGATGGTCTTGCATAAGCTGAGAAAGTATAGAGAAGGCAACATGTGGCCACTCACCTAGACTCTCATTTGAGCTCCCTTGTCAGTGCTTTATGAATGTGGAGGATGAAAAGATATCCCAGCGTTCTTTGATGAATTGGTTTTAACTCTATATGGAGACCTTCCTGAATCCCAAGATAATCTAATCTCTATTTCCATAGCCCATGAACTTATCCTTTATAACATCTGAAGTTCAAATTATTTATTTCGAATTTGTGTCCTATACTAGACCTTACATTTCATGACAACACAAGTTGCCTATCTTGATCATTGTCATATCTTATGCACTTAGCATAGTATTTGACACATAATGGACATTAAATACATATATGATGAATGAATTCACTAGCTGTATCACTTTGGGCAGGTTACTTAATCTCTCGAAACCTAATTCCCCATCTGTTCAATGGTGATAATAATGGTAACCATCTTAGAAAGGGTTATATGAGGTAACCCACGAGAAGCTTAGAATTGTGTCTTTTGTTGTTATCATTGATAATAAATAACGAACAATGAATCTGCCCTCTACTTTCAAAAAGGGAAGTCATATAGACCAGTGGTCCCCTTTTTGGCACCAGGAACTGGTTTCGTGGAAGACAATTTTTCCACAGATGGCGGGTGGGGTGGGAGGTGGTTTCGGGACAAAACTGTTCCATCTCAGATTATCAGGCATTAGATTCTCATAAGGGGCATGCAACCTCTAGATCCCTCGAATGCACAGTTCACAATAGGGTTCAGGTCCTGTCCTGTGAGAATCTAATGCTGCTGCTCATCTGACAGAAGGCGGAGCTCAGACTGTGATGCTTGCTCACAGGCTCTCACCTCCTGCTGTGCCACCTGGTTCCTAACAGGCCATAGACCAGTACCAGTCTGTCTGCAGCCTGGGGGTTGGGGACCCCTGTTCGAGATTACTGTGTAAATTTAGTTCGTGCATAATTGGTCTAAACTTATTGGTAATACATAGATATTTACTGTCTTCTCCATGACTCCAAGAAGTGTTTTAACTTTCCGGATGAAAAGGTCCTACAAGGAAGGTTTCAGTCATTCATATGTGTATATCAGAAAAACAAAGGTGGCTCATCTCTCCACAGTAGTTTCACTGGTGATATTTTCATTGCAAATTCCTTTTTACAGGTGTCAAAAATCATAGTATGTGGGAATGTCTGCCTCTAGTGACCTTCAATGCACTATTAAAAAAAGAAGTTTTGTTTTGGATTGCCAGGATTTTAACCTTCAAACTAGCCTGTGTGTCATGGATCCCTGCACTAGAAGGCTTTTAGAAAAACAGATAAGCTAAAAGGAAGCTTTACAGACTGAACATCAGCTACAGGAAGACCTAGGTGATTCCCAACTCTATACCCAGGTGCCAGGAAGGTTCTAAAAGTCAGTAAACACAGAGAGGCCATTCTACTACCCCTGGCCTGAGGCCCCAAATTCTGGTGAAAAGTTCTGCTGGCCTTGTAGTATGGAGCTTTTTAAAGCAAAGGCAGAAATACTTAGAAAAAGAAAGAGGATGAGCATAAGATCTACCTTCTCCCAAAGCAGCCTTATCGAAAGCCTTAGTGAGATGGTTTCTAGGATATAGTTGGAACCTGTCTGGACTCACAGCTCCCTATGTATGTTGAACTCTTAGTCCAAGACTCTCTTGGGTCTTGAGGTAACTACAGTACCATAAAAAGGACTAGATTTGGGGAATGGCATCAGAGCCAGAGCTTTGCCATCTATGTAGTCTTGAGCAAGTCACTTAATTTATTGTACTTAAAATGGACTTAATAAGAAACACCTGCAATGTTCTGCTGAGATTTCATTAGATGGGAAAGTGCTTTTTATATGGCTCTAACCTCTAACCACTGTAGAGTTTTTGTTACATGCATTTTTAGGTCTATGTGCATTTTTTCAAAAATGAAATTTTATAATACCTTATTGTTTTATTATTTGACTCTTTGATTGACAGTATATAGTAGATACCATTCCCTACTGAAGAATATAACATTTTCATTCTATATTTTTATTTTTTATGGCTCAATCATATGGCATTGTATGATTTTGTCAATTCACTACAAATATTTATTACTTAATTTTGAACAGTTCAGTTTCTTCTTTAGAACTGCTGTTTAATCTACTACAGTTCACATCAATTGCATCAAATCTCTGGTATTCTAATTAGAATGCAATACCAACTATGGGAATTACCAAGCAGCTATATTTTGGGCATCTTCACCAACATGGTTATAGCAACAGTGAGGATTTGTTGAGTGAGTGCATAATATGTGCTAGGTATTTTACATATACCGTACCTTGTCTAAATCTCCCCCAAACTCTCCAGCTCATTGTCATTCTGCTCATTTTGCCCTTGAAGGAACTAAAGCTCATCAACATCAACTAACTTAATCATAGACATAGAGATGACTAAGTGACAAAACTGGAATTCATCTGTAGATTATTTGACTTCAAAACGACATAAACTGTGTCCACTATATGAAGCATCTTGCTTGATCTCAAACTCAGCATATTTGGATTTGATCTCAATGTCTTGCCCTTGTCTCAAACATGTCTCCACCGTGTGCCACCATTTTATGAATGGTACCATCATCTACCAAGCTCCCCTAACCGGTAGCCTTTCCTTCCAACTGCCCTGAAATGACCTTTGTGAATGTTAATTCCCCCCAGATTGTTAATTCTAATGACCAGCTTCCACTCTTCAATTTCTCAGCACCATTTGACACAGGCGGTAGATCGCTCCTCCCTCTGAAATCCTTGTTTCACTTGGCATCCAGGACCGCATAGGCCCCTGGGTTTTTTTTCTAGTCCATCCAGGCCACTTCTTCTCCATTTGTCTATTGAGTCCTCCTCCATTCTACAACTTCTAAACTGACCCAGGGCACAGTTTTTGGGCCTTTTTTGTATATGTCCCTTCTTCCTTGGTGTCTTCCTCTAGTCTATAGCCTTCCAACTTACCTAAACACTGGAGAATTTATATTTATATAAATATAAATATGTTTATATTTCCAGCCTGAAATTCTCCCAGAATTTGAGTATATTGAATGATATATTCAACACCTACCTAGGTCTTTGCAATCTATCCTAGGCAAAAATGTCCTGACTCCAACATATCAATTGTCTTCCCCCTTAGTGAAAGGAGAGGAAAGCAGTGAAGCTTTGCTGGGCCTATTGATTTGGATGACACGTGTTCTCTGAATCACCTAGAGGGATTCATTGATTGATTAATTGAGTCATTAATGCACCGATTCATTCATTCAAATATTATTTAGTGACTACATCATTTGCCAAGTACCATGCTAAGAATCTAGATAAAATGTTTAGGGCCAATTATCTAGGAAATAAGTTTTCTAAATTAAGTCAATTCTTAGGAATCACCTTTTGGTTTTCATACTAAACAGGGAATGGAGTATTTCTGAATCATTAATTCCCAAATTAACTTTTCTAAAATATGCATAATCGTTTCCAAAATGGAGATTTATTTAGATGTCACACAAGATAATTGCAGCTTTGTAAACCTAACCTAAGGGAAATTGAGTTTTCATTCAGAAACCTTATCTTGATTGCCTAGACATCACCCAGCATCCTCTGACGCCTCTGCTTGATGTCCTTATGTCAGCCTGTCCTCAGGAGAGAAAGAGGAAACTTCACCAAAATGAACAAGGTCTTTCACCTTCTCCCTTTTGGTTTTAGATAGAAGCTATTTATGAAAGTTGTCCCCCAGTGCCCATTGGGAACTTGCAAAAGATCAATTACTACCGATGGACAGTATGTCTGGTCTTTCTCTCTTTTTCCACATATTAAATTGTCATTGTGTCAAATGTCTTGCCATCAAATACGGTGCTGCTAAGAAATTGCAATTATATTTATCAGTTTTTTTTCTCTGACCTTTAAATTTCATTCAGTCCACAGAGAATCCCTCTTGGTGGTTCAGAGAACATGTGTCATCCAAATCAATAGAGCCAACAATCTCTGATTTTTCTCTCCCCCTTTCACTGAGGGAGAGGGCAGTTCATATATTGAAGTCAGAACCTTTTAAGCCTGAGATGGATAGCAAAGACCTACAGCTTTAGTGCATGTAATCTTGCAATGCAATAACCTGGTAGTCACGCAATCTGGACCTAGTAACAGGTTACCACAATTCCATATGGAGTTTTCTAGTGTTTTCATCCTGTCTGCCTAGTATTAATTTTGAGTTTCTGTCTCTGGAAAATTTTGTTTAGGTTTTAAAATCTTGGTTTTTGTTCTCTAATCATTTTCTCTCACTATAAGATTCTGACTGTCAGAATTAAATATGTTATAAAACTGATGTTTAACCGTAGTCTCATTCCCTACGCCCTGCCCCCTGCCCCATACCACCCCAATCACCTAGAATATTTTGAAGGAAGAAATGGGTGGTGGATAATAGCAGCCAGGTTATCTGGCAGCGCAACCTCATTTTAATATTAGCTAAAGCAGAAATAATCAAGAGGGCAAGTCTGCCATGAAAAGTCTTATGAAACATTACAAAGTTAAATGGACCACTAAAAAACCGTAGACAGAAGAGACAGCCAGGTGCTCACCAAAATCTTACAGTTGAACTTTAAAAGTCATACATAATGAGCAAGATTAGATGCAAAATCAGCCATAAAAATAAACTATTTCCCAAGACTCAAGGCTAAAGTGCACCTAAATCTTATTTATTAGCATGACTGAACTAGCAGCACAGTAAATGGTAATTGCATGTGTCAGTCACGTGGTGTTTATTAGGCCTTTTCTGATTTCAAGTGACAAAATACACACAAACTCATCTCTTCTATCCACCATGTTGACTCTGTTCTCAGACAGGTGTCATCCTCATTACCACAAAATGGCTGCAGCAGCTCTAGACATTAAATATTCAGATATTCAATTCCAGAAGGACAGAGTGAGAATCATTTTCCAGAAAGTCCCAGGAAAAGTCTCATTGTAGCTTACTGACTCTGAATGAGTCATATAATTATCCCTAACTAATCACTATAGCCAGAAGACATGAAATGCTGGGATTAATTTAAGCCTGGGCCCTGTGCTTCATGCCAACATTTAGTAGTGGAGCCTACTAATATCTCATGGCAGAGGCTGAAAGAGGGATGGGTTTTTAAGTGGCTATGATTGGATATAGTGCTAATGGACGCTGGACACAACTGTTTGAACAAGAAGGAATGGTCAAAAGTGACAGATACTGTGAAAAAATTGGAACCCTTTTGCACTGCTAGTGGGGATGTAAAATGATTCAGCGTCAACATCATGACATGTCCTCAAAAAAATTAAAAGTAGAATTACCATATGATTGAACAGTTCCACTTGTAGAGATTACTCCAGAATTAAAAGCAAGGACTCAGCTAGATGTTTGTACATCCATGTTCACTGCAGCATTATGCATAATAATCAAAAAGTGGAAACAGCCCAAATGTCTATTGATAGAAGAATGAAAAAACAAACTGGGGTATACAGTGGAATATTTTTCAGCCTTAACTAGGAATGAAATTCTAACACATGCTGCCATATGGATGAACCTTGAAAACCTCATGTTAAATGAAATAAACTGGACACAAAAGGACAAATATTGCATAATTGCACTTATACGAAGTACCTAGAATAGGCAAATGGATAGAGACAGAAAGTAGGATAATGGTTACAAGGTGATGGGAAGGGGGTAATGGGAAATCATTGTTTAGATGGGTAAAGAGTTTGCTAGAGATGATGAAAAAGTTCTGAAGATGGATGGTGGTGACAGTTGCACAACAGTGTGACTGTACTTAATGCCACTGAATTCAACACTTAAAAATAATTAAAATGGCATTTTTTATGTTATGTATATATTTTACCACAGTAAAAAAGATATAAAAAATGGAAAATAGGCAAAGACAAAAATCAAAGAGGCAATATATACTCCCATCTAAATTAATAAATGATGGGAATGTTACTTCTTTTTTATTTTTAATAGGTAAATGATACTAATTTTATTTCTTATTTTTAATTATTTAATTGATAAAAATTAAATATTCAAGGTGTACAACATGACTTGTGTATATATTATATAATGATTACCACAATCAAATTAATTAATGCATCCATCACCAGATTGTACATTAGACCCCCAGAATTGTTCATCTTATAACTGCAATTTTATACTCTTTAACCAACATCTTCCTATTTATTTCCCCTACCTCCAGAGCCCCTAGCAACCACGGCTCTACTTTCTGCTTCTATGAGCTCTACTTTTTTAGATTTCACATGTAAGTGACATTATACACTATTTGTCTTTCTGTGCCTGGTTTATTTCACTTAGCATAATATCCTCCAGGTTCATCCTTGTTGCTGCAAATGGCAGGATTTCTTTCTTTTTATGGCTGAGTAATAGTCCACTGTACATATTTACTAGTTTCTTTATCCATTAATCCCGTGATGGACACTTGGGTTGTTTCTATATCTTGGCTATTGTGAATAATGCTCTAATGAATATGGGAGTGCAGATAGCTCTTCAACATACTAATTTCATTTTCTTTGGATATATACGCAGAAGTGGGATTGCTGGATTATATGGTAGTTCTAATTTAAATTTTTTTTTGAACAACCGTACTATTTTCCACAATGGTTATACCAATTTACATTCCTATCAACAGTGTACAAGTGTTGCCTTTTTTCCACACCCTAGCCAATGCTTGTTGTCTCTTGTCTTTTTCGTAGTAGTCATTCTTAGCAGTGTGAGAAGATATCTTATTGTGGTTTTGGTTTGCATTTCTCTGATGATTAGTGATACTGAGCACCTTTTCATATGCCTTTGGCCATTTACATGTCTTCTTTTTTTATTTCAACTTTATTTTGGATTCAGAGAGTACATGTTCAGGTTTGTAACACGGGTATATTGTGTGATGGTGAGGTTTGGACTACAGATGACCCCGTCACCCACGTAGTGAGCATAGTACCTAATAGGTAGTTTTTCAGCTCACACCCCCTCCTCACCTTCCCCACTCTAACAGTTCCCAGCATCTGTTTTTCCCATTCTATGTCCATGTGTACTCAATGTTTAGCTCCCACTAATAAGAACATGTGGTGTTTTGTTTTCTATTTCTGTGTTAGTTTGCTTAGGATAATGGTCTCCCACTGCCTCTATATTGTGACAAAGGACATGATTTTGTTCTTTTATATGGCTGCATAGTATTCCATGGTGTATATGTGTTGCATTTTCTCTATCCAGCACACCATCAGTGGGCACTCAGGTTGATTCCATGTCTTTGCTATTGTAAATAGTGCTGCGATGAACGTAAAGTGCATATGTCTTTTTGGTAGAACCATTTATTTTTCTTTGGATATATATTCAGTAATGGGATTCCTGGGTTGACTGGTAGTTCTGAGAGCCACTGTGACTGGCCTTTTGATGATATTTTGATTTGTCTAATGGATTTCTAATTTAGTATTTCTCTAATGGGAGGCTATTGCATTTTAAATGGATGTTTCCACATATTGCAAGACTGTAGCATCTCTAGGCCCAGGCATTCCTAGTCATTCTGACAAACAGAAAATCTCCATGCTTCCCAAACATGCTGTAAGAAGCATTGTTGCCTCCAATTAAGAAACACTGGTTTATGAGGAAAGAAAGTGCCAGTTAAACTGGCTGAATGGCAGTTTTATTTCATATGGTACATTAATAAGTGAGCACCCCATTTTATATACTAGTTTCTCATTAGTTCTTATATATTTTAAGTAATCAAAATGACCCAGGCAAGGTAAGTTCTGAACCTTCAGGGTGAGGCCTAGATATTGGACCATGGAAATTCACTGGCATAACTCAGATGATTGAATTCTCATGGCAGCCCGACCAGCACCTTGCCTGCTACCTTTGTAATGTGCTTCTTCTAAATTTTAGCATAAACAATCTGCATTTTTTTGAATTATCCCAGTGATTGCTTCCCTGGTGCAACTATGATTAAAAATAAGACAGATAAGTTCTACCCCAAGTAGCTTATAAAATGTAAGCATTATAATACAATACAGAAAGCAAGAATCCCCTTAAGAGGCAGTAAAATCACAGGCTGCAAGAATGCAGGGCAGGCAGAAAGACTTCCAGCTGCAGGAAGCAGAGACGGCTTCATAAAAGAGGCAACACTTAAGAGGTTCTTACGTAATAAGTAAGCAGTACATTTGTAGAAAGGTTGGAGAGGGGTATTCTGGGTATGCTATGAGTAATCCAGGGAACTAATGCTCAACCTAGGAAGTCTAGATCTTATGAACTTATGGATCCCTTTATAACTCCAGAGCAACTGACAGAAAGATGGAATAGCATTCCATTGGCTAGTTGTCTTGCCCAAATAACTTATTTGACAAAAACCGTGCCTCCAGGGAACAGAAGGGTCAGTAGTCATTTGAGTATCTACATATATACAAAGACACATATACAATGAGAACAACTGAGGCAGAAATTGAAAGCAAAGCTCTCAGTGTCTATGTCAGAGCCTTTCCCCAGACGGTGCTAAGTAAAATATGTAAGCACTTCAGGTTAGCTATAAACTATTCCTTTGGGCAAGGAAATAAATATTATTACAGGAAGCTACAGCAATTTTTTGACATCAGGAAAAGAATATAGTCCTGCGAAGTCCTTTTAGGTCAAGGAAATTAGCTTCTAGGGGAAAATATATTTAAAAACAAAGAGTCAGATAATGTTTTCAGAGCAAGTTTTCAGAAGGCAGTCTATTTCCAGTTTATGCTATCTATAGAGTGTCTGTGTAAAGCTCTTTAAAAATGTAAACACCTAATTGCATTTCAGTATGATAAGACCATAAAGTCTTTAAGTCTCCACAGGTATTTATGAATTCTTGGTCATAACTTTGAAAGCCCTTTTCATAATTATGCCTATCAACATATTGTGAAAAAAAATCATTGAGGAGCTTACCCTTGGCTTTAGAAATAGTATATACCGTCTAATTATTATTTTAATATAAATTATTTCCTTACCATTAGATTAATATCTAGCCCAGAGCACATGTAATTGAGAAATCTGTTTTTTTATTTTTAGAATCATACTAAATTTTTAAGTGACTGATTTTTCAAAAAAAAAAATCTTCTACTCATCAGAAACAGTTTGGGATCTGTAAAAATCCCCTAGTTTATTCCAGACGTAAATTTCCCCAAAGACTTTTAGCACCTATTAAGTTTTTGTCTCCCTAGGTGTGAGAGTTTGCTGTCAGTTAAGAGGAAATTTATAAGAAAACGTTAAAACCAGCTTAAATAACTTTCTAGTTCTATTTAATGTTGGTACAACTTCAATGAAAACATTTCAAGTCAGCATTTCAAATTCAGCTGCCAAGACTCAGGTAATATTTCCTGGACTCAATCATATGGGCATGAAACACTGCAGTTCTATCTTCAAAGTCCTTTGAAATCTGTCTCATGATATCTTTAGAGGAAAATATTCCAAAATGAAATGAAGAACTTCATTTTCAGCTGAATTTTCTTAACGTCTGTCACCTTCTTAGGTGTGGGTTCTGAATTTTAAATATTCCTCTTTTTGAACCTGTGGAGATTGTAAAAGGCTACATCCCTAGTGAAAATTGGTTTGAGATAATTCCCTGGAAAACTTTTGTCAAGGTGTACAGTTGTCACTTTGGTTCATGTTAGAACCAGGAGAATGCAATATGTAATAATGACTAATGCCCCTTTAAAAGAGCATCTCTCTCTCTTTTCTTGTCTGCAAATATTTCACATGTCTATAGGTACTGCATGGGCAAGAGCCATACTTTAGATAAATACAGGTTTTGAGGGTTTTTTTTTTTTTTTGGTTAATATACTGTCTCTCTCAAAATCAAAAATAAAAGCTAAATACTTGAGGCAGCTTATAATACAAGTTATATATAATAGGCCTGTTAAAATAAAACATTTAGACCTGTAGAAGAAGGGGAATGTGTACTTTAATAATGACTTAGCTAGTATTATTAGTGTTTTGAGTTTCCTAGGATTCTGAGCCAAAAGAGAAATCGGCAAGCTGTTAAATAAAGTTCATTATATGAAAAACAATGTTGAAGAGAGACAACTTTCTCCTGACTTTAAATTATACATTAAATGTGTTACTTGAATCCAGGGGCAGGTTGATTGCAGTGATGGCCCCTGCTTTGCACATGTCCTGCATCATGTCCTTTGGTAGTGCCTTCCCACTTTCACTCTTGACTTGGCCAGACTGCTTGCTTTGGCCAATGAAATGGTAGTAGAATGGATGCAAGCAAATGATTTTAAAAGTCCTTGCACATTGGAGCCTACCCCTTGCTGCTTTTAAAATCATTTCGCTACCATGTGAACAAGATAAAGGCTTATTGTGCCGGGCGCGGTGACTCACGCCTGTAATCCCAGCACTTTGGGAGGCCGAGGCGGATGGATCATGAGGTCAGGAGATCGAGACGAGACCATCCTGGCTAACACGTGAAACCCCGTCTCTACTAAAAATACAAAAAATTAGCCGGCGTGGTGATGGGCGCCTGTAGTCCCAGCTACTCGGGAGGCTGAGGCAGGAGAATGGCGTGAACCCAGGAGGTGGAGCTTGCAATGAGCCGAGATTGCACCACTGCACTCCAGCCTGGGCGACAGAACGAGACTCCATCTCACACACACACAAAAAAAAGGCCTACTGAATATTGAATGAAGAGGGGACAAATGGCCTAGTCCCCCTCATCACCCCAGCCAACACCTAGCTGAAACATAGACTCAAGAGCAGTGAAAAGTCTTGTTATTTTAAGCAACTGAGTTTGGGGGTTGTTTGTTATGTGGTGATAGCTAACTGATACAGATCTTTAGACAAGGGATATCTACTAATATAATGGACAGTGTCTTGTACAGTAGTTTTTCAGCAACTGTTGAAAAACTATAGGACTGTCTCCTTATAGCAAATGACAACCATTGAGAACATACCTTACATAAAAATAAAGATATTTTTATTTTCCTCAGTGCATGTTATATCAAATGTTGTTAAATCCCTGCTAGAGACAACATACCCACCTCTGAACCAGACCACCTTGTTATTAGAAGAGAGCCATCCTTTTAAGTCACACACAACAACACTGCTTAATGGCTAGGGAAACAAAGGCTATTATTAATCTAAAATGCTTTAAACAGGGCTTAGAGAGAATGAAATAAGCAGACTGGAGTTTAGCCATGGTGCAATGCTTTGAGGGCGAAAACAAAGCCATCCATTTAGATAAGCTTTGAAAAACACTGTGTAGAGGGGAATTCTTCTAGAAAGCGTGTCTTAACTTCTACAATCCATTTGATACTCGAAATTTTTGTGTTCCTGCTTTCAGTGGCACTTCCTATAAAAATCCATTGCCTTTTTCTTCTTCATCAAAATCTTTTTAAGCTTGGGGAAAATAGACTTGTCAAAAACATGTCAAAGACAATTACATTTGAAATTTTAAGTCATATGAAAGATGTAATTTGAACCCCAAGACTTATAGACTCTCTGGACCTCAAAAATTATTTAGGTCAACCCTATATGATTTTTGAATTCCCTCCAGGAAAAACCTAACTTATCTGGATCTCTTCTGCCAAAGACACTCCCAGTAATAGAAACTTCTGTGGAGAATTATACCCCTTAGGGAATTTTTATGTAATAAAATGTTTATCCCTAGATAGAGCCATTCACTTTTAAGCCAGACTCCTGGTGCAGCACAGGAAATCCCAGGTTTCTTTTCTGCAACACTCTTCCAAATATTCAAAGACAGCAGCTCTTCTGTCCCCAGGTTCGCCAAAGTCATTTCTTTGTTCACCAGGCTAAATGTGTCAGCATTCTTGGGTTGCAGTTAACCAAAATAACTCTAGCTAACTCAAGCAAACAGGAATTTTATTGGAAGGATATGAGGGACTTAGAAAACCCCTGGAAGAAGCAGTTTTGAAACTAAATGAATCTAAGGTGTCCCTCTGGGATTAGGAAACAGGAAAGGCAGAAGTTGTTTATTTACAGGAATAGTTTGATCAGGGTGCCCCTGCTGAGTTCATCAGGTTCTTTGTCCTGCTGTTCCAGGAGGAAGGAGTTATGTATGACTATTGTAGCTTTGGTCGTAAGACACAGGGAAAGGGAGGGCCTCTGACCACAGCCTTACCAGATTGAATCCAGTGAGAACAGCTATCCTCAAAAGAACATATGAGTATATGAAAACGGGAAAATGGATACTGAGTAGGCGAAAACAACAACAATTAAAATAATGTTGAACACCATTCTTGCATCTTCATGTGAAGTGGCTTTGAGTCCCATCCGTCTTGTTCCTGTGAATCATCCAGTGTCCTTAGCTGCCCTCTTAGTTGGTGTTAATTTTTTCAATGACCCTCTCAAATGGTGGTGCCTTGTAGCTCTAGCTGCAGTTTGATCAGCACAGAGTAGAATGGGGTTATGCCCTCCCGCATTCTGGATGCCATATATCTATTAATGCTGCCCAGGATTGTGTTCATGTTTTTGGCACTCTCATCTGCCCATCGAGTCAGACTGGGTTTAAAGTCACCTAAAACCTAGTAATTAATTTTCTCACCGTTTCTCTAGTCTATGCCACATCTGCCCCCATCATTATCATATCTCTTCCTGTGCCTAGAATGCACTCTTCTACTTTCTGTTATTGCCTAGTTAACACTTCCTTTTCCTTCAGACCTCGCTCCTATTGCCTCTTACTGAGACTCAATTTCCCTTTTATAGATATTTATAATACTATGTACTTTTCCTTTACAGTACCTCATATGATATAATTTCACATTTATGAATGCGATTATTTGGCGTCAAGATGGTCTAGAAAGAAAATCTAAATTTCTTATTACATGATCTAGCCCAAACCTTAGCAGCCAATCTCATTTCTTACCACTCCACTCACCCATCCCACTGGCCTTTCTGTTCCAGGAAAACACAAATCCTGCTGTTTCCTTAGGGCCTTTGCACTTGATGTTCTCTCTCATTCCCCATTCTTTGTCTGACCACTACTTATCATCGATTAGATCTTAGCTCAAGTAATACGAAGAGAGGCCTTCCATGTTTAACCTAAAGAAATTTCATCATCTTTTATGCCCCCAACACACACCAAAAGTCCATTTCTATCATAAGACTGTCCATATTTTCTTCTTGGCACATATTACTGCACTAACTTATCACATTCATATTTGCTTTATTGTTAGTCTCTCCTTCCACTGAAATGTGAGATCCTTAAGAGTAATGGCATTATTTGTCTTATTTATTGTTGGATACCTAATTCCCAGAAGAGTGCAGGGCCCACAGTGGATGCTCAGGAAGTATTTGTTGAATTAGTGAATTGAAGAATGGTCATAAACAGAATAAATTGTCTTTTCCAATAGAGTTTAAGTTTCATGAAGGGAGCAACCGTATCAGTTTTGTTCACTATTGCATCTTTAGTACATTGCCTGACACATAGTAGGTTCTTATTACAAATATGTTTCATGAATGCAATACCATATTTGCACTATTAATGTTTTTGAACATTCATAGGGACATTTATATTTCAGGGATATTTATGTTCAGACCTGAGTGATACACAATATGTGAGCTTTTCCTCTCAATTCCCTATCATGAGGAAAAGAAATTGGCATCTTATCTCTACCTCCACCCAAAGTAATTGGCAATTTCATTGGAGAAATTTTTAGCCACCACTGAGACTATTTCTGCATAAGAAAATTAGACTGAGATCTAGCAATTTACTAGGGCCATCAGTTTAATTATGAATATCCAATGTGAGTAAATCAGACTTCAAATGATACATGTTTTTCACCAAATTGCTTAGTAACTCTGTCAACTCTTCCATTCATTGATCTCTAAAATTGGGAGACTTGAGGTGAAATTCCAGTCTCCTAATGTGTAGTTCAGTGTTTCTCTGACTTTGGGAGCATATAAATCACCTAAGAACCTTAATAAAATGCAGAATCTGATTCAGAAAGTTTGGGATGGGGCCTGAGATTGTGTGTTTCTTATAAGCTCCCATATGTGACATAGCTGCTGACCTCAAACCAAACTTTAAGTAAGGAACTAGATAACCCTGGATAATAATAGCAAACACCAGTTGTAAGCAAGTGCAGCACTTTGTAGTTTTCAAAGAACTTATTTGTAAATTAATTTTTAAAAATCCCTACAAAGACACAATTATTCAGGTATAGATGAGGAAACTGAAGTTGAGAAAACTGACACCTTTAATTGAAGTCGCACAACTAGAAATTTAACCAAGTTTCTCCTTCCACAAACTGCAGTTGTTTCCCCTTCACATCATCTGTCTGGACCACATTCACCCACTCATTCACAGTAAATTTAATTATGCTTCCATCGTGCCCTACTCGAGGGGCTGAAGATACAGCAGTGAATGAGAAAAAGATCTTACCAGGTTTTCTGATGTGTAAATGGAATGATTGGCCCTTCCCAACTCCAGTGGTCTGTGATTCTATTACAGTGTGCCATGTTTAAAAAATGAAATTATAGAATTAAGGCATTATCTTAGGTATCATTTTCTACCTCTGTGCTCTCAGAATCAATAAACTTAAATTCAGCTGATCATCACCGTCATACAAAACTACCTCCCACATTCTTTGTCTCATTGCGGACAAGCATATCTGAGCCAAATTTCACGCTATCCAATCAATAATTAATTCTCCTCCTAACTTTTCCTCCTAAATTGTATTGTTTTGTGCTCCTCCTGGCCACTGCTGCCCTAGTTCAGGTTTTCTCTTGTCTAGTCTGGCAGTGTCTAGAAGCACTTTCTCTGGTGATGGAAATATTCTATGTCTGTGCTAATCCAATACAGTAGCCACTTGCCGTATGTGGGTATTGAGCACTTGAAAGGTGACCAACGCAACTGAGGAAGAGAAATTTTAATTTTCCTTAATTTTAACGTTAAGTTTAAGTAGCCACATTTGCTTAGCCATCTCTTGGACAGCATGTGCCTGGATCCTTGCAGGAACTTTTCTGCCTGGTTTCCGCTGGCTTCTTCTTATATCTAAATTGATTTTCCTCATTCATTCACCAGCATGATCTTTCCAAAATGTAAATCTGATGATATCACTCCCATGCCTTAAGTTCTTATCCTGGGATAAAGTCTTTGCTTCCTATGTGACTGGCAAGGGTCTTTGTGACTTGACCCCTTTCTGAACCCACCAGCCCCCTTTCTGCCTCACAGTTAATGCTCTGACCATGAGCTACCACCTTTTCTGCATGTTGTCCCCTGTATGTATCTAACTCCTACATATCCCTTAAGAATCAGTTCATCTCCATGAAAAATTATCATTGATTCATCCCCACCCAGGACCTCTACTGTGTTTTCAGGATACTCTATAGATACATATATCATTTCAGGGAACCACATTATTTTATCTGTCTCCTATTTATTGGTGGTGATAGTGGAAATTCACCAGACTGTGAATTTCCTAAAGGGAAGGGTTATTTCCGATTCATCTTTATTGACTGAGACACTACCATAGGTAGGGAGCACTACTAGCCATTGAATGAATCGGAGATGAAAAGAAGGAGAGATGGAAGAAAGGAAAGGGGGATTAAACCAGCTAGTATCAAATTTTAAAAATAAATATTGGCTGTTAACTGTTCGGGAATCTCAATTTTTCAGTTATTTTTTTTACCATTGATAGCTAGTATAAATCTCAGTTAGACATATTTGGATTTTTGGAGGACTAGTGGATAGGTTTAGTTTCAGTTGTACAAAATAAAAGGCATTCAGGCACTGAAAGACAAATTTTGCACATTCTCACCCACATGTAGAAGCTAAAAATTAAAACAATTGAACTCGTGGAGACAGAAAGTAGAATAACAATTACCAGAAGGAGGGAGGGGTGGAAAAGGGGTGATAGTTAATGGATACGAAAATATAGTTAGACAGGATGAAGAAAATCTATTATTCAATAACACAATGGGGTGACTATAGTCAACAATAATTTATTGTATATTTTGAAATAACTAAAAGCACACAATTTGAATGTTCCTAATACAAAGAAATGATAAATGAGGTTATGGATACCCCAATTACCCTGATGGGATCATTACACATTATATGCCTGTATCAAAATGTCACACATATCCCATAAATATATATGCCTATTATGTACCCATAGTAATTAATATACATTTTTAATGAAGAAAGAATAAATAAAAGGCATTGTATCTTCTCTACATAGACAGATTATTTTAATCAGCCAAATTATATTTCCTTTTGCCAAAATGTCTGAGCTTTGACTATATTGACTGGTGGACTTTTAAAGCCAGAAGACACTAAGTTCAGCCATATTGTAACTGCTCAATGGGTTCACCCTGCCTGCTGCCTAGACAGAGCAGATTTATCAAGACAGGGGAATTGCAATAGAGAAAGTGTAATTCACTCAGAGCTGGCTATGTAGGAGACAGGAGTTTTACTATTACTCAAATCATTCTCCCTGAGCATTGGGGGATCAGAGTTTTTAAGGATAACTTGGTGGGTTGGTGGGGAGCAGAGGGCAGTGAGTCAGGAGTTCTGATTGGTTGAGTTGGAGATGAACACATAGGAAGTCGTAGCTGTCTTCTTGCACTGAGTCAGTTCCTGGGTGGGGGCTGTAAAATCAGATGAGCCAGTTTATTGATCTGGGTGGACCCAGCCGATCCATTGAGTGCAGGGTGTGCAAAATATCTCAAGCACTGGTCTTAGATTTTACAATAGTAATATTATCCCCAAGAGCAGTTTGGGCAGGGAAGAATCTTGTAGCCTCTGGCCACATGACTCCTAAACCATAATTTCTAATCTTTTGGCTAATTTGTTAGCCTACAAATTAGCTGGGGTCTAATCCCCAGGCAAGAATGGCGTTTCTTATGGGAAAGGGCTGTTATTGTCTTTGTTTTAAACTATAAACTATAAACTGAGTTCCTCCCAAACTTAGTTTCCATCCCAATGCCCAGGAGTGAACAAGGACAGCTTGGAGGTTAGAAGCAAGATGGAGCTGTTTAGGTCAGATCTCTTTTCACTGTCTCAGTTATAATTTTGCGATGGCAGTTTCCATATCATTTTTCAGAGGAAAAAACTATACAACTTACCCATGATTAATCAGTAAGTTAGTGGTGAATTCAGTAGAAACTGGTGTGTGTATGAACACATTCTTGAAGTCTAAATCTGGAAAGAAAGGCATTTTGTTTTTCAAATACCTACTTCAGAGGAGTTTTGTTTGCTTTTTTTTTTTTTTTTAATGACAATGATTTTGGTTGAGATTTTACTTAAAACAAAAGTTACAAAGTTGTGCCGCCTTTGGTACTTCATGCTGTGCCAGTTAAAAGCGGGGTGGGTCATCTGTCTACGAACCATGACCATTTTCAGTTGAAAGTTAGGGACGTCTGCCTTATCTCAAAAGCCCTTGCCTTCAGGCTTCTGTTCAGATGGTATCAGCTGGAACAAATAAGCTGAGATTGCATTTGCTGTTTTTTGTGCTAATCTCAAGAACATTCCAAAAATGGTTTGTCAGCAGCTGAACTGAGCACAGAATCTGTGGGCATGACCATATTTCTCCTCACAAGAAAAATCACTTTTTAAGTTTCTTGGAAGTTGATTACAATGTGCTTTTTGCTCCCTCTTCAAAAGTAAGATAAGTATCGGAATCTATCATTTTCTGCTTTGGATGTATGCCTAAACAGCCAAAGAAGCGCATCAAAACCAAGGAAAAAAATGTGGAAAGGCCAACCTAAATGTATATAGGGTATAGTCCATCCACAGACTATAGCTACACAGACAAAGTGAGGTGAAGAACTTGGCAGTTATCTGAGGGATTTTCCCAGTTTGGTTGATGCACTCGACCATCCAGAGTTCCTCTTGTTAAGTAATTTTTTGTCTGAATTTTCTGAAAAACAGAAATAGCACTAAAGATGAATCCTGAACTCTGAATAATTGTATTGTAAGTCAGAAAAAACTTTTTGTGATCAGCCACTAAAAGGGAAGTCACAAGAAGAGTCCACCACTACTACCACCACCACCACTACCAGAGCAAACTTGTTTACAGCCTCTCTGAGTCATTACTGTGCTAGGTTTTGAACACAGAGAGCAAAAGGACTATATTGCATGAGCTTATAGACTGGTGAGGAGACAAACAAGGAGGTGGACAGTTATAATCAGGATGGACACCCATGTTGACCCCCTTCTTCAGGTGTTTCAGCCATTTGATGCATCATCTATGGACACACAGATGTTTCCTCTGTATACACTGTCTCACAAGTGACACTGTGTATTCATCACCACTCTTCAGGTTGCAAATGACTGAAATCCAACCCAAACTGGCTTATGAGGCATTTTTGACAACTTTATTGAAGTATAATTTACATTCCATAAAATTCACTCATTTTAAGTGTACAACGCAATGATTTTTAGTAAATGTACTAAGTTTTGCAACTATCACCATCATCTCATTCTACATTATTTTCATAATATTTCAAAGGGAATCTGCTGACTCACGTATCTGAAAATTTCAGGGTTTGCTCTATGTGCTAAGGGAATATCATCAAGACTTCATTTTTGTTGGTTTCATTCTTAGCCAATCTATTCCCTGGTGAAATGACAAATGACCCCTAGCGGATTATCTACCACCTTAGTAACCCCAGCAGAAAACATATACCTCTTTTCCAGTTGTTGGAACAAATGTCTTAGGATGACACACATTTCTCCTGATTGGTCTAGACTAGGTCAGGTGTCCACTCCTGAACCAATCGCTTTAACCAGGAGTGTGTGATGCTCTATCTTTGGCCATGTCTGTGTCACATGAACACCCCAGCAGCCAGAGAATGGTGTTACAGCCACCCAAAGTACATGGTCTGAAAGTGGGGAGACATGATTTCCCAAAGGAAAATTGGGATTATTATTATTATTATTCCTAGACAAAGAGAAATGGATGCTGTGCAGGCAATACAGTAGATGTCCAATCCACAGGAAAATTGTGATCAGAGTGACGTTGCTTCTTCCCTTTTGAATCCCCTGTAGTGGTTATCACACAGCCTTTTATATAGCAAGTACTCAAAAAATATCTGTGGATTGATCATGGATAGGCTAAAACATAGAACAGACCAACAATGACAGACTTTTACTTTCTTATTTTATTGTTGGGGAAGGCTAAAAAATTAGGAATATGATTTCAACTGTTAAAACCAATAAACTGGGGCTTATCTGAGAGGCCACATGGGAGCATGATGGTCAGAGAGCGGCTGGATGTGTGTCAGAACTCAAAAGCAGATTGCAGTCAGACTCTTCCCCTGTGTAGGCATTGAGTACGTAGATATATACACCCACACACACAGACAGTTGACCGTTGAACAACTAAGGGGTTAGGAGTACCAACCCTCTGCACAGAAAGAAATTCACATATCACTTTTGACTCCCCAAAACCTTAACTATCAATAGCGTACTGTTTTTGTTGTTGTTGTTGTTTGTTGTTGTTGTTTTAAGAGAGACAGTCTTGCTCTGTCGCCCAGGCTGGAGTGCAGCAGCAGCATAATCGTAGCTCATTTTAACCTCTAACTCCTGGGCTCAAGCAATCCTCTAGCCTCACCTTCCCAAGTAATTGGGACTACAAGTGCATGCCCCCACACCCGGCCGATTCTTTCATATTTTTTGTAGAAACAGGGCCTAGCTACATTGCCCAAGCTAGTCTCAAACTCCTAGGATCGAGTGATCTTACTGCCTCAGCTTCCCAAAGCACTAGGATTATAGGCATGAGCCACTGCACGTAGACTAATAGGCTACTATTGACTAGAATGCCTTAATGATAACACAGTTTATAAACACTTTTTTTTTTTAATTGAGACAGTTTTACTCTGTGGCCCATGCTAGAGTGGTGCAGTGGCTTGATTCCAGCTCACTGCAGCCTCGACCTGCTGGGCTCAAGCAATCCTGCCACCTCAGCCTCCCGGGTGGTTGGGACTACAGGCGCACATCACTACACCTGGCTAATTTTCGTATTTTTTGCATAGATGGGGTTTCACAATGTGCCCAGGCTGTTCTCAAACACCTGGGCTCAACTAATCCACCCACCTCAGTCTCTCAAAGTGCTGGGATTACAAGCACGAACCACCATGCCCAGCCAATTAACACATATTTTGTATGTTATATGGATCATGTACTGTATTCTTTATTATTTTTTTTGAGACCGATTCTCACTCTGTTGCCCAGGCTGGAGTGCAGTGGCGTGATCCCAGCTCACTGCAACCTCCGCCTCCTGGGTTCAAATGATTCTCCTGACTCAGCCCCCCGAGTAGCTGAGATTACAGGTGCCCGCCACCATGCCCAGCTAATTTTGTATTTTTAATAAAGACAGGGTTTCACCATGTTAGTCAGGCTGGTCTCAAACTCCTGACCTCAGGTGATCTGCCCATCTCGGCCTCCCAAAGTGCTGGGATTACAGGCCTGAGCCAGCACACCCAGCCTATGCTGTATTCTTACAATAAAGAAAATAAAATGTTATTAAGAAAATTATAAGGAAGAGAAGAATATATTTACTGTTTATTAAGTGGAAGTGCATCATCATACAGGTCCTTATCCTCATCCTCTTCAAGTTGAGTAGGCTGAGGTGGAAGAAAATGTGTGTATTAGTGGACTTGCACAGTTCAGAGCCGTGTAGTTCAAACCTGTGTTGTTCAAGGGTCAACTCTATATCTATCTATCTATATCTATATCTGTCTGTCTGTCTGTCTGTCTATCTATCTATCTATCTATCTATCTCTATATATATATTTGGCCTTTCTTATTGCTCTTTCATCAGAAGAGTAATGCTAGTGAATGATCTGGAATTCAGTGGTATACCATAAGCTGGCAAGAAACCTAGCAAATTGTAATTTATATTCACAAAACATTTTTTTCAAACTATGCAAGTCTTTACATCTAACAGAAAAACAATAAGCAGAATTCTAGAACCTTTGGAATAAATAATTCAGTACCAATAGATACGTTAAAGTATATTGTTTATAGAAAGGATCAGAGTTGAAAATTGTTAAGGAACAACCTGTATTTAAAAGTAAATTTTATACCATTTTTCCTAAAAGGAATATGGTTCACAGCAAATTTCAGATCCATAAAAACTTTATCTTCTAGTGACTTTTAAGATTCTCTTTCTTGACAGGAACTTCAAGAATGGCAAGATATTTCTTTCTTCCACTTAACTGCAATGTGACTATGAAGATGCTGTAAACATTTGCAAATTAGGTTGTAAATAGCAGCAATGAAAGCATTAACTCTCATAGCCACATTTCCGGAAGTGCACTTTACATTATGTGGAGATAGGTATTAAGAAATAAACCTGAGTGCTTATATAAAAATTATGCTGGAGATAGGTATTCAGAAATAAACCTGAATGCTTATATAAAAATCCAGCCTCCTATTTTCCAAGCACAGTGGTATAATTACAGCTCTAATTTATGGCATACTTTGTAGGATTGCTGATTAATTATACAGACCTCCTGATGTTTTATATTCTTTTCAACTTTGTTTCCCTCTGCTATGTGACCACTACAAAGTGAGTATCCCTAAATCACTTATTATTCAGGTTACCTAATTTTTAAAAAGTGAATTTGCTATTAACATCATTTTCTTATATAGCACTGTAACATTTATATGTTAAAAATTATTCTGCTCCTTAATGTTGCAGCTAACTCATACACACACAGACACATACACTCACTCCTACACATACACATACGGACACACACACTCAAAGATTCTAATAAATTCCCGATATTTACCCAATGTAGACATGTCTAACAGTTCTGCATGACTCGATCTGAAATATTGAACACTTCAACAGTGCAACAAAGCATGATCCGTTAGGGATAATACTAACCAATCTCATTTTTAAACTGATTATAGGGATCCAATTTGAATAATTTGCTGCTGTGGATTATTTGGAAACAGTTGTAGCACATTTTGTTTGTTGCTCGAGGTTATCAGTGTTTTCAGAACACTATCTTCCTTTCATAGTTCTTTTGAGTTTAATAGTTATACGAAAGCCCCATTTACCAGATTTTTCAATAAATGTAGTGTGCTGAGTATTACAGGAGGATTTGCCAGAAAACTCCTTTACATATACATAGTGCAATATCTTCAGATATTATCCTCTTCTTTGCTTTAAGTAGGTCAGGTTCACAATGAGCTGTTCTCCTTAAACCCCTCCCCTTCATATCCTTATCAAATTCCCTTTATCACTGTCACATCTAAATTACTATCTTCTGCTTTGCCACCAAGACATTTTTAAAAGTAAGAGCTTCCTCCTCCTTTCTTAAGCTCTTCTCTTTTTCGGTCATCAACTTCCCCTTGGAATTAGGAAAAGGTCCTTGCAGATTTGGGCTATTAAATAGGAGAGGACCCATATATCAAGTCCTTAAATGTTCTGTCATCATGAGAAGTATTTATTGGAACCCATTACCTGTGCGACTTCACAGTTCTTTTTAGCTGGTTTGTCTGAAAAGAATAAAGGCTCTTCGTTGAAATGAAATCGCTTTCTTTGCTACCTAGGGAAGAAAATAGTTGAGTCTAATTATTTAGAAATGAGAGGAGGATTGCTGTAAGGACTTGAGTTGATCATGGAAGTTTCTCCTACGCAAAACAGATCTGAAGGTACAGAAAACATAAAAATAATATCCCTGGGAAGGGAACACCCAGGTATTAACTTAAGCACGTAGCAGGCTTTATTGAGTTTTACAGAAAAAGTAAATACAGCTGACACAACCTCGAGACTAAAATTTTTGGTGACATCTCTGTTTATCCCAGACACTGATTTCTCTATTCAGTTTTGTGATGTGGAGAGTATTCCGAAGGCCTGAAAGTGTTCAAAACCACTGTGCATAGCTTCATTTTGGGGGAGAATGTTATAATTTGCTTCTGAAAACTAAGTAATGTCTGACCTCTACCCACACATCAAGAAAGGTTAGAAATCAGTCCTAATCCCAGGAATTGTCATCAATGTCTCTAAAATTCTAAAGACTAAATGAATTTTAATCCAATAATCAACATATTTAATGTGTGCCTGTTTGTATATAAAGGACCGTATAAAATGAAAGGGAGACAGAGAGATGGATACGACCTGGGATTTGAGTTCTGGAAATCATTTGAGTAAATGGGGTGATGATATATTGAGGCAGTGTAACATCAATGCCATGTGAATAGATTGGGCAGCTTTGGAAGGTCATGAATTGGCCATTATGCGATTTGCCCAACACAGTTTATACTTATTCATACCATTGTAAGAGGAATTTGATCATGGGAGAAAGGTTGAAATAGATGTGTGTTTCACAAGGTACAAGATTGGCACTTCTCCAGGTACTCAGATCATCTTGGATGGTACACAGTATACAGACATTAAAAAGCACTGAGCAACATAGTTCTCTTACACTCCTTCTGAGAATATCAAGGGGAAACTCATGGTTGGTCCTAGCATATCTGAACACTTTTGAAATCCTGAGTAATCCCTCTTTTACTGAAACAAAAAAAGTAGTTCCTAGGCTGAGAATCCTGGGAGACAAGTTTACCTAGCTGGAATATAATACCTTAGGTGGGTTTTTGTCACATTTATTTTTATGATTACCACTATTTATGGCAAGTAGATACGGGTTTCCATGTATCATAGCAACAAGTTTCCTTTATTCTTTAATTTTGAACTTTGAGACATTTAAAAAATATTGTGACTATTGGTTATTAGAATGATACTGAAAATAATAACAGAAATGATCTTTGCAGCTAACAATGACCAGCTGTTTACCATGCACCTTCACAGGCTTAAATGTTTCACGGGAATTTTTACATTTAACCTTCTCACAAAAAACCTATGAAATTCAGGTGCTTGTTAATTATGACCCCCATTTTAGAGATGGCAGTCTGGAGCCCAGAGGGGTTGAGACTCCCAAGTCACATGTCTAGCAGATAAAGAGGCAAAGATTTAGGCTGTCTTGTAGTACATCAATGTGGCCGAAATGGAGAGACGTCAGTTCAGGAAAGCTTAGAATGGATGACTGTTGGTGATGCTGAGTTTCTGTGCTTCCCAGAAGGCAAAGATGCAGCTGTTTTAGGGACAGGGAGAGACCTTGGGGATTTTAACTGGACCGTGGCAGTGGTGTTCTATCATGATAGTGAATGAGCTGGTAGATTCCACTTTCATTTTCTCTCTTAGAAGTATTATGAAGTTCTGGTATTAGGGGTTAAAGCAAATAAAGCATGATCCTGCAATCACCAAAGAGTTGCAAATTGGATGCATAATAAAATTAAAACATTTTTTGTTTCTGGCATGGCCAATATTGCTATTTGTCTTATAGAAACCTCTTCTCCTTACTAAATTATATATTCTGTATAGTGGGCCCCCCTTTCTAATTAATAATTAATATTGTCTTCCAGGCATTTTAGTTACCAAGTGGTAAAGGAAGCTTCTGTGATTTCAACTTCAAGTTATTTTTCACATATTCTTTACTTTTGCTTCTGCTTTCAGACACATTAATAGGGACACATATTTCTCAATATTAGGAAAAGCTATTTCAACAAGTAAAATTAGAAAGCAAACAGGAAAAAAAAAAGAACTATTTAATTATAACCAAAGATCTAATGGTAAATTTAAAGAAAATCTCTTAAATGTGGTTACATTTTTTACTTCCTGTTTTATTTCTTTCCTACACCCTCCAACACTGCAGGATAGCATGGTAGGAAGGGTACAGGCTCTCTAGTGAGCCCTGAGCTCAAAACTCCACTCTATTTCTTGTAAATGACATTGACTTTGGATGTTTTAATTTACTTCTCTGGATTTCATTTTCTTAACTGAAAAATCAGGATAATGTTACTCCTCAGAATTGTGCAGATTAAATGAGATAATAAATGCAAGCAGCCAACATCACCCAATAGGATGTTGTAGGTGCTTAATAAACTTCTTAAGCATCTCCATGCGCCCAATACTCAACTTAGCATATTTACAGTTTTTCTTCTGGGTCTCTTGGTCCATTTCTGTCCACGTCTTCTTTATTTCTAATTATTTCTAGAGACAGCTGCACTTTGTTATTAAACTATTCTTTTACAAGCTACTCTGCTGTCCTGATTTTGTTATATAAAGCTTCCTGAGTGCCTTATATATTTTAATGTTTTTTTCTCATTATAAAAGTTATATTACTTATTATGATGCTTTGGTAAAAGTATATGGAAGTATAGAAAATAACAAATAATATTGCTTTAAATAATATTACTTTCCTGTCCTTACCCCCATTCATCCTCACAATGCCTTATGGAATTATGTTGAAATTGTCTCAGGTCCTAAATTCTCAGAAGAAAGGAATTCTAAATCTTATATTAGTGGAAACATGGAGATCTTGCATCAATGAAATACAGCAATTTAAGAAACAAATTTTAGGCAAAACGACATCCAAACATGTCCTTTACTTTATTTCCTTTTCCCAAAGACATGGTGTTTCTAGTGTTATATGCTTACCATGTGAATAAATAAAATCACAAAATTTTACCAGCCCAAGAAAAGTATTTCTCATGTTCATCATGCACTGTGTCACGAAGAACAATTAAAATTAACTCTGTGATCTTTAATACTCATCCAGCCCCAGGCAGAGAGTTATTGCCAGGTTATTTTAAAGGGCTTTCAAACTGTTGTTCAGAGGAAGTTAAACCTGGATCAAACCAGGTTAAACAAACACAAGTTTATTTTCTCTTTTGAGCAATGCTGCAGACAAGGGCAATAGGGTCTGAACGCAGCTTGTTCTTCAGGTGGCCTGAAATGCACAGGTTGTTCAGCAGTTTATTAAACCCAAATCTTACAACAGAAAGCAAATTATCTCTAAGGGAACTTTGTCACCAGGGTGTCTGTTCAATAGTGATGTCTATTGCCACCACAGAGACTACACGGAAAGATCAATGACAGGTTTGCCTGAAATTACCCCTGGAGGAGGTGTCTTCCTATTGACCTACATTAGATTTGTTATCCAAAATACCTTTTTTTCCTTAAGATGGGGAGCAAAGCCATCTTCTAGAGGTCTCAATTGACTCTTTATAAATTGCAATTACCACAAAACAATCTTTCTTTCTATAATTCAAAATAATTCATTCCTTCCCATCATGCTGAGAATTTCCACGTATCTTTTGAAATCAAGTATGTAAGCTTGGGCAAATTTCAGCTAGAAGTTAAAATACCTTTTGAATTTTATGAAAAGAGATAGCCAACGAAATTCAAACCAAAACAAGTCTTTTTTTTTTTCTTTTCAGAGAAAAGTCTTGGTGTTATTTGCTATCAGGTAGGTCTATAGCATACAGCCTACCCATGCCAATTAATCTGCCAGGCTTTTCTAATTTCTCAACTGGCACAAAGCCAGAGACCCCTGTACTGCATCCATATGTCAGCTCTTGCAGTCACAGGCTAATTCTCCTGTTGATAGGTTGAATATATGAATCTTTATCTCTGTCTCTTCATTGTCACCTCTCCACTCCTTCCACATTGTGACTATTTCTTGGGCATTGTATTCCAAAATTATGCTGTATTGCTTTTGCCTCAAGGGCAAGTAAAGACAATGCCTTTCTCATAAGCAGTTCAGCTTTCAGGCAGAACAGCTTAGAATACCACAGGTTGCCATTTTGGTGTAGATCCTCCTCTGTCTTATTTTGGTTATAATTTTAATACCAAAGTAAATATTTATCACTTGGCCAGAGTAACAAGAAAAAGATCAAATGAGAGATGTAGTTTAATCCAACCAACAAACTGGGTTAATTACAGAAGAAATTAAAATTGCAGGCGGGCCCTAATCTTTTTTTTCCTACTGGACTTTTATTCTTTGATACATTACCCATTACCACCCCCAAACTGTCTTTTATACTCCTCATTTGATTGTTATTATATCACCGAGAGAGCAATAATTGCAAGTCTCTGTTAGCTGCTGTTGGGGAAAAGGCCAAGCCTTCTACAGGCTGGAAGGAGGCTGAGCAGTGGGCATGGGAGGTGGTGCCAGGCCCACAAAAGCAGAACCCCTCCTGCGTATCACTTCCTCTGCCCCTTGTCTAAGGGCTTCAAACAAGGTCTAACAGCCCTGGGGGGTTTCCCTCTCTTGATACCCGTTATGGGTTAAACAGTATCCCTGTAAAAATCATATTCACCTAGAATCTCAAAATGTGACCTTATTTGGGCCCTTTGCAGATGTAATCAAGTTAAGATGAGATCGTGCTGGATTGCATAGGCCCTAATCCAGTGACTGATGTCCTTATGTAAGGAGAGGGAAATGTGGATACAGAGGGAAGACAGTGTAAACAGACGCACATCCTCCGCACCATGTGATGATGGAGGCAGAGATTGGAGTGATGCCTCTGCAAGACAAGGAACACCAAAAAACAAAAGGGCCAACAGCCGCCAGAAGCTGGGAGTGAACCAAAGGGTTTCTCCCGCAGAGCCTCCAGCAGCAACCAACCTGGCCAATACCTTCATGTCAGACTGCCATCCTCCACCACTGCCAGAGTATAGATCTTTATTGTTGTAAAGCACCTGGTTTGTGGTGTGTTGCTATGGCAGCCATAGGAAACTACTACCACACCACACCCATCGTCCCCTCCCACTGCATTGCTCTGTTCTCTCTGTCCAGTAACTGTCTTGAGTGGAAACATTGAAGAGGGGATAGATCGTGGCCTCATAACCACAGTCTACCCTAAATCCCGGCCCCATGTACTCAGGCACATGCTGCTACTGGTTTAAAGTCGGGGTTCACAGTCTCAAAGGCCTGCAGGGGCCTGGTAGGAACATTAAAGAGAGGTTCAAGCCAGGCATAGACGGGAGCTAGAAAACCCATCTGCTCAAGAGGGCTGCTGCCCGTCTCCTCCAGCCTATTGGTGCCCTAAGGGGATATGTTGCCAGTATTGCCCTATCTTCCCATATGTCACAATTAGCCAGGAATGGGCTTTTGTATGAAATCATACAATTATTAGATTGTTATTTTAATTGTGTAGAAAAAGCAAGCTCATCTGTGGCTGTGTGAAGTTCCTCTGGTCTATTAATGACGAGCTCGCGGACACGTGCCCAATTCTGTCCTGCCTTATGATGTACGTGAGACCTTTGGTTGGGGGATGCCTGTCTAACCGCCCTCATTCTAGGGCATCGCTGATGGCCCCTGGGGTCAGCAGTCTTTCCTTCCTGGAGCCAGGCCTCCTGTGACAGCTCTGCCATCCTCCCAGTCTGCTTAAGCTGAGAAGTAGTCTTACCGAAATATAAGTTAGTCGCTCACCCCTTGCAGAGTTCAATTAACTGGAGTGAGGTCTGGTATAAAGAAAGCGATTTATTCCAAAGCTAGCTTGGGGAAAGAAATACAGATGTCCTGCCTTAAGTATACCACTTCACTTTTGGAACAGAAAGCGGGTACTTTTCAAAGGTAGAGGAGGAAGCAAGCAAAACGTGATAGCTCTGGTGCCTTATCTACGAGGTGGTCGAGCTTGTGACTGCTGGCACCTTTGTGGACAGGACTAGGCTGCAAACTTACCAGGTGGGAAGGAGTTTCCTATCTCTTGAGGCAGTCACCTGATAGGAGGGAGTTTTATAAAATTGAGGCAGCCTCCTGGTGGGTGAAAGTTTCTTTCTGGAGCGCCTAAGCACATAGTTAGATGAACTTGCCCTGTAGGGAGTGTCTGGTGAAGGGGAGGTAAAAGGCTATATTTGCATTTCTAAAGGGCTAAGTAGGAAGTGGGGAACCAGGGGAATGAGAAGAGAAAAGAGAGAGAAAAAAATAATTAAACCATCTTAGAAAAATGGGGCTACTTGGTGACAGTAGCAGTAATTATTTTAACTATGTTTGGGATTTTGTAGTAAATTTTAGCTCCTCAGGAGTCTAGTCTCCCTTGTAATGTGTAGATCTATTGTTTCACTTTCAGGCTTTCAGCTTTCAAACATGTTTTCTGGAACCAATCATGTATAAAAGAGAGTAGAAGCCTTTTAAGGCCCTTTGAGTTTTTTTTTTTTTTTAATTGCATATAATTTTAAGTGAGCTACTTTATTCTTGATCTAACAATAATAAAGATGATTTAAAATTTAACATAACAGTTTGTCACTTTTTTGTGTATTTTGTTTGTTTGTTGAAAGGAAATGATCACTCCATAATTTCTTTCTTTGCAGGAGAGAAGTGGTTTTCTAAGTTGTATTCTGAAGGGATTTATTTCTAAGGAAGTGTTTCAGTGTGACTTAAAGGCAAGCAAGGATACGCTGTCTCCCTCTACAGCAGTTAGGCTTCCTGCTGAACTGCTCAGAAAAATCATAGGTCTCCATTTTGGGATAATCCTCCTCTTTTGGGTGATAGAGTGAATTTGGCAGCTTTTGTCTTGTGTTACTAAAGCCCCCCGCAAAAGAAAAGATCAGCATTTTTAAAGGTCCTGTGTCCCCAGACTGGTTTTGATTGATAGGACTGACAATGTCAACTTTTCAATGGCTGCAACTCAGAGCCTCATATGAAGAAAGATAGATTCAATTTATCTCCTGAGTCCAGATTTGTTCCTGTCCTCTGTGGATCCAAAATCTCCAGATGACAGTGAGGGAACAACTGCTTCTCTAGGCTCTAGGTAATTTACTGTGTTGTGAATTAGGTGACCTCTTTTCATGTGGGGAAAATTAAGTCTTGTGTCACGTCTGTATTTGTACTACTTGCTGCTTTATCACCTTTGACTTTTCTCTGTTGCCACCAATAATTTAAAAAGGGCCACAGGTAGGTCAAGACTAACCTGTTCTAAGCCAAGAACAGATTTACATTTTCAATTCTTTTCATCTTACTCCATCACTATTCATAAGTATTAGGAGGAGCTCAAAGTTCACTATCACCCTAATAGCTACAAGTCAGTCAGTAGTCTAACTTGAGGAAACCAAGATGAGATGGACCATAAAGGAAACTTTGAAATCTCATCCAGAAACAAACATGAAAATAAAGCTATTAAAGCGGCGCTGTTGTCTGAGGTAATACCCGACGTTTGACATCTCATGCCAAGAAAATTAAGGACACGGGCACACACAAGGAGTGAGTTTAGAGCCGAAGTTTAATAGGCAAAAGAAAGAGAAAGAACAGCTCCCTCTCCTGCGAGAGAGAGGAACATTCAAATGGGACTTCCGGCTTGTGTTGGAGTACACCAGATTTTATAGACAGGCTTGAGGAGGCGGTATCTGATTTACATGGGGCCCAAAGATTGGATAGACCAGGTGTGACGTTTACATAACTCGTGGGGGCTGGCTGGACCACCCTAATATTATGCAAATGAGGTCTTTGCCTGGCCAGCACCACCCTGTTGTCTGCTTCTTGCTGTACACGTGGCTGGCAAAGAGAAGGGAAGATGGAGCCACTATTTTAAACATGCCTAGTCCCAGGTAGTCTTTTCCTATTGGCACAGCTGCCAGCATTCACCCATGCACGCTTCCAGCTTGCTTGTCTATGTCTGCAGCTCGATTTTACAAGCTGCTCTTTGTTAGAAAAGAAAATGATTTAGGGGCTGCTTTTCATTAAAAGGAAAACCTTGGCCGGGCGCGGTGGCTCACACCTGTAATACCAGCACTTTGGGAGGCCGAGGCGGGCAGATCACGAGGTCAGGAGATCGAGACCATCCTGGCTAACACGGTGAAACCCCGTCTCTACTAAAAATACAAAAAATTAGCCGGGCGTGGTGGCAGGTGCCTGTAGTCCCAGCTACTCGGGAGGCTGAGGCAGGAGAATGGCGTGAACCCAGGAGTTGGAGTTTGCAGTGAGCCTAGATCGCAGCACTGCACTCCAGCCTGGGCGACAGAGCGAGACTCCATCTCAAAAAACAAAAAAAGGAAAACCTTACCGAGGACTCCCGTACCCTCACTATCTGCCTAAATAATTTCTCCTTAACTCCTGTATCACTATCCTTGGACTGGATTTAGGTACTATATTCATGAAAAAAAAAATGAATGTAATATTAGTGGAAAAACCATTTTTCTAAGTTGGTAGAAGATCCAAATGGAAAGGAAGAAAATATCTAAGTATTTATATTGAGTTGCATTTCAAATTTTTCCTTCAGCTAGCCAAATTTGTACCCCAAGGCCGAATGCTAGCTTTATAGCTTATTTCTGGCTTATAAAAATCCCATAAAACATTGGCCGAGTGTGGTGGCTCACTCCTGGCATCTGAGCACTTCGGGAGGCTGAGGCCCTCGGATCACTTGAGGTCAGAAGTTTCAGACCAGCCTGGCCTACATGGTGAAACCCCATCTCTACTAAAAATACAAAATATTAGCTAGACGTGGGGGTGCATGCGTAGCTATTAGGGAGGCTGAGGCGAGAGAATCGCATGTACCGAGGAGTTGGAAGTTGCAGTGAGCCGAGATCGTGCCACTGCACTCCAGCCTGGGTGACACAGCAAGTATCTGTCTCAAAAAATAAAAAAATAACAAAAAACACATTAAAAGCAACAGGTCAAATTGTATACTTAGCCTTTATATGCAGAAAAATATAGCCAAAATTATGTGATACAGCTGTGTATGAAGAAATATCAGGTCCTTTTTTCTTCATATTCAGAACTGTGTGGTTATTCTTCCATTATAGATAGCATTTGTCAATCTTCTACCAAAAAGTTCTATCAAGGCAGTCATCACAGAATCATCTTCAGAATCCATTCCTTCCATTCTACTTTTACTACCACCGTCACCTGAACAACTTCAGTAATTTCTTGGAAAGATTGCACTCTTCCTGTTGTCAGGGCTGAAAACTCAATTTCTATAAATTATTGGCTTATATAACTGGGGCATCCAAGGTGTTGACTTCCACCGTGGACAGAAATGGGCTCAAAAATGTGATAAGGTCGCTGCTTCTCTTTCTCTCTCTCTTTCTCTTGGGCTCTGTTTGTCTTTGGATGGCTTCCTTAAGGCATGCTTTCTCTATATGGTAGGCAAAATAATTGCCAACAATTCTAGATTCCCATCTTCCAAATTTAGCAATCCCAGCAGAAAGAGATTGTTTTCTCAAAGAGCTCCTGGTTTTGATGGCATGCTTCTACACCCATCACTACAGACAAGAGAATAGGGTCTCCTGACTGGCCAGCTCTGGGTCCCTGCCCATCTTTATACCTAGATAGTTTGTCAAACAGCTTTCCCATTGAAAACAGTAATGCTCATTTTACTGTGCACTTATAGAAATGTGTATGTTATTGTATAGAACACATTGGCATTATTTCTAGATATATAATCATCAAAAGTAATGATTTATTATGAGCCTGAGAACAAAAACAATAATTTTCACATCACTAGAAAAATAGCACAAAGCTTGCCGGGCGCAGTGGCTCACGCCTGTAATCCCAGCACTTTGGGAGGCGAGGCGGGCAGATCACGAGGTCAGGAGATCGAGACCATCCTGGCGAACACGGTGAAAACCTGTCTCTACTAAAAATACAAAAAATTAGCCAGGCATGGTGGCGGGTGCCTGTAGTCCCAGCTACTCGGGAGGCTGAGGCAGGAGAATGGTATGAACCCTGGAGGTGGAGCTTGCAGTGAGCCGAGATCGCAGCACTGCACTCTAGCCTGGGCGACAGAGCGAGACTCCATCTCAAAAAAAAAAAAAAAAAAGCACAAAGCCTAATATATAGGAGGTATTTAGTAAATAACTATGAATAGATGGGTTCAATATATCATCCCCCTTCTGTGTCTGTTTGGTGTCACCCATATGCTTTGTGAGGCATCATAATGTGTTGTAGGACTTCAGAGTGGCAGAACTACTCAGCAGTTGTCTTAGTCTTAACAGAATCCTTTGTAATTGCTTGAAACAGTGGGTCCAGGAAGGCACAGAGCTTCACTTAATAGAACATGTGGCTAACTCTGGTCTATTCATGAGTGTCTCACTGACATATGCCCAAGCACCTGTCCCGCCTGGTGTATTTTACGTGTCAGGCATCGTTCTAAGCACCGCACATCTTAACAACAACTCTATGGGATGTATATAGTTACTTTTATTATCCCATTTTTACAAACAAGGAAGCTGAGTTACAGAGAGATTAACTTTCCCAAAGTCACACAACTTCTAAGTAGTAGAAGCATGATTTGAGCCTAGACAGTGTAGTTCCAGAGTTTATGTTCTTAGTTACTACACTATATTGCTGTATAAAAAAGTGGTTGAGTTTCTCCAAAGAATAGTTTATCAAACTTGATATTACCCCCACATTTGGATAATAGTAAGAATAAGCGGTCACAGCAATATGTTGTGATTTAATGAAGACTACTGAAAATTACCCCTTCTACAAATGATCTCCCTCACTGTTTTCTCTCATCTGGAATTCTAACAGTTAGGGTCTTACCTCTCTTACTTACCTCTTTGCAAATAACAGTGGGAGAGTTGAGACCCTAAACCAATATCAGGCACTGAAATATTTAAAATAAATAGTATAATAGTTTATAAAATTATTTTGTAATTTCACAAGGCCCATAGGAAATTGGATAGGGAAACTCTGAGGACAAGGGGCAAAGAGAGCCTTCTACTAAGACTGTTAAAAGCTAGCTGGCTTTTATGCCATGCAGATACCAAAAGCAGGAAGCAGGGATGGAAATGATGGTGGGGAAAACATTTGAAGAGTGTGAAGCACTTTAAGTTAACGAAATTTTCACCGATCTTATCTCATTATAGAAGAAGGGATTTTAAAAACTGAATTAGACCAGCAGTTCTCAAATGGGGTGGTTTTGACTCCCAGCGTATCTTTGACAATCTCTGGAGACTTTTTTGATTGTCATGACGTGGGGAAGGGTTAGAGCTATGGGAGTCCAGTGGGTATAGGCCAGGGATGGTGCCCATTATCCCCCCCAGGACAAAGAATTGTTCAGTCCAAAATGTCATCAGTGCCAAGGTTGGGAAACTCTGTCTCAGAGCTTGCATAAGTAACTTGGCTATGCCATATACTTGACAAGTTTCAGAGTCAAGGCTAGAATCCAAGTAATCTGATGACAAGTCCTTTACTTGTTTCCGTATTCATTTCCTTCGGCATGTCAGAGTTTGATACAGGCGATGGCTTTAGGTTTTTGGAATGATCGTGATACTATTTTTAATGGTATAAGTTATTAATAGGTGTTTTTGCTTTTAAAGAGTCATCTCACCCCTCAGAATGTTTAATATGCTCCAAGCCAGTGTTACCTCATGAAAGATAAGTCTGTACATAAAACACAAATGTCACCTTACATATTGAATTCTCATATGCCAGTGTTTCACAATTTCTAGCAAATTATTTTATAAATGGAATGTGACCAACTCCTTTAAAGCTATTTTTGTTATTATTGAGGTAATTAAGATTTGTTCACCACTCTGTTTTTGTCAGTGCATCTGCTCCTTGGCAAATGAGGTATCAGATGGTCTTTATTGAGCAACTGTTATATGCGTAGCTGTGATGTGAATGAACAAAAGGCCTTCTTGTCTGTGTCTTTTTTTTAGCCAGAGCTTGGATTTAGCTTATGCTAAATTATTTTTTTAATTGTAGATTTTAGATGTTTTATTATGAGAAGTTGGTAATCATCTGTGTAAACTAATAAGAACTTAAAATTCATCATACATTTACTTATTTTTTTACCTTGATCTTCTAGTAAATGTTTAGCTTCATAGATTTAGGCTGCTATGTAAGGACATTCTCCTGTATCTGAGTAATGTGATTTAACAGAGTAATTTGCTTATGAGCATCTCTGATTCTTTCTTTATTGGCAGGAGGACTTGCACCTCTGCTTCTCATTTTGTCACTTTGGGTTCAGACACCTCTGTGATAGCCATCACTGGGGGCAGATTTCAGTAGACTTTGAAAAACTTGTTTTCCCTGAGGCTCCATATGCTTCCTGGTTTGCAAAATATAATGACCGGCAAATCCTTCAACAACAGCAATGGTTAGGCCTAGCAGTTACCACCTCACTGGCCATGGCTCCAGCTCGGCTCCCTTGCCTCCACCAGAAGCATGGGTCACCCCAGCCCAAAGGCCAAGACCTCCAACGCCAGGCCTCTACCAGAAAGCAACATAGGCACCGCCAGCAGGTACAAACTGCCCAACCACAGGTGCCCTTGTGCCTTGTCTGCCTCTTGTACCTTGATTGGGGATGACTCAGTTAATTTGCGTATTGATTTCAAATTGTCAGAAGTAACAGTCAAAATACAAACAGAAGGCTGATGTAATTACTATATTAAAAGAAAATATATTAAAATGATGTTGTCCAATTTTTCCTATATATACAAATGATCAAATAAGAGAATACTTTTTTTTTTTTTTTTTTTGAGACAGGGTCTCGCTCTGTCTCCTAGGCTGGAGTGTAGTGGTGCCATCTCGGCTCACTGCAACCTCCACCTCCTAGATTCAAGCCATCCTCCCACCTCAGCCCCCCAAGTAGCTGGGACTATAAGCTCAAGCCAGCACACCTGGCTAATTTTTGTGTTTTTTGTAGAGACAGGGTTTTGCCATGTTGCCCAGACTGGTCTCAAACTCCTGAGCTCAAGTGATCCTCCTGCCTCAGCCCCCCAAAGTGCTAGAATTACAGGCGTGAGCCGCCACACCCAGCCTCGCAAACACAATTTTAAAGATGAAAGAGAACCACTGCCTAGTAAATATCAGGAAACCTCTAGGAACCTTACTGACCCTATCTTACCTAATTCTTGCTATCAGTCTATAAGATGGACATTGTTAGTTCTGTTTCATAGAAGAGGAAGTAAAAACTGAGAAAGTTAAGTAAGTTGTCTTTAGTGGTACAGCTAGAACCGACAGCCCTGGAATGTGAACTCCCATCCCTCTGATTCCAAAATTCTTTGTAGAATTCTTCCACCTTCATACCCTCTCATCAGACTGAGTCATAGATCTGGACCGGGTCTTCAGGAAGACTGTAGCTTCTCCATCTGTAAGAGCCTTCAAAAAAGTATATGCAGCATTTGCAACCCAGCGCATTTACATCTTCACCTGTGTTTTTAAAATGCTTGCTCAAAAGTTCTATGAAGTGAGGCTCTGCCCATCCTAGACCCCTGTTTCAGATATTTGAAAGGACTCTGTTAAGTATAGCACTAGTGCCAAGTGGTTCAACCACTCTGAATTCCTACAACGTATTACCGATTTTTCCCTTAGGTTATTTATTTATTCATGTATGTACTCGGCCACTTAAGAAATATTTCTAGTATCCACTACACGCCATCCTGTGTACTAGACCCAGGAGGTTCAGTCGTAAGACAAACACCATCCCTTCCCTCAGAGATGCTACCATTCCATGTGATAAGACAACTAACAAGCAAACAAATAAAATTTCCTGATTGAATTTAGTGGGAAGAAATAAAGTGGCTGCAGGAAAACAGGGAGACAGGGAGAACCACCGTAAACAGTGAGTTGGGAGAGATCTATCAGGAAAAGCTACCTCTACACTGAGATCCTGAAGGTGAGAAGGTGACAGCTATGTCCAGATACAGGGAAATGTGTTCAAAGCAGGCAGAAGAGCAAGTGCAAAGGCCCTGAAGTGGGAAGGATTTCAAATACTCTGGAATATGCAGAAGGCCAGTGTGACTAGAGTTCCTCGAAGGGTAGAAAGATTAGAACAAAACAGTAAGCGAGAGAGGCTTTTTAAAAAGCTAGATCCATTAGGCTTTATAATAAGGCTCCAGCAAGAAATTTTTTCAGAATGCAATGGCAGAGCCAAGGATATAGCTTTAAGCCAGGAGAGTGATATAATCGGATTTAAATTTTAAAAGATCATCTGGCCACTGACTGAAGAATGGATTTGAGGGACAAGAGTAGAAATAGGCAGGCCAATTAGGAGGCTGTTTTGATAGACTAGGTGAGAAGGAGGGAGTGAAAGGGATGGAAAGATGTGGGCAGATTTGAAATAAAAGAGACATGTAACAGACATTTACCTTGAATGAGGTATCTGTCAGGTATCTGTGAGGTATCTGTCAGGACACAGGGCTATCTGTGTCCATTTTTTACTTCTCTGACAAGCCTCTAAGCCAAGCTGTGTGTCTTATTCATCTTTGTATTTTCCTACTTCTCTTCTGGTAGTCCTGTTGAAAACAGAGTTCTTCAAAATTCTTCCTCTTCCAGATTTTGCATCTGTCAACAAAAACATTTTCTTCCCTGCAGAAAGTAGATGTTTGTCTCTTATTGTGGGGCCTGAGGTTTGCCATCCACATTTGCTATTCTGCCAAAGTCACACTGAGTCGTGGAATATTTTAATTTTTTTTAAGTTCAGTTTTTACATCTCATTAAAAATGTATTGGCTGACATATTTCAGAAATAAATATGCTTAATAATACCTCATTTAATTTAAGGCTCTCATTTAGAAAAAACACTTTCAATGAAAAGACTTAAATTGATTAATCAAGGGATTTTTTCTTATTCCTCATTAGCAGTTATAAGACTAACGGTGATCTACCATAAGCCTTCCCTTTGCCTAATGTGGTTAGAGCTCCCAAAGAGAAATTGTTACAACCTGTCTAATATTTATAATGGCTATTCCAACTGACTGTTGAGACCATTTTAGCAAGAAAAGAATTAAAAACACTAAACAAGTCACATGTCTCAATTATGTTTATGTATATGTGGACAAATACCCTAAATAAAGATGAGGCTGTCATCTTTACTACAAATAATGTAGCAATGATTTATGGTTTGAACAATGACAGAATGACAGAAATAATTTGCAGTAGGTCATATGAGATAAATTTCACCATTTTTGGTTCATTTACTTTGATTTCAGAATTACCATTTCTGAAGATGGAAACCTCAGAATCATCAACGTTACTAAATCAGACGCTGGGAGTTATACCTGTATAGCCACTAACCATTTTGGAACTGCTAGCAGTACTGGAAACTTGGTAGTGAAAGGTAATGGCTAACCCAAAGAATTCGAATATTAATATATGTGTCCTCATGTCTAATAATGTAATCTACAGAAGTGGCATCATTCATATTAATATGTACAGATACCACTGTATTGCTAAATTAATTCATCATGGCAAACATGATATGATTAATAATTCTTAGAGAACTGCTGGTAATTAATATGATTGAAAGGCTGTCTTATTTCAGAATCATCCAATACAATTTTGAGAATTATAGCCATTGTATCTATTATAGTATTGTAACTAATGTTATCTTCAATCCTTTAATTAAATTTCTTTCAAGTCTCTATAGATTTGAAATTCATGTCTAGGAACACTATTCCAACAAATTAAAAACTCAAGACTCATGTACTATTTTTAGCAAACACTGTTTAAACAATGACATTGGTAATTTTTAAGATAGCTGTCCCGTTTATTCAGAGATATGGATATGGTTTATTATACTAATAGAAGGCTTTGATCACCTCTATGCTTTGCCTTAGTCACCCAGCCAACCTTGTCGGTTTTAAGGAAATAAAATTCCCATACACCATAGCCTGGGTGCTTTATAATTTTTATAGCAGAAAGTCCTTTATGCTCTTAGCAAAGCACATGAGTGAAACTATTTCAATATTAGCTTCATGGCATGGGCTGGAAGTGCTGAGTAACCATTGAAAAGGAGAAAATCTTAATTTACATTTCATTCGCATTTCTTTCACTTTATATATTGCCCTGTCATAGGATTTTTGAGTTGAAGGGATCTTGACAATGATTTGACTGAAGAAGATGAGGCTCAGGTTGGTGGTTCTCTCAAGGTCACGAGTAGCAGGAGACCTGAACCCAGATCCTGATTCTGAGTTCTTCTTGGTCCTTTATGCTGCACCAGGAAACAGGAAGCCTTTCCTGTTTCTGAGTAATTTATACAGATGGGTCATATCATATTATTTCCTTCTTGCCCATTTGTAGTTCCCTTGGTGAAGACAGATGAAGGCAAATAAAAATAACAAAAAAACAATTTGCCTTTAATTTAAAGAAGAAAGCTAAAAATTACCTAATTAAATATTTTAGGGTCATTAGAAGTTGGAAATGTACTACTCTTTTGGGAAATCTTTTTATCATTAACATACTTGACCATGCAGATAGAAAATTGGAAGTCCAAGAGTTAGAACTAAATATATGTTTAGATTGATTACAGCTATTTCAGTCTATTAATTACTTCCTCAGAGCACTAGCATCAGTGTATGACTGACTGCTTGTTCACTCTGTTTCATAGGCAAAGGAAAAAGAGGTTAGATAATATTTGTAAAGCGCAGTTCTAGCTAGAGGTTTTTGCTAATGTATGACTGTCTTGGCTAAAGGAAGTTTAGTAATCATTTAGGACCAAGAGAGATCTCAATGTTTCAGAGCTGGTTAGACACAGAGCTGGGATCTGTTATAGATTGTTTGTGAATTATGGAGATATAAGAGAATATTAGGTTGACATCTTAAATCATAGTTAAAAGACAGGGATTGAAGTCAGAGTGATCTGGGTTTGAGTCTCATTTCTACCACTTACCAGCTCTTAGACAAGACACTTAGCCTGTGTGGGGATAATAGCAGTGCCAGTCTCATGGAGTTGCTTTGATAACTGTGAAAATCCATGTTAAGTGATTAGTGTGGTGCCTGGCACCTAGGAAATATTAATAGTTGTTTTGTTTATAAATATATTTTCATAAAATGAGGTTGTTTTGATGACTGTGGTAATCCATGCTAAGCGATTAACAGGGTGTCTGTCACCTAAGAAATATTAGTATTTGTTTTGTTGTTTATATATTTTCAAATGGATATGCGTGTATTCTAAATCATGTTGAAATGAACATTTATGATATTTCCACCCCAATAGAATAATTAGCAAAGAGAAGTGAGCCTATAATAAAGAAACGGCTAAGAATATGAAAGATTCAAAACAGCTAAGCATAGAAACCGTATATATGGTGTCTCATATTGTTAAAAGTAGGGTATTTTCACAGGTAGGAACAAGGTATGTTCTGTATTTTATTATCATCCTTCTTATAAGTATTGGCTTCCTTGGCTCTCCCAAGAGTTGGCAGAAAGGAGAGGCCTCTATTTCCCATCAGAGTTTGCATCCCAGTGATACCACAAGCCCCAGGACAAAACCGTTCCCAACCAACTGTGCAGATCCCTGCTGCTCATTTTACACTGAATCACGGTGCAAAGCCTACAAATATATCAGGGATTAAATACGTTATAGTTGCCTCATTTTTGTGTGGTTATAAATATTGCTAAGATAGTAACTTCTACCTTTTCTAACAAACAAAATAATTTATTTCTTGCCTTCTAGTAAAATGTGAACAGGTATTCACCCAAGTAAGTATAGGATATAGTTTTAGGCAGTTTACAGTTACAATTTTTTAAAATTTTATTAACTATTTGTTTCTTTCAAGGTATATTAGGAGAACACTAGTTTTCCACTAACGGCAATGATAACAACAATATTTCAAAATAAATTTAAGTAAAGAAGTGAGTCGGTACAAAGAAAAGTACTAAATATGCATTGTTATAGGAGGATATGCAAAAAATCATGAAGATGGTATATTTGAATGTCTAAAACTAGGAAACATGACTTGAGGACAATTTCCAGGAGAGTTTTAGTGGACTTATAGATGCAGAATTAGTATGTCCTGCCCATGCTACCCACATGATTTGCTGAAACATTCACAACACTTTAAAAACTGAAATTTCCTAATAGGTGAGAGAACGAGGAGGGACTGAGGTAGGAAGAGCCTGGCCCAGTACAAAAAGAGGGAGGCAGGGATGTGTAGGTATGAGCCGTGAGGTTAAGGGATGATGTGCCCAGGTAGCCTGATTGACAGGTAGAATTCGTGTGTTTCCAAGCAGAGTTATTTCTGGCAGTGGCTCCTGGTTCTGAGCTGCAGTTGGTTTCTCCACAGAGGTCCTCCGATTCTTATATTCTTCTTCTAGGTGAGGTGGGGGAAAAAAGTTTTATTTGGCCAATATGTTCACAGGAGTTAACAATCCTGTTACTTTAGATAAGGTCAGAAGAGATTTGGGGGATCATTTATCTCCCAGTGTGGTTGGTTCTCACTCCCATTAGCATTAATGGGAAGTACGTGTGTCTGCAGAGGGGCCATCCACAGTGCGAGGTCTCCAAGAAGGACATTAACATAAATGGAGAAATATAATTTAAAAATCTGCCCCATAAAGCACGATATAGGCAGAGAAAACCATTCTGAACTCTGCATGAACTGTGCCAAGTCCTGAATCCCACATCAAAATGCTTGAGCCCAGGCACCTTTAGTGCAAGTGTAACAGCTTAGCCAGAAATATGACTGAGCGCTGTATTTTAATTCAATTTTGAGATCTACAAAGGGACTAATTCATCAGAGAAGGTGTTCTGTAACCTTAAAATGTGCTTGTATTCTTTCCGATTTCCTCATGTGTCTGGGATTAAAACACCGTGAAGGTCAGGCATCAGAACATATCTTTTCTAACCTTTTTACAATAGTTCTATCATTAACCATGCTTTTAAAATCCAATTCTCTTTCTCCCTACCCTTGCCCCCATGTTTTGGAGAGAGGCTGAAGATAGTGTCAAACACAGGGTCAGCAAGTAGGGGAGGAGAGGGAGGTGGCACATCTATTCCACCAGATACAGGAGGTTTAGAATAAACCTCTGACAAGCAATCATCACATGGATAAATATTCAGATTCTGCAGTGAGCAGGCTCCCAAACTGCAGAATTCTGACAGGTGCCCAGGGGGCTCTTGATTATCATCCCATCATCTGAATTCCTAAATTTTACTGGTTTTATTTTTCAGGCTAGTTATAATGTACTTGGGATTTGGTTTGCTGTCTCATTTTAAGCAAGAACAGTTCTTAAGTCAAACCCTCAAATACTAACAGAAAGCATAATGTTAGACCTTTAAACAAAAATGTGCTTTTGTGATCATTGACATCATTGAGAACTCTATGGAGGGCAGGGTACATTTATATGCAATATTGTACTTACTAAATCATGTTTATCTCCACAGCAGAGTTAAAGGGGTGGTGGTGGGTGGGGATTTTGCATGACACGGTGCCTCTGCTGTACAGGTTTCATATGACAGATATTTTTAAGTAGCAGTCCTAGAGAAGAGCAATTTAGAGTATTTGTTTGGATGTAGTTCAACAAGATAACTATGTTAATAGCAACCCTCACTCCTATTGATTATCTCCAGGACTCAAAATGTAGGGCAGTATGCTGTGGATGCTGTTAACATAGTCATCTTGCTGAACTACATCCAAACTGACCTTGAGCAATTTTGCAACTGGTGGTTCCAGACTATACTTTGGGAAACACTGTCCTACACCAAAGAACTTTGTACATGCATGCCACCTAGCAAGTGAAAGTTCAGTAGGGTGCATATTAGAAATGCAGATCTCCTGGGCCTCACTCCTACCCTAACAAATCTAACTCCTAGGGAGGAGGCCTGGAAAAACCTACATTTAAAATAAATACCCCAATTGATCCTTATACACATCAGAGTTTAGAACATTGCATTTTCAGGGGTTTCACACTATGCTCTGTGGGCCAAATCCATACCTGTTTTATATACCCCAGGGGCTAAGCATGGTTTTCACATGTTAGCTGGTTGAGAAAAAAACCAAAAGAACCATAATATTTTTGGGCATGAAACTTTTATGAAATTCATCTTTTAGTGTCCATAAATAAAGTTTTGTTGTCACATAGCCATGTCATTTTTTTTACATATTAACTAAGGTTGCTCTTGCCTTACAACAGCAAAGTTGAGTAATTATGACAGAGACTGTGTAATTTTTTTTTTTTTTTTTTGAGATGGAGTTTCCCTGTTGTTGCCCAGGCTAGAGTGCAATGGTGAGATCTCAGCTCACCACAACCTTTGCCTCCCGGGCTCAAGCGATTCTCCTGCCTCAGTCTCCCTAGTAGCTGGGATTACAAGCAGATGCCATGACGCCCAGCTAATTTTTGTATTTTTTAGTAGAGACAGGGTTTCACCATGTTGGTCAAGGCTGGTTTCGAACTCCTGACCTCAGATGATCTGCCCGCCTCGGCCTCCCAAAGTGTTGGGATTACAGGCATGAGCCACTGCACCCCCCAAGACTGTGTAATATATAAGTACCTATATAATATCCTCAACTTTGCCACTTCTGCAAAACCTTAAATATTTACTAGTAAGTCCTTCACAGAAAAGAAAAATACTTATCCTTTCTTTGATAACTTTTTCTCTTCCTCAGATCTTCAAAATTCTGTCCAAGGTATAGTCTGGCCAAGCTATACACAACTTTTCTTGTACCCCTGCTGATCTTGCATGCTGGAAATTTCCACATGTCCTTGAGTCTGATTCTTAGCTGGAAGTGGTAGGGAGTTTTCTTTCCCAGGACCTTAGCCTCACCCCAGTATCCAAACGGTTGACTTTAGAACTTGAATACGAGTTGAAAATCCAGAGGAGAGATAATAAATCATTGATTGAGAGGGAGGAGGAAAATTACTTGGCAGACACTGGAACAATAATTCAATTTGATTCTCCAGCATGTGGGGAGGATTCACACAGCTGGAACCAGAATAGTAAGCTAAGAAGACCCTAAAGTAAGAAGCACATGACCTGGTGTTTTTTTAAAACACTACTCTCTTCCTAAACCTCCCACCGTCACCAGCCTAAATCAGCGGAACTGTTCCACCTTTACCTCATAATTCTCAGACTGCATGTTCTTCCTCTAATAGCAATTTTTTTTTATTTTGAAATTGACTATATAAAGTTTTACCCTAATTCTGTCTGGATTTTAAAAGAGTTCTTTTGGCTTTTCTGTTTATTTAAATGTCTAAATTCAGTGCATAGAATTACTTTTATAATAAGAAAAAATAAATTTATACTTTAAGTAGCTTTAATAGAAAAGAAGTCTTTAGTGGAAATTGACTAAGATCACAGATACACGTAACAAGAAATTATTTTGTATTTTCATTCTTCAACCCTACAAGCCGAAAAGGTTCCTGTGGTTTAGCTGAGCATTTAACGGATTCCTTTATTGCCAGAAAGAGTGCTCATTGTTCACCCCATAGAAAGTTTATTTATGTTTAAATCAACAGATTTCTTCATATATATATATATATATGTGTGTATATATATATTTGTACCAGCACCAAAGAGTATCTACAGCATTACTATTGCGCACTATATAAAATTCTTCTGTTTTAACTGTAGGACATTGGGAAATATCAACCTTTCCATGCATAGCATAATAGACGCAATAAAGTAGAGTCTTTTCAGTTGGAACTTTATTTTGCAAATGAGTTTGAAGCAGCCCAATCTTCTATGTAAAACTGTTCAAGGCTTTATACAGATTTGACAGGGGATCAATCAGAAATCAGCAACATACAATGACGGTTGGCTGCTAACACACAACAAAAGCTTTTAACATTGGTCCCTTATAACTGAATACATTTCAACCCAATTAGATATCTTCCACTGGAACCAATTATTTCTGGGTGATAATTAAGGGTATTTCTAATAGGATTAACACAAATTGTGACCCTAGGCATCTAGAGTAGGAAGGAAAAGTTTGTCATTAGAAGTGCTAAATGCTAATTATGGTAGGTCCCTCAGTAGAAGAACATCTGGCCAGAACATTTCAATACTAGATCCTGTTAGATCTGAGATCTGTCACCCTGGAGTTGGTACCAGCTATGGCAGGAGAATCTTAAAAGAAGGGTAGGTAATTGTGCCTCTTGTTCTTCCTGTGTTCACAAAGCGTGACATAACCTGGAAATCTGATGAAACAGGGTGTGATTATTTCCGCTGACATTCTTATGGACATGTGTGAGAGCCACATAGGTTGAGCAAATAACATGCCTTTGGCGATATCAATCATGAGTAGAATGATTCCCCTTTTGTCCAAATCTCTCTGTAAAAACCTTCTCTCCTTTTGTAATGCTGATTGCATACCATGACAGTCTGCCCTGACTCCAGCCTGCCCATCACTTCTCCATCCTTGGTCTAGAGGGAAGATGTAATTCCTTAGCTGTTACATTTCTCTATGCCAACTCTGTCCTTTCATAGCAAAGCCTCTATGCTGAAGACAGGCCTCGTATTTTTGCTTTTGGCATAAAAGACACTCTGTGGGTCAAGAAGCTTGTGTGGTAACATCACCTCATTAATAATCAGGGAAAGGCAATGTAAGCATCTGTGTGGTGTGATTTTTTTACATATGAGATTGGCAAAAGAGAAACATCTAACAGTACCTTTTGTTGGTGACTATGTGAGGAAAATGGTACTCACACACTCTGAGTAGGGATAGAAATTGCAATAGATACTATGGAGAGCAAGTAAAATTGAGAAAGTGCAATCTCCATGGCCCAGCAATTCCATTTTCTGGGCGTTTAACCTAGTGGGATTCACACGTGTTCTGAGGCAGACTTGCAAAGGTGTTCCTTGTGTTGTTGTTTGTAATGAAAAAAAAAACAAGGAAATTAAAGAATAATACATATGGTATCATTTTATTTAATATATTGTATGATTAAATATAAAATTAGTAATATAAAATAATACCTTATAATGTTTGCATACAGAATACACATGCAGCATAAGCCCTAACTCAGTATTTGTGGGGAGGATACCTGGAGTGAGATTATGTGAAAGGACTTTAGCTGTATTGGTAATATCTGTTTGGGTAAATTTTTAATATATATTCATGGGGGGAAAAAGGCTGGAGGTACATGAAAATGTGTTAAAGCCTTCTAATTCTGGAAGAGGGAATATGAGCACATATTGGTAAATTTTTGTTGTAGTTTTATATGTAAAATATTTCAAATTAAAAAGAATACCTCAGGTCAGAATCCTACATGGTCAGATATTGCAGGCAAAGCCATCCAGACAGGAGGTCTGTTTTTTCAGTTCTCTCTCAGATATTGTAGAAGAGATACCTTTTACCTGGTGATATTTAACCCATCCCATACAAATAATTTCTTTGTTGTAAGGAAAAAACTCTCCTATAAAATGAATTAATGAATTCTTTTGTAATGAATATTTACTAATCAGAATAAACAAAACAAACAAACAAAAAAGGCAAACAGAATATGACTCTTTGGCTTCATTATATGTGAAGCACATAATTAATTTCTTTTCCAGCAATTCAAAGAGACTTATGTTATACTGATTCAGTTTAATTGAACTTATTACCACAAGAAGATAATAAGAAGTATATTGAAGATATCCATCTGGCTTGCATTGAAAACCTCACATGTTTCATTCTTCATGACTGTCATAGGCCATACTAATTGCCTCATTTCAGCTGTTTTATAATCAGTATGATTTAGCTATGAATGCGATAAAATTCTTACTCAAGAGGAAGTGGATATTAAAAAGCATAGATCTCTCACCCAGCTCTGCTACCACTTCTGAACTCATCCTCAGCATTATTACAGTTATATATTTTTGAAATACATAAATAAAAATCTATCTTTTTCTCGTGCATATCTTTTTAAAGTACATCTGTCATCTTCCTTCTGTCATCCTGCCATCGAGCTATTCCTTTACTGAAGGAAAGAAATGGTTTATGTTAAGCTTTTCAGTTCATTAAATGTTTAAATCTCAAGGTAGGTTGTTTTCAAACTATGGAGTCTTTAAAAATAATTTCCATAGCTGAAATGGAGTTTAAATGGCTAATTGTGTAATAAATAAAGAGAAAAGAAAACTTAGGCACTTTTGCCTTCTGTTTCTAAACATCTGAACTTCCTGTGGCTTGAGAATGATGCTTTGTCAGGTAGACCGGTTTTATGTGCACATGATCTCTCAGAAGAAGAGGAGTTTGTGGTATGTCTATGTGTATGTTTTAAATCATCTGTCTCCTTGTACCTTAGAGGTGGTCCCATGGGGGCAGCAAACAGTTGGTCCCAAGTCTGAAAGGGAAAGCTTGGTCTCTTATAAAGCTTGAATCAGAAAGGAGACGTGTCAGAATAATTCATGAGTGACTCTCCCCTTCCTGTTTTGGCATTTGTTTTCTGTGCCAGAGGCAGGAGGAGTATAACTCTCAAAGAGGCAGTCCTACCAAATCACGACTGAATTTCTTTGGCTGTCGCAGGCAATCAAATTTAAGAAAACTGCCCAAAAGACTTTAGGCCTTTAGGTTAAATACAGACTCTGACCAAGATGAAAGCAAGTTAATTAACATTTTCATCATCTCTCTCTGATTTACTGTAGAAGATCCATTTCTAAAAGGTTAAAATGGTTGTCTCTTTTATGTATCCATTTGAGGAGTTGAAAGTAGGTTCCTGGTTATGGGAGAGGAAATGTAAGCAGAACGTTTAGAGTTAACAGTGGCTTTTTGCTTGGCCTTCTAGCAGGTCTATAATCAGTGTGCAAAAGTGCAAGACATAATTAAGTGAAGATTAACAACATTGCTTTGAAGATTTCCCAAACTGGAAAACATACCAACTGTCATCTTATTAACTTTTTCCCTTTTTCTCTGTCTTCAAAAGTAGAACTGCTTATAAATGTAAGTAAAGCTTGGATTCTACCTAGAAGAGGAGGATCCAAAGGGTCAAATCAGAACTGCCTTCTCCTCCATGTAGACTTTCATAAGCCTGGCCCACATCTCTCCTGATAGAACATGTGTCTGCCTCCATTGGCTTTGTCCACAGCATAGGTAGAACACCTGGTCACTGTGCAATTTGTACCAACACTTCAACTTCTTCATGTGTAAGACAAAGGAAATTAAATTATAATGACCAGTGTAGTTGATGAGGGGACACTCTGATGCAATCCAAATATGAGGGAATAGTCAAAAGGTACAAAAGACAAAACTATCTCCTCCCTGTAGGCCATTGTGAGCCGTAGGCCATTGTGAGCCGTAGACCACAAGCATCAGAATCACGTAGGAGTCTTTAAATAAATGCATATTCCTGGACCCTACCTCTGACCTGCAGAACCAGAATCTCCAGGGATGAGACCCAGGAATTTTCATTTTCAACAAGTTCTTCAGGGAATGCCTACACTCAACAAAGCCTGCAAACTTAGGAGCTCAACCTTTAGGAGTAGATACTGATAAACAAAGACACAGAGCTGTGTTCAAAGTACAGAAGGAACACAAAGGGAGGCATAACTAACTAAGAGGTAAAGGTGACAATTGAACAGGGAATTGAAATATGAATAAGAGTCTACCAGATTAAAAGAAAATGTCAAGGTAATCCCAGGAAAAAGAAATGTATCTAATGGCCCCAGTACATGAAGGCTCCAAGCATATTCAGGGAAAATACAGTGGAAAAGTGAGGGGAACACACCCATAGCTATTGCTCATATTTCAGGAACTGTGGAAAATAGGCAAATACTTTGATTCCCTTTTTAATGGAAATAAAACAGATTTCATGAACTGTAGCTAAGTGACATGACGCCAACTTCAGTAGAAATTTTGCTTCTTCTAAGAGACATTAGAATGAAAAGTAGTTATCACCAGCATATGATTTTTTAAAAATTATGTTGTAATTATATTAGTTGTAGAAATATTAGCAAAAAGATAATCTCATCATTCAGAGAGATCCACATAAATATTTTTTATATTTTCTTCTAGAATTACATCCAGGCTGAATTCAATCCGTATCTACATCTGTATCTTAACTGTGTATGTATCTGTTCTCAGATCTGTAAATAAATATCCTTATCACAAAAAGATCATACTGTATACACTGTTTGTAACTTCTTTTTTCATTAGTGTCTTTCTACCAGCATAGATTATTTTGAACAATAAATAAGGACTAGCCTGGTTTCTTTATGAATATGTTTCTATCTCCTGCTCCTCAAAATAGCATCAGCAAAACAAAACAAAAAGAACAACTCTTGTAATATCTATGTGGGGAAGATAGAGGAATCTGGGGGATGTTTAGGAGGATTGTTTCACATGTTTTACCCTGAAAGTGTTGGTTTGGGGATTGTCTTAGTCCACTTGTGCTGCTATAATAAAATACCATAGACTGGGTAACTTGTGAACAATAGCAGCTTCTTTCTCATGGCTCTCGGGGCTGGGAAGTCCAAGAGCAAGGTGCTGGCAGGTTTGGGGTCTAGGGAGGGGCCAATTGTCAGTTCCTAGATGGCACCTTGAATACTGCATCTTCCAGAGGGGAGGAACACTGTGTCCAGAGGGGAGGAACATGGCTAATTTGTCCTGACATGGCAGAGAGGATGGAACAGCAAAAGAAGACAAAGTCCCCACACGAAGGTCTTTTATAACGACACCTAACCTCATTCATGACTCAGTCACCTCCTAAAAGCCATACTTCTTAATAGTGTTGCATTAAGGATTATGTTTCAACATGAATTTTGGAAGGGACACAAACATTCAAACCATAGAAGGGATTTATGTCAATGGGGGAATGAAATCCCTAGCCATTCTCTGCCCTTTCCTCAAACTTTTCCTATTGAAATTTCTTATCAGTTGACACATGCTGTTACTGATAACATGCTGAGTACATTCTCTGATCACATGAATCATTAGGGAATAAACTAAATATCAGAATTAGTATTCAAAATGAGTTTGAAAGATAATCATGTGAACCAAGTGTAACAAGATACATCTTAATAGTGATAAAATATAAAGATTTGCATTTTTCTTCAAAACTGAGGATGAGAGAGCCAAATTTTAGTGTCAGGTTGTGATAGGTCTTAGATGACTATAACATCATTTATGAGTCTACGATATGTATACTCTTTAAAAAAAAATTAAATCTAGAACATAATAGTGTCCAAAACAAGAGAGGGGGAAATATAGAGATCTACTGATAAAAATACAACTGGAAGAGGATTGCTTTTAAGATAGACATTAAAATTTGAAATCACCTTAAAGAGTGACAACTGGGATGATAGGAACAGCTGTAGAAACTGAGGCTGGGTAATCCAAGGAAGAGAAGACTTACAGAGGGTGGGAGGGGAGGGGTGGTCAGTGTTTTCAAACATTTAAAGAGATATCAAACTCTATGTGACATCAGAGGGCAGTACCATAAGAGATGAGCAGGAACTGCTGGAGCAGAGGATATTACTTACGTTTGATAAAAGGAAAATTTTCAAACAATTAGGCCATTGGCCTATTATGTATGACATTCATTTCCAGACTAGACATCTACTCTAGGGAAATATGGCAGAAAGAATTCATGTATCAGATACAAGTGTGTGGTTTGAGTAGCCTATAGGGTCATTTTCTATTCATCTTAGCATTCTCAGGGCCTGCCCTAAGTAAATGTTGACTCATATATCCCACCCAACTCTGAAATGTTATCATTCTCTGATTTTATAGCTTTGAAAACTTACTTCTGCCCTAATGTGCTTCTACTCCAGAGCAAAAGCATACCCCTAGGTTGAATTCTGTCACACTGACTTTGTTTTCTTACTGTAGAGTCTTCCTTTCTTCCTTTTTTTTGCTTTCAATGTGAATTTATCCATAATCAGCAATGCAGTATGGGTTGAAAAGGTTATTCCGCTAATTTTGAGTAATATATTCTCAAGTAACCTATTCTCAAAATAGAGTCCAATAAAAGTATCCGTTTTCTATTTAATCATATGTTGGGATTTGAAGGGGTTCAATAAACAGTACCTTGTTCAGTGCCTGAGTTTTGAAACACTTGAGAAGTAAGTTGAGGCAGTTGGGCAGCTGAAAATCAAATGTCAGCTTTGCTAGTGATAAAGGGGAATGTGGCTCAGGGACATAGCAATAATGGGCTTCCTAACACTGAACTCCAAATTAAGCAGACTTTTACCGCTACACAACCTCAAGTCTCTCTCACTACGAAAAGAAAAATAAGGAGTGGAGGATCAACGCAATAGGTGTACATCCTTCACTCTTCCAGGAGAAAGAATGGCACTGAGCCAAGAATTCCTCATTGTTTTTTCCCAGATGCATCACTGGATAAGGAGTGAGTAAGAGGAAAAAAGAGGACAGGCATGTTAGGAAACATCAGGTGTGTTTAAATGTCAGCTATAGACCAAGGGTTACAAACTGGTAGCTCTCATGGCTAATTTGACTTGAACCCACAGACTTGTATTGTTTGGCTGTCAGAGTATTTAAACCTTTTAAATTAGAATGCCTTTAGACAGGGGGCATGTATTCTCTAAACTGACCCCAGACCTAATTATTCCGTATTATCTTATAGCTCTAAATCACATGCTTAGGATACTGCCACATCCTCTGTAAGCATTTGACACGCAGTATTAAGTGGGTCTCATTGCTCTATGAAAAAAAGCCAGCTCTTGATTATTTCCAATTTTTAAATTATTAAGTAGATGCAAATTGACCATGATGGGGATTTGAGAAGACGACAACTAGAGAAGAGAATGTTTCTAATCTTTCTATTTATAATGCTGTACATGATTCTACACTGAATCTGCATTTCACTCCCATATCTATACCAGAAGGTTATCAGTGGAAGAGAAATTCAGTTATCTGAATGGACATGATCTTCTCAGGAGCAGTCAGTGGTTAATTGGGACAAGAAAACACAAGTCATTATCATTGAGAAATCTGGAGCAAATTGAGGCAGGTTGTCACCTTTCACCAGGAAACAAATTAGCCCTGTCTTTAAAAAGACTTCTTTCTCTCTCTGCTGACTGGGGATTCCTGTCAACTGCCAATGAAATAGGGAGAGTGTAGATTAATGGTACTATAACAGTGGCCATGAAACAACCATAAAGCCGTTTTCTAATTTTTATGAATATTTTTAATTGATTCGACCAGTGTATTTGAATGACAAAATTTGTGCTAAGCTTCAGCTCCAGAAAATCAGGGTGCCATCTTCCAGCTGAAATCATTAGTGCACCGGTCTGTTTGGGGAAAGTATAAAGAAAAAGCCATAAAATACCGACAAAGTAGCTCTTCCTCTTGGCTAATTTACCTTCATGAACTCCTTGCCAACTAGGGACGAATATAATTCAGGTTTAGCTCAAAAAAGAGAGAAACAGAGATAGAGAGAGAGAGAAATAATAAAATAGTAGGTAACATCCTGAGTTATAAGGGTTGCAAGTAGGATAAAACTTGAGATATGACCTACTTTTTCTACAATTTGTGAATATGGGAATCATTGCAGTCTAATGCAAAGAACAGTGAACTGAGGTCCTGTACATCTGGGGGCTGGTTCCCAGATTCCAGTTTTCTCACCTGTAAAATGAAGAGCTTTTAATCGAGAAAATGAAGTCCCCTTCTAATTCTAAAGTTCTCTGATTTGATGAAGAAGAAGTTGGAATAAAGCATTAAAACATTCCAATTTCAAATTTATTTGTTAACAGTAACAACAAATTTATCCAGAGATATTCTAACTGAGGCACCCCCAAAAATGAGATGAAATTTTTCATGTGCAAGAGATTTCTATTTTATGAACATTTATTTTACATGCATCAGGTTATGGTCACTCAAGGAAAGAGAAAAATTACCATTTAAATAGTGTGGGCAGTTTCACCAACCAGCTCATCCACGAGTGGTCATGCGATGAGGACCTGAAAGGACATTGGACTCAGTTTACCTCGATCTTCGTATACCTGTCAAAATGTGATGATCTTGCCAGGCTGAATAGAATTGATGACATTGATGTTACACAGTATGGCCACCAAACACAAGCAAGCCACTTCAAATGGCTCACAGAGAAAGGGCTAGAGAGAAAACTGGTTCATTTGAACAGCATATTGATTCCAAGGTGGTGCCTTCCTGGGAGACTTTTAAGGGCAGTTTTCAGTATATAAAATGTTTTGTTTTAGATACTGACTTTAAAACTGAGCCATGTGTAGATGTATCAGAAGGCAAGGAAAACTTGTATGCAAATGTCCATAGAAGCATTATTCATAATAGCCAAAGTGAAATCAACCCAAAGGCCCATCAGCTGATGAATGGATAAACCAAATGTGGTGTATCCATACAATGGACTATTATTCAGTCATTAAAAGAAATGAAGTACTGATACATGCTATTGATATGTGGATGAACCTTGAAAATATGATGCTAAGTGAAAGAAGCCAGACACAAAAGGCCACATACTATATGATTCCATTTCTATGAAATTCCCAGAATAGGAAAATTTATAGAAACAGAAAGTAGATTCGTAGCTGCCAGGGGATTCAAGGAGGCAAGAATTAGGACTGACTCCTAATAAGTACAGGGCTTCTTTTGGGTATAATGGAAATATTCTGGAATTAGATAGTAGTCATGGTTGCACCAAAAAAAAAAAAAAAAAAAAAAAACCCCACTGAATTGTATACTTCTTAAATGTTTATTTATTTATTTTTGAGACAGAGTCTTGTTCTGTCACCCAGGCTGGAGTGCAGTAGCATGATCATAGCTCACTGCAGCCTTGACCTCCTGGGCACAAGCAATCCTTCCACCTCAGCCCACTAGGTAGCTGGGATTACAGGCGCACGCCAGCACACCACCAAGCCCTACTAATTTTTCTGTATTTTTTGTAGAGACAGGGTTTCGCCATATTGCCCAGCCTAGTCTAGAACTCCTGGGCTCAAGTGATCCTCCCGTCTCAGCCTCCCAAAGCTGTAGGATTACAGGTGTGAGCCACCATGCCCGGCCTGAAGTGTATACTTTAAAAAGGTGAATTTTATGTTATATGTATTATATCTTCAATTATAAAAGGAAAAAATAAGTAATGATCTATTCTGCACACTTAAAAAAAAAAGAATGAATGAAGACAAGAAAGAAGTAATGAAGCAAATTCATCAGCTGTGATCTCCAGATGTCCTAGATGTCCTAGAGCTTGACATATTCTTAGGGGTCACCAGCTTTTCTCCTCTCAGTTACTTTGGTGGTTTTCCTGATCCTGCCTCTACTCTGATAACAGCCCTCCACTCTATTCCTAGAAAACACTGTTGGACAATAGTCCCCCCATCAGTCTTCCACCCACTGTAGCTCTACAAAATCTGGGCACCCTTCCTCTCTATTTCTGTGACACCGTACCTGATATTTAAGGCAGAGTTACTGGACAGAGAAGGTCTCTGGCAGATCCATTACAGTCCCTCTGTTCCCTTTTCTTCTAATGTATTATAGAGGGAAGAATATAGGCTTTGAAGATAGACAAATCAGGTTCAAATCTCGACATTACCACTTATAAGCTGTTGAAAGGGCGCTTGTAAAATTTATATAATAGTACCTATTTCATAGGATAGTTGGGAAGACTAAATTAGATGATGTTTTAACCTTAATCAGCACACACCAGCACTCAAATAGTTACTCTCTTCTCTTGCTCTACTGTTCACAGCCCACCAATGAGAACCCCAGTGTCTGGCCAAATGGCCGCATTCTGCTAACATCTTGTCTATGCCATTGTGTATTTGGCTTCACAAATAAAGCCTTTCAGACCCACTGGGGCAGTGGTCCTGTACCTGTAGCTCTTCAGGGGTCAGCTGGGTGGCTCTATCCCCATGCCTTTGGGTGGAGGCTGCCTGGTCGGTGGAAGCAAGTTGAAGCTCCTTCTTTTAAAATTCAAGAGGCAGCCCTGATGATCTCTGAATCACCTTTAGCGTCACTCTTCCCTTGTCTGGGAAGTAAGCACACATTCACTGCCAAATAGCTTTATGGTCTTCCATAAAATCGAAAAATTCTGGTAGCCCTTCTTCAGTTCTTCCCATCTTCTTCCTCTTCAGTTTAAATTGGAAGTTTTCCTGCTGGGGTGGCTGATTAAGTCAGTGATTCACACTGAGGCTAATCTCCTTACCCAAAAATCACTTGGCCACATCCTTTGTATTCTCTTCAGAAAGTGCTTTTCCCTTTTTATTTTTGTCTTTGCAATATGGATAGGCTGAGATTTTTTTCAAATCTTTAATTTCTACTTCCTTTTTGCTTACTAATTCTGTCTTCTGATCATTTCTCTCTTCTCACATTTTGCTATAAGCAGTCAGGAGGAACCAAGCTACTCCAAACTTTGCTTAGAAATCTCTTCAGCTAAATATCCAGTGTCATCACTTGCAAATTCTCCCTGCCAGAAAACACTAGAACACAAACACAATTCAGCCAAATTATTTGCCACTTTTTAACAAGGATCCCCGTTTCCGCAGCGTAAGCAGAAATTTATTTCTCACAGTTCTGGAGGCCGTGGTCTAGAGAGTTCAAGACCAAGGCACTGGCAGATCCAGGGTCTGGCTAGGGTCTGCCTCCTGGTTTGGAAATGGTCATTTACCACTGTATCCTTATGTGGCAGTAAGAGAACTAGCCAGCTTTCTTTCCTCTTCTTATAAGGGCACTAATTCCATTCATGAGGGATCTACCCTCATGACCTAATTATTTCCCAAAGACCCCACCTCCTGATACCATCACATTGGGATTAGAGTTTCAACATAGGAATTTGGGGGTTGGGGAAACAAACATTAGTCAATTGCACTCTATCTCAGCACACTTTATAGAATTTTTTTTTTTTTTTTTTTTTGAGACGGATTCTCACTCTGTCGCCCAGGCTGGAGTGCAGTGGCACGATCTCGGCTCACTGCAAGCTCTGCCTCCCGGGTTCATGCCATTCTCGTGCCTCAGCCTCCCAAGTAGCTGGGACTACATGCACCCACCCCCAGGCCCGGCTAATTTTTTTTGCATTTTTAGTAGAGACGGGGTTTCAGGATGGTCTTGATCTCCTGACCTTGTGATCCACCCGCCTCGGCCTCCCAAGGTGCTGGGATTACAGGCATGCGCCACCGCGCCCAGCCCACGCTGTGTAGATTTTTAATAATACTTTTGTTATCTAAACGTACTTTTGGTTTTGGTTATTTGAACTTCATGTCACCCTCATGGGAACATAAACTTCACGATCAGAACACTCACCTATACTCATAGTCTTTGACACGTCTGGCCCATATTAGGTGCTCTGTAACAATTTATTGAATCAATGGAAGAATGAATGAATGAAAGGACCACATGACCAGGTCTCCTTTTGCAGTGCATTGGAATCATCCTATCTCAGAGTTGATTCATAAATTGCCCCAACTAGAAGGTCCCTTTGCGATTTTTGAAAGAGATAGTGATCATCTCTTCCAGCTCATTCTTTTTGCAAAGGATACTAGAAAGGGAAAATTTTATATTCAAGCTAAGGCCCAATAATTAGGCCTTTTACTATACCTTATTGTCTCACAGAGGAACTCAGCAAATTCTTGTTATTCAAGTAACTACTGAGCAAATTAGTAAGTAGCAGACCAAGGAAAAACAGAGGTTGTCAATGGGGCATAGTGAAAGGGACATGGGCTTTGGTGTCTGCCAGGCTCGATTTCATATACTAACTCCAGACTTTCTTAGCAGCTCTATACCATGGAACAATTAATCTCTAGAAGTTTCCGTTTTTCCTCCTTAAAATGGGAGGTCCAACCTGTTATAAGAATTAGAATTTTCTCTGTCAAACATGTAAGAGCTCCTGGTGTTGAGTGTGTACCTTTAACTGATAATCAATATCATTGTGTTTGTATTCCTTTTGCTACCTCCCCCCGCCATCAACTCCACTACCATTTATCCAAGAGCGATGTCTCCAAGTGCTTAACTGTGTGTCTCACTGTGTAGTTCCCTGAAAACTTACCAAATCCCAGCAGTGTTTTTGTAGCAGCACTGAAGTCTGAGAAATTAGTCACTCTCCTCCTAGAAAAAGTAAATCATTACTGTATATCTACTTCTTATATTTATGTTGTTTACTATTGTGCATGTATTATAAAACCCACAAATCAATGCTCTCAGCAGGCAAAACTGTTCAAATCTGCAGCACGTCTTGTTGTGTACTAGGTATTTGACAAAACAGTATCTATCTGTCCTGAATTCTGTTTTCTGAAGGATGGTAGTGTGAGCACTGGAGTCTGTGATTGATTTCTGAGTAACTTGTACTTTATCAAGGAATAGATGTGATTTCTCATGTATCTGATTAACCCTCCCTGTAAGATTACCATCATTTCTATAATGCCAGTGGATTATTCTGTGCTTGGAAAGATGTATATCAGATCATTTTAATCAATAGCCTACAAAAGGTGTCACCTGGCTCTGCCTGTGGTTATCTATAATATCTCACCCAAAGGGTGTTGTCATTTTTCAAATAACCTGTTTAACTTAAAGCACCTAGGAAATGAAGTTGCCTTTATTTTGAAACAGTATGCAGAACAATATGTTAGGTGAATAAAATGTATGCTTGTTTTCTGCATGTTACCCTATTAAAAAGAGAGAATACCAGTGTGGTAAAATATCCACTTATCCATCTCCATCACACAAGACTGGCTTGGTAACCCATAGATTGGCATGGGAGCAAGATAAAAGTAGGGTATGCAATAGATTCTGTGCTGGCATAGCAAAATGGGAGCAATGAGGAAGTGACACTGGGCTATCATATAATCTTTTATCCCAATTAGAATAAATGGGGTGCTGCAGATAGGCTGGAACAACAGAGATAAACCCAAGACCATCCTGGGCAAGCAAGGACACATGTCAACAATAAAGTCATACCCTGTTTTGTAATTTAGGAAACTTTCTCATGATGTTGAGTAACTGGGACATTTGGGATTAATGATGTACCTGTGATGTACTCCTCTTTTGGATTCCCTGAGAAAAATCTTTTGAGATATAAACTAATCATTGCTTACTATTCAGCCATGTAGAGAATGTGTGTTTCCATACTTAAGATAATGAGTCCTACTAAGAGAGAAGAGGTATTAATTCTTGGGAGGGATAATTTTATATCAAGTTTAGACAGTTTTCAGCCTGCACTAAGCTCCTTTTTTATGGCCAGTTTAGGAAAAATGCTAATGCCCCATATCCAGACCTGTTTGGAGATAGAGCAAGTCAAGCAGAAAAACGCCATTCTCCTAAATGAGCATTAGGCCACAGAACACGAAATCCATCAGGCAGCATTTTACCTGGCATGGATCCGCCAAAGAAAACAAACAAATCAGAGTTGGATGTTTTAAGACTAAATAACAGCAAGCCAAAGAAAGAGCATTTACATTGAAAAAACTGTAAAGGTTGACAACATCCTCAACTCATTAAATATGATGGGGAAGGGTAAAATATGTAGCACTTTTGCTCCTTAGTGTGGGCTTTGAAGCCTCTCCTTCAATCGTGATTTCACTACTTCGTCTCTAAGCTATAGATTCTGCCTTTGCAAAAAGAGAATACCCACCTCCCTAAGTCGTTCCGTGTCTAAGAAAGGTAACATTATGCAGAGCATTAAACATGTAACCTGACACAGAGACACTCTACATAAGAATAGGTCATTTCCCTTCTAAAACGACCCAGATTTCTAGAGGCAACTAGCTATAGCTTGATACAAAAGTGTTGCAGTTTTTGCCATTACTTTTAATGCAATTTAAAACGCAACGACTTTTGCACCAACCTAATACATTAGGAATAGACAACAGCAGTAGCAGGCATTCGGGTTTCCCATTGTCCTCGGCATTCTAGGGCAAACCACCGAGATCTAATAAGCTGTGAGATTCCAAAAGAAGGGCGCCAAACCTTGGGCTGCACGGCTTCAAACTTCGTCATCATAGAATCACCAGCGTCTTTCTTGGTATGATCTGCGGGCTAGAGGACAAGCCCGGTGTTATTAGCGCGGTGAGCAAGTGGCAAGAGCACCACCTCAGGAGTCACAACTGGGGAAGTACCATGCCTTGCCCTGACATGACTGGAGAGTAGGGGCCAATGTTAGACTGTAAGAGTTGACTAGGATTGATTGCCATAAACACTGGGCCATGGTTAGTTTCCTCGGAGCATTGCAGAGAGCCTCTTTCTCTGGGAGGCCAGCCTACAGGAGATCAGTCTTAGACAAGTTAACCTTTACCTTTCAATTATCATGGCTTAAATTTTTAGGAACTCTCTTCTAGTATCTGAATGTTCCTTATTTGTAGCACCCTTTTCTTGTTTATGCAAATAAACAAGAAACACCCTTTTCTTGCTACTGTCAATTCAATATCTAATATTTCTCTGAAAATAATAATGACAGAATTCCTTTTTTTTTTCGAGATAGAGTCTTGCTCTGTCACCCAGGCTGGAGTGCGGTGGCCCAATCTCAGCTCACTGCAAGCTCCGCCTCCCGGGTTCCCGCCATTCTCCTGCCTCAGCCTCCCGAGTAGCTGGGACTACAGGCGCCCGCCACCACGCCCGGCTAATTTTTTGTATTTTTAGTAGAGACGGGGTTTCACCGTGTTAGCCAGGATGGTCTCGATCTCCTGACTTCGTGATCCGCCCTCCTCGGCCTCCCATAGTGCTGGGATTACAGGCGTGAGCCACCACACCCGGCCAGAATTTCTTTTTGCTTGCCTTGAAATTGATCTTTTGTGTTAGTTGTCCTCACATGTCTATTGACTCACAGTTGTTGGCCCATATTTAAGAGTGTGGCACGAAAAAGCCTATGTGAAGCCGTGAACATGTAGATGAAGTTCATTGACTAAGAACTGGGCCATTTCCTTGTGGAACTCCCCATACCCACATTAATATTTTGGTGTTTCCTTTTCGGCTGATCGCTACCTAGAGAAAGAATGTCTAGTACCTAGTCTCATTTGGAAGAACATAGAACTCAACACCAGTGTCCTGGGAGCCTCCTTGGGGAAGGAGACTGAGAATCTCAGCTTCACTGTATGAACACTCACTAAATCCCTGCTATCCTCAGTTCAACCTGGTGTCCTCTGGCCCAGAGACCTACCTCTGTATTACCTGCTCAGAAAGAAAAATCCCAGAATACTTCTGGGGTGGGGAGGGTTAGTCACCTGGATGCATGGAATAAGGGAGAGCAAATAGGGACCTAATTGATTTTAAACAGCATCCTCCAGTGCTCTGTTACCTGACTTCCAGTGATACCCGAATTCCCAAATCTTTGGGCATTTTTCTATAGAGTAAGTCAGAATGTTTCTTGTCTTTCCCCACTGCCAGTTTAGGATTCAGGGTTTCTTATCTGCTAATCATCCAGTTGCTTTCCAGTATTTTTACAGTAATACCTCCCAACCATTCTCTCTGTCTTTATAGGCTTATGCCATTAAAAAAAAAAAAATCCTTGTACTACTGTTTAAAAAAGTTTTAGAAGGTTCCTAGGACTCTAAAAGGATCATTGTGACGAAGAAATGGATAATTTAAGGAAGCCAGCACAATGCCTGACACATAATTGTAGTGATTATTTTTGTTATTTTGTTAATATTCAATCCTTGTAAAATCATCCAAGTTTATAAATTATGTACTATATAGCCAAACAGCATGGACAAGGAGGGCCCTGTGAAATTAAGACCTAAGTCGTTCACCTTCCCAGTGGTGTCAGGTCATCTCTACAACCATGAGCTTTTAGTATGGTTAGTTTCCATTCCATTTCATTTAGAATAACCTTGTAAAAGAAACAGGGATTGAGTGTGAGTGACACCTAACCACTAACATGATAAGCATTCTAAATCTATGTTCAGCATCATGTAAGTACACCCTCATATTGAAATGCAGATCTCCACTACTGGTAATTCCACACACTCCTATTGAAGAAAGAATTGCTCCTCTGAAGTTTGCTACCCCATCCTCTCACGTTTATCACTTCTGCAAAGTCATGCAGCATGCCTCAGGTGACCCTGTGAGGTAAGCAATCTTGCACTGTATGTGGGCATTTGCGCTGATCTTCCCAGAAGCAACCCTTAGTCCTTGCATGATTTCTAGCCTCAGGAGAATTATAAAATAGAAGACAAGTGGGGGAAAAAAAGGTTTAAAAAGATTCTGTGTTCTTTAAAGCCAGATACTTCTCAGCTAAGCTTTTCTCAGACCTTTCATGTCCCTCAATAAAGTATATTTTTGGCTATGCCCCATAAACTACTCCAATAATCCATTAAGATAGCTGTAGAAATCAGCATAGCAAACTATCATTGAGCTGGTTTAGTTATTCACCGGTTATTAATCTTCTCAGCTCAGGGTCATATTGTCCTGTCTTCAGCATTTTTCACAGTGTCTGATGATGTTCAGAGAGTTAATGGAGGTCCTGAAATGTGGATACAACAAGCAAGATAATCCCTTGACTTGATGTCATTCTAGGGATCATCTTCAAACTTTGTGTGTTGCCCTGGCAAATGAGCAAGAAGGCACCTGTGTCACTTATCTGGATGTTTGTACACTGTTCTGGCAAATAAATGTCTATGTACAACGATAATTTCCTTATGATACTTTCACTAGCAACAACTTGTTTTGAGCGTTTGTTACCAGTTTTAGTAGCTGTCATTTTTGTTTCTTCTTTAGCTTCCTTGTAAAGTCGAGGCACATTTTGTCCTGACTTAGAGGTGCGCGATATTTCTTTGGAGATTCATGTGAGCATCTTCTTCTCACTAAATTTTCCTCTCCCCGCCCCAGTCTCTGCGTGTTTGGAGAAGTTATCTTTCTCTGAAGCTTCCTGCACTTAAAACAGACCCAGGCACAAGAGACTTCCATGATGATGATGGTGATGATGACAGTGATGATAATGATGAGGATGAGGATGATAATGATATCTTTATTCAAACACTGAAACCATTCATCGTGTGATATGCAACCACAGGAATATTACAAGTTAAGAAACAAATTAACTGACTTACAAGTCAAGTAACTTTCCCACAATCAGTCAACTAGTAAGGGGCAGAGCTAAAATTTGCATCCAGATTTTTCTGACTTCAAAACTCAGTTTCTTAGCTACTTCCAGTCTGTAAGAGCAGCTTTCTGTCTAGAATCTGTACACCGTCACCACAAGAATCTAGATAGCTGGTTTTCCTTTGGATCTGCATGGTACAGGCATCTATCTTTACACCTGGAAGAGGTTCTTTTACTTAGAATGTCTGTATTCAACAAAATATCAGTTGAGATCACGTAGGGCATTCTTGACCTTGCAAGGATTTTGGCATTTACTCTGAGGTAAATGTGGAGGCATCTTTGTTTCTGTCACATTCTTAGTAATAGCTAGCATTTTTTGAGCACTTTTTATGTAGCAAGCTCTATTCTTGTTTGTTTGTTCGGTTTCGTTTTTTGTTTTTGTTTTTGAGACACAGTCTCACACTGTTGCCCGGGCTGGAGTGCAATGGCGTGATCTCGGCTCACTGCAACCTCTGCCTCCTGGGTTCATGCAGTTCTCCTGCCTCAACCTCCCAAGTAGCTGGGATTACAGATGCACACCACCACACCCAGCTAATTTTTTGTATTTTTAGTAGAGACAGGGTTTCACTATGTTGGCCAGACTTCTATTCTTAAAACTTTGCATTGGCTGGGCGCCGTGGCTCACGCCTGTAATCCCAGCACTTTGGGAGGCGGAGGCGGGCAGATCACCTGAGGTCAGGAGTTTGAGATCAGCCTGGCCAATATGGTAAAACCCCATCTCTACTAAAAATACAAAATTAGCCAGGCATGGTGGTGCATGCCTGTAATCCCAGCTACTCAGGAAGCTGAGGCGAGAGAATTGCTTGAAACTGGGAGGCAGAAGTTGCTGTGAGCCGAGACTGTGCCGTTGCACTCCAGCCCGGGCAACAAGAGCGAAATTCCATCTAAAAAATAAAAAAATAAAAAAAACCCTTTGTATTAATTCACTCATTTAATCCCCAAAGTATGAGGAACACATTATTATTCCCATTATTAATTCCCATTAAATCTGGGGAATCTGAGGTACTGAGAAAATAAGCGACTTGTCAATACAGTCAGGAAGTGGTAGAATTGAAATTGAAACTCAACAAGTCTGGCTTCAGTGTTCACATTTTTAATCCCAAAGCTAAACTGTTCAAGGAGTCTAATTTTCCAGTAGGTAATGAATATATAATATATATCTTATAATAAAATATATAATGAATATAGAATGAGGGTTTTCAAAACTTGGAAATGTTTTAAATCCACATATTTTTGCCTCCTCTTGAGCTGAGCCTTCATTTATGAAGCTGGGCTCCATAAATAACGAAGACATTACTATGTTTGGGAGCATTTGCCAGTAAAATCTAATGATTCCTTTTTGGCTTTCTCAGAGATGCTTCTTGCCATTCTTCTCTTGGACCCTTTTCTTACCTCATAACATTGTGCTTAGTCAGATTCCCATTTTTTCCTTCCCCGTTTTATGTCTTGACTTCTGCAAGTACCTCTGATTCTAACATATCATGTCACATTCTATCAGAGTAAAAAGAGAATTAGGCAAAGCCCATTTATACCTAAACATTGTCAGCCACCCAAACACCTCTTTCACAGTGAATTAAAGTAAGCAATGAGCTGTAGAGATATTGGAATGGAAATCAGTAACTTATAGGGCTTTTGAGACAACCATACCTGGGTCCAATACCTATTTTCTCCTTCTAACTAGGTCTGTGGCCTCAGAAAATATATTTAACCTTCCTAAGGGAGCCTCAGGTACTTTGTCTATTCAGTGATGATAATGATGATGCCTGTATCATAGGGTTGTGAAGTGTAGCTGCTAGTGATCCATTCACTCTGCAGATATTTACTGAGCACCTATTATGTGTCAGTAACTGTGCTATGTAGAAAGTATCTATGCAGAATTAGAGAGGCATGTTCTCTGCTTTCACATGCTTATATTTTAGTGAGGTCATAAAGGCAACCATGTAGTACAGATCCTGACACATGGTAAACACTTTCTGTATGTAAGCTGCAATGGTGAAGAGAGTGATGGTGCTCAACACTGGTGATGGGGCCATCATGGTATCACCTCCATTTGCCTAAGAACTTGAAATGGAAATTCCAGTCCACAGGAAGTAGGCATCAGTAGGAAATCTACTTGTTTTCTTTCAGTTATTTTTCTCCTTATAAAAATGACCTATCAGATAATCACAAAACAAAAGGGAGAATGTTTGGTCAATACATCCCTAAACAACTTGATAAATGTACTACAATCTTAGCTTTTGGTGAGAGTAATAAAGGTAGACATTTTAACAATTTCTTTTAAACACATACATTAAATCTTCTGTTGAAAGGCAACGGGCTGACAGATGTCCAAAAGTCACAAGTTAAAGTAACCTCTTCTAGCACCGAGGTGAATGGTCATCTTTATCCTTAGCAAACAGAGAATAATCTTTTTTTTAAATCATGCAATCCTATAGATGCTGCATTTTCTTTCTCCATGTTTTACCTCCTTTTCGAACCTGTGGTTTAATGATTCTGAATTTGCCACCTTTCTCATCAGTTTCACAATTAATCCTCTGGGTAATTTTTCAGTGACATCTTTTCCTTCGGAATGTGCATTTATGCAGTCCTCTGACTTGAGAAGCCAGATTACCTTGGTGCCTGAAGTGTCTTTGGTGTCTTTGGATTTAGCTGCTAGCTTGAAGCATCTGGCAATCGAACATAAACTCCTGTACTTGAGCATTCATGCTCGAACCAGAAATTACTTTGTCATCTCCACTGGCTTTTATTAAGCAGCCAACAGCTGCCTTGGAACTATGACTTACTACAGTGAGCTGGTTCCCTTAGAACATCACCCTCTTCTTACTCTAGAAATAAGTGTCTCTTTTTCCTTTCTTCCCATGCAAATCTTTGGCATCAATAGTAATGGTAATAATAGTATCTCATACTCTGTAGCTCTTTATGTTTTATGAAGCATGTTAAAATCCATTAACTTATTTTGAATTTCATAGTCATCCTGAGATGCCAAATACCATCTCCTCCAAATTATAGATAAGAAAACTACAGCTCAGAGACGTCGAATGACTTGCTGGTGGTTTCATGCCTAATCAGTGCTGTATGGCCAAACCTAGAAACTAGGCTTTTAGACACTAAATTGAGTGTTTTATATATTTCATCATGAGGACATGTTTAGCAAAACCTAGGTTAGTATCAGAGAGTCAGTAAGAGAAAGTCCTTTACTCCCTGAGAAAGCATCCAGCAAGTATTTCTGAGATGAGCTCTAGACCTGGGCTGATTTCCAGTGAACGGAGTCCTGCTTCTTACTGGTGCTCCAGCATTGTTTGGGAGCTCCTGTCATGGGAAAATAGCGGGGTATCCTATTGACCGCCACGGTGCCCAAGCGAACATTGCATCCTGCATGAAAAGTGCCCTCCGGGGTTGTAAAAGGTGTCAGGTCCTGGTATGGTAACTAAATGCAAGATAACCTTTCTGTGGAAAGCAAGCATATGATGGATAAGAAATGATTTTGTAAACTATGGAATGATCTACAAATGCAAAGTACCATATGCCTTGCACATCTTGCCTGCTTGAGTAAATGAATGATTTTTCTTATGTATCTCTCTGTGAATATTGGTTTATTCGATGCTGCAGCAGTTTGCAAACTCTGTTCACTCTTGCACTGCAGCCCAGAGACACACCCTAGGGAGTTGGCATGTGTCATACAAATAATGTGTACCTATTTGTTATAACCTAGGCTTGGGTCTTGCCTCACTATCTTTCCTACCAACACTGAGCTATTAGATTCTAATGGATAATCTAGGAAGTGAATACATTCCTGTAAACTTTAACAAATGTTATTGAGGAACAGACATTTACATGTACACACACACACACACACACACACCCCTAGGGGTTTTGTTTGTTTTAATTCAAGTAACTAACATGTTTGTGGAATGAGGAAGTCATTAATGTTTTTTGACTAACCAAGACCTAGCCAAAAATCTATTTCTCTTTCTGCCCTTAATCTCTTTCTGAAGTATCCTGCCAATTTTTAATGCTGACCGTTTCTCAATACTTTCAGTCTGTAGTAGTACTAGAGTGCTTCACTTATCACTATGGCAAAGCCTACTTGTCATTTTAGAGAACAGTAAATGTGGATTTGGAAAATGTGGGACTTTGGGTCACGTCAGAACTCTGACTTAAATTTCAGGCACCCTTTAGTTGGAAGTGGCAAGATACAGCTTATCTGCAAATGACTGTAATTACAAAGATAGAGCTTGCCCAACAAAGGGTTTCTATTTTAATATCATAAAAACCAAAAGATGGAATGGTGCTCCACAAAAGACTGCCTTTTCACTTTCTAAAAATTCTTTTCTGGCTCTGTGTTCTCCACTTGGTGTGAATGTCATTTATTAGCATTTGATGTCTTTGTGGAGTAGAGGATTCTGCCGCTCTCTGCTTGTCTGTCTTGCTCTGTTTCTCTGCATTTTCATCTCCTTTTCCTTGTCTCTTGGCTTTAACATTCTTTCCACCTCCATTATCCTTTATATTAGATTAGATCTAACTTTTACATTATTTGATGTATCTTTAAATTTTATGTTCCCTGTACCTAATTTAAAAGACACGAAAAGTTGTAAACATCTCTCTGAAAATAAACTAAATTAAGTTGCTTTATACTTGCGTGACCCTCGATTGGTTTTTTATTTTTCTCTTTGGGTCAGCAACTCTCAATAGAGAGAAAAGTTTCCCTATCTCTAGTGTGGAAGATTGGACTAAATGTCCAGTGACCCTCAAACCTGCTCCTTACAAGAGTGAGTTTTCCAATGATTTGCCTCTTTCTCTCCAAAATGAAAAACAGTAACAAAGTCTTAATTCAGGGCTCTTCAGATTTTCATTCTCCCTCCTTTAAATTTCACTGAATGTGTATATAGGTCTCACTATGAAGCGAGCAATGCAGCAGGAAGAAGAGTCTCTTTTAGTTAAACTCATAATGCCTTACCTAGCTGCACACAAAGGGGGCATTTCAACAATTGCAGGGGACCTAATATCTATTAATAGTTGCCCATTCTGAAGGGTTTCAGGAAAAAGTTCACTTAGAATTACAGACAAGTCCTCAAACAAGCTAGTCAGTGGTGGACCAGACTATTGGGGGTGGGGGAGGGAGGATTGTTTAAGGCTTTGTTTTGCAGAAAGCTTCATCAATCAATCCTGTCTATATCAAATAAAGAGGGGGTAGCTAATATTGTCTACCAAGATATTAATACCTTCTATTTTAAGCTTCATATGCTCCTCGGTGACCTCATCTCAAATCTATAAGCAAACAAAGAAGTACTGCTTTAGAATATGCGAATTATTGCTTCTTTCCCAAGATGCAGTCCTTAAACAGAGGAATCTGAAAACATGCAGAAAATTGCTGACAGGAGCAGGTTAAACAGAAAAAGAGGGACACTCTCCTTCTGCTGAGGTTTCAGCACCATCTACTGTCCAGAATATTAACCCTTCCCCACATTGCACTGTGTGTGAATGGGCACTTGGTTTTTCTTTTGCATGTAATCACAATGGAAGGCATCGTCTTTGGAATTCATTGTCCTTGCCTCAAGGTGTACATTTCCTTTCTTTTATAGTTTAAGTAAACATTCGCTTACTTTTTATCAGTAGATGCAGCCCAATGCCCAGCAGATGCAATCACACATTCCTTTAATCAGCAAAGATCTTATTATGCCATTCTTACACATTGACTATGATGAAATTTACTGTATTTCACTGATACTAATGGGATTTTGGGGGGACTCTTTTGCTCAGTGAGTCATAAGGGAGAGTTACTTATGTGCAGTCACTGAAATAAACAGAAAACATTCTAATTATTATTTGATGAAAATGTTTCTCCGTGGGTAAAAGATATCTGTGGTTCCCATTTATGATTCTTTTTTATCTTCCATCACAGTCAAAGGCACGCCATAGAGTGATTTTAATTATACCTTGACTCGAAGATACAATGTATTTAATTTGTCATTGAGAATAGTCTTTTCCTAGTCCTTTCAGATTGTCATTTCTTTCGAATCATAAAGAAAGCTTCAAAAAGAAAATGTGAGAGGGCAAGTTTAACATATATCCCCCTTCCCTCTTCTGTTATTACTTGCTATTTGGCTTGAGGAAATATTCTTATTCATAGTGGAAGCTTAGGCACCTGCAGAAAATTCTTTGCATGTAGAAAGACTTCCCAGATGAGAAACCCTGCTACTGAAGCATGGCACAAATCCAGACCCCGGAGGTTTGCTTTCCCTGGTGATGGGTAAAAATAAAAACACACAAGTTGACGGTGAATGACTTTAAGACAGATTATATCTTGCTTATTAAAAACAAACAAACAAAAACCTCCTTATTTATCGTTGTGACCAAGTTAGAGACTTGGGAGGCAACCAAGAGCATTCGAGCATCATTAGAACCGTCTTCATAATTAAATAGGTGCTTTATGCTCCACATTTTGACCAGGCAGATCTAATAACTTTGATTACCACCTGACTGCTTGTTTCCCAAGTACCTATACTTGGCCACCCTCGATCGGCTTGTGCATAGCAGTTTCCATTTGTGGCAGTCAAGCTTATTAAACAGCTCTGCTTTGCGATTTTCCCCCAGTCCTTCAAAATAGATCAGTAAGCATTCCACTCAGGGGCGATTTGTAAATTGCTTTACACAAGGCTCCAGTTTGTGCTCACGCCTACTGGGGTCAAAATTTGCCTTGTGTTTTCTTCTGATGTCATTTGTCAAGTTGCACGTGTTGTTCCAAGAACCAGGTCACAATACTATGTGGCTGTGCCTCTTGGTATGAATCGATGAAAAACCTTGACTTGTGAACGTGCCCTATGCTACTTCTGTGTTTTCTTCTGCCACCTAAAAGGGCAGACTTCCTTGTCTTCAGCCAAAATACACTTATTGTTCTTTTTCCAATTGGTTCCTCTTCCCTTCTTCTTAAAGCAAAGTCACATTTTAATTATGTTAACAAAAAGAGAGGTAAGATAAATAAGGGTGCTATTGAGAGAACTAGCCTATGTTTTAAAATTGTAAAAATTCTCAATTCACAGACATAGTTCCTCAATGGAAGACAAATCTTAGTGAAAAGTAAGTGTGTCTAAAAGAGATCAAATGTGTAAAGGATTTTCCAAAGAGCAAAATTGTAAGCAAAGTAGACACTTAGGAACAAACTACATATATAAATGTCTGATATTATGTGAGTGATGATAACCTGAACAGATTTTATTTCATCAGGATATTTCGGCAGTTAAAGCTTATCCCTAAAATCAGGACTTGGAGCTGAGCTCCCTTCCAGGAACCTGGGGCAGACAAAAAAAATTCTACCCAGATCTGAGACCTTTAAAGGACGTTTACCTGTGGCCAGAATGGGCAGCAAGGCCACCCCCCAAAAAGAGTCAGACCTGTACAGTATTGGGTGCAATGCCCTTTATTTTGCTATGCCGTGAAGTGCAAACCCCAAATTTTTCACATAACCTGATACAGGCCTTTACAGCCACACAACAGGGAGAAGTGGGTGCTCATGAGGAAGAAAAAACTTCACTTATAAGATGAACTCCCAAACCAAAATTACAAAGACCTTGAGGAAGTCTGCCACCATAAGAGACAATCAGCAAATAGAACAAATGGCACCTTCAAAAGTAGCAATAACGGAACCACCTGAAAAGGACTTTTAGCTAAGTATATGTAGATTTCTCAAGGATAACCTCACCAACCCCATCCATCATTTCCTACTTCCCTCCTTACCTTCCTAACAGAATGGATTTGTTTCTGAAAAGTAATTCAGGAGGAACAGAACAAACTGGAAACTGTGGTGTTTCCATTTGTTTGTTTTGATAGCTCCTTCAAAATGTAGATCCTAATGACCCAGCAGAGAATAGTAATTATAAAATTGATCAATGTTTCTCCCATTTAAGGATGAATTATTCTCTAAAAACTAAATATAATTTTAAGTAATGTCTTGCTCCTGACAATAGGTATTTTATGAAAGTATTAATTCAGGTTTTCTCCCTGGTGTGAAATGCAGAAACTCAATGTTTAAATTTTAGGGAACTGATACATTTTCTTTATTCATTCTTCTTTTTATAAGTAGCATAAAACTTTAATTTTTAAATGGCATATGCTCTAGAATTAGTGTTCGCCATCTTTTTTATTTTATTGTTCTGTGGAGTATTCATTTTAAATATTTACATTTTAAGTACTAAAGCAATCTGAGCAACCCTCCCTTTCCTGTCTGGCACAGAAGAGTAATCACAGTGAGTGAGGATGCAGAATGGTGAGGTGGGTTGGAGAGCTCTATGGAGACATGACTGTGGGTGGGTATAGAGGTGGTGGGCAGAGGAGACAGCTGGCAATGTTGGCAGATGGGTTATACTGAACAGAATGTAAGTTGATTAAGCAAATTAGGAAATGTTTTCAGGATAAGATACAGAAATACTTATAGATGTGTAGGTATTATACATGTATACACACATAGATATTTCCCAGCTCTGTTGCTGAGAGGGCCTAGGATCAATGACCCTCAGTAACAATGAGCACATTGGGTCTACACCTCTTAGTTCTCAAAGCCATCCTCCACTAAAAAGCACCAGAGCTCCCTGAAAAAATGACTGATTCTAGGACTATTGCAGGAAAAAAGTATAATGTGAACCTTACTGGACCAGAAAGTAAAGAAACACTTGATGAATAATAGTAAAATGTAAAACATACGAAGAGCCCAACTTAAAAGGCCCAATGGCCAAAATGGGGAGAAACACTTAATGAATAATAGTAAAATGTAAAACATACGAAGAGCCCAACTTAAAAGGACTCCCAATGGCCAAAATGGGGACAATTTGAGCATCAGTGTAAATAATGATAGTAATGTATTACCACCTGTCAAAAGAAGCCGTGAATTTATCCTAATGTAAGTAAGTATATAAATAAATGGGGGAGAGGGGAACACTCTTCCGTAGAGTAGAATGTCAGCTGATGTATGTAGAAGGAAAGATAGCAATGGAGAATCACCGTTTGACAACCATCATAAAAGCCACTAATTCAGGACGGAGTCTTTAATGGATTCTAAGGCTGGTGGATACAAGTTTGATGACCATCAGGTGCTGGTGTAATCTTGGAATACCTCCCCACAAAGCACTCGTTATTTATTTATTTATTTTAGTTTATTATTCTTTTTCAGACAGAGTCTCACTCTGTTGCCCAGGCTGGAGTGCAGTGGTGCGACACTGCAACCTCTACCTCCTGAGTTCAAGCGCTTCTCTTGCCTCAGCCTCCCGAGTAGCTGGGACTACAGGTGTACCACACCCAACTAGTTTTTGTATTTTTTTTAGTAAAGGCAGGATTTGACCATGTTGGCCAGGCTGGTCTGGAACTCCTGGCCTTAAGTGATCTGCCTGCCTCGGCCTCCCAAAGTGCTAGGATTACAGGCATGAGCCATGGTAGCCAGCCAAAATACTCATTAGTTACAAGGGTGTAAATGGTAAGAATAAGATGGAGAAGCCAGGCAAACACCACCATATATATATATGTGTATATATGTATATGTGTGTGTCTGTGTGTGTGTGTAGGTGTATTTGTGTGTATATGGTAGGGAGAAGGGGTGTGTGTGTGTGTACACAAATATATATATATATATACACACATGCATATATATATACATATATATTTACACACATATATATGTATATGGGGGAGAAGAAAATAAGCAAATACAGTAAAATATTAGCTACTGAGGAGTGTATATGAAGGTGAAAGAGTTCTTTGTACTTTTCTGGCAAACTTTCTGTAAGTTTGAAATTATTTCAAAATATATTACTTTTTAAAATCAAGAAAAAACTACAAAATGTGGCCTTATAAGAAAATTCAGCAATGAACACAGATGAAGGGCCAGTGCTTGCATGGTGAGTGCTGAGTAAGCCTTCAGGCGGTTCCTTTTTAAAATTCCATATTCGACATAAGCCTGGATAAATAATAAGAAATAATTAATATAGCTTCCTGATTTATAGTACTTCAAGATTCAAGGCCTTATTTTCATCAGTCTCCCACAGGGCCACTCACAGATCGTCCATAAGTTATCTTTAACCAACTCTCATGAGTAGGAACAGAACTAGGCACCAGGGACTTATAAAAGTGTAAGATCTAGTCCGTGACTCCCAGAAAGCTGATCAGTTACAGGGGGAGAAGCAGGACACATGTAAAAAAGACAGATGATTTTGCACAACAATGCACTAGCTTAATGTCGAAGAAAAAAGAACAGTTAATTCCGATGGGCTTCATGAAAGGATAGGATCACCAGCGAACAGGGTGGCCAGGAAGGGCATGTGGGGAGGTGGCTCGGATTCATAGGCTCTTCAAGACAGTAGGCTTTTTCCAGCCTGGCTGGCCATTAGCAGAACTTGGCATCCCCTCTCTGAGGGTGCCCACCTCCACCTGAATACCTCCAGAAATGGAGATTCATGTTCTTCTGTGGCAGCCTATTTCCCTGTTGGAAAGGTCCAATTAGTAGAAAGTTCTTCCTTCTACAGAGCCAGAATATGCCTGTTTGTAGTTACTCTTTGCTTTCTACTTTGGGGCAATGCAAAATAACCTTAGCTTATCTTCTGCCTATAAGCCCTTCACATATTTGAGAACTGTTGTCATGTCTCTCCTAATTTACCTTTCTCATGCCAAACACTTTCAGTTATTTTAGCTGCTATGGAATTATTAGATCTTTCACTAACCCAGGTATACTAATGTATTAATGAATCCAAAACACGTTCCTAGTAAGCTGTAGTCTGACTAATGCAAAATACAACCAGATTATTACCTCCCTAAATTGGAACATCATGTGTTATTTATGCAACCTAAGATTTCATTCCCTTTCTTTGGCAGCTGCACAGACTCCATGAGCACTGAAATGCTTAGGTATTATCCATGTGAGCTGCCAGTCCCCCAGCATGTACTTAGTAGCTGATTTTTTAAGTGTAGTTTTTTGCCTTTATCCCTATTAAAGTTTGCCTAGGTGAAAAGGTTGGTCCCACTTGAAATCACTATGAATTTTGATTCTCATCTAATGTTTAGGGTATGCCTTTTAGATGTGTGTTTTATGCAGAATTGATACAGTTTATCTTGCACTGATTTTTATTGAAAAAATGGTGCCAACTATAGAATGTTGAAATTCATCCCTAGAGATGCTACCTCAGGATTATTGTCATCATTAATCAACACTCTTTGCTGTGGCATTTAAATATTATTAAAAATAATTCTCTGACCAGTCCCCTTGTGTCATTTGAGGTTTGCTTGCTGTCTGCTCTTTGACTAGCTCCAGGCCTTTGAAGAATCCCACTTTTAAATTGTCCCTATAAAAACTAATTTAAGGAAAAAAGATACAACTCTACTGAAAGGCATCATCAAAACCATTAGAGTCAAGAAATTTGTTAACAAAAGGGATGTGTCTCCTTCCACAAATGAAGATGGCTGAAACACACATTAAATACTATCCTGATAGGCACCAAGTGAATATCTTGGCACTGTAAATGAAAGATAAATTATACACTAAAATGGAAGGATTGGTAGGGTATCAGGAAAGCAACATTGAAATGGAATTCATATCCTGTGGACCCAAAAGCACTTATTTTTGCAGATAATAAGAACTATCAGCCAGGTATGGCGGCTCGCGCCTGTAATCCCAGCACTTTGGGAGGCCAAGGCGGGAGGATCTCTTGAGGCCAGGAGTTTGAGACTGACCTGAGCAGCATAGCAAGACCCTGTGTCTATAAAATAAATAAATAAATAAAATATTAGCCAGGCACCAGTGGCTCATGCCTGTAATCCTAGCACTTTGGGAGGCTGAGGCAGGCAGATTGCCTGAACCCAGGAGCTTGAGACCAGCCGGAGCAACATGGCAAAAACCCTGTCTCTACCAAGAATTCAAAAAAAAAAAAAAAAAAAAAAAGAGCTGGGCGTGGTGGTGTGCACCTTTGGCCTCAGCTACTCAGGAGGCTGAGGTGGGAGGATCGTTTGAACCTGAGATAGGGGAGGCTGAGGTGGGAGGATCGTTTGAACCTGAGATAGGGAGGTTGCAGTGAGCCAAGATTGTGCCTCTGCACTCCAACCTCAGGGACAGAATGAGACCCCATCTCAAAAATAAAATAAAATAAAATAAAAATAAAATACTAGCTGGACATGGTGTTGCATGCCTCTAGTCCTACCTTGATGGGAGGATTGCTTGAGCCCAAGAATTTGAAGTTATAGTGAGCTTTGATCATGCTGCTGCACTCCAGCTTGGGCAACAGAACAAGACCCTGTCAAAAAATACAAAATATAAAACAGTGTAGTGTTTTAAAAAATAGAATCCTTATCCAATGGACCCCAAAACACTTCATTTTAGAGACAATAAAAGCTATAAATCAGAAAGTCTTTCCACCAGCAGTGAAAGTGAGAATGTAATAAGGCTTGGATAAGTGTTGTAATTTATACATCTAATTGTGGATCTGATTATTAATTGAGTAGTTAATATTATTAAAAATACTGGTTAATAATTAACTCTTCCTCATGGTTATAATCCTTAGAACAAAGCAGTTAGTTTGCCTTTTGTCATTTATACATTATAGAAAACACTGTAGACAGTAAAAGAATTTTTTTTTAACTCTAGGAGAATGAAGCACTTGGTAAATATATAGATTTTGAAGCATCAGTCCTCTGGAGTTCAGAATTTATCATTCTACACAGTAGGAACCAACCACAAGTAGGAACGTTTAGGGATGTTGTTGGTCCTATTCATTGTTGCTATTTAATTACATCCAAATCCAGCCATCAGTTCACACCTTCAGTTCTAATTGCCTTTGAGAGTTCTATGCACAGAACAATAGCTGAAGTGACTCTTCAGAACAGAAGTCATAAATATAGGTTCTTCCTGATCTCGATGAATTAAAACCAAAGGAGAGGAGACAGTTTGTTTTGCAGGAAGCCATCTGTTTGTTTGTATACAGGGTTTGTATTCAAATTTTAGGAAATTAATCAAGTAAAAAGCATCAAAACTCACAACACGGAAAACAAGAATACTGAACAAACATACACTTTGAGAAAACCAAGTCGCTAATGAGATTTTGAACCTCTTTAGTTTAATCTTTTCTTGTCCCTAGGAGACCTCTCTGGTACGTGTACAGTGCATGACGTTGCATTGATTCTTGCTGCTTTAAGGCTCAGAACATGAATCCGCGACCAGTGCTGAGTTAATGAATCAGCAGCTGTCAGCACAACAACTGCACCAACATAATCCTTGATTCAGGGAACTTCTCTGGTCCTTGGTTAAAAGACAGCTAAGTTTACCAATAATAAAAATCTGTCCCAGATCCCTACATGTGCACAAAGAGGTGAACGTTTCTTTAGGAAAGAAATGTCATTCAGAAACGTGAGCCAGAATTTGAAATGGCTCTAGGCTTTGGGGTATGTGGCAACTCCTTGCTGCTAGCCCAAAAGTTGTCAGGAGATAGGGAGACAAGACAGTTTTAGGGACTGGAGCCTGGACATTTGACTCCACACTCATAAGTCTGATGTGTAGGCTTAGAGCTAGAGCCACCATTTTAGGCATAAAATCATCACTGCTTGTTACCTGTCTAAGGCAGTAACTACCTGACACGTGCAGTGAAGCCCTCTGCAACCATCTGCACCCCATGGCAGAAATTCTCTGAATTCCTCCTTCGTTTGAATATCTTCAGTTGAGTACACATAAGAGTGTCAATTGCTGTATTATGCCCTCAGACTTATTCTCTGCATGATTTGCATGTGGACATCATGTTTTCAGTGAAAAGAAAGGCAGAATCGCACAACAGACAATATCTTAATGACTCTTAGACATCAGTCTGCTCATTTGTTAAATAGGGATGATAATAGTACCTATTTGTTAGGAATAAATGAAATAATCCATGTAAAGTCCTTAACAGTGCTAAGGGACTCGATTATTATGAATGTTCTTATTCCTTCAGCCTCTGTTATATGTGTTATCCATGTAAACACAATCCATGCTTGGCAGATAAATCAAGAAATAAATGAATTAAAATGAAAATCTAAATTGCAGAATCAGTGGGCAGCTGTTTAAAGTAGAACTAGGCAACATCTTTATCAAATAAAACCCATAAAGGTATATCATTTTAGCCTGGGATCTGTTTCAGTCTTCATTTTTTCTTGAGGAAAATGTAAATTTAAAAACGTCAAATGACATGTTAAGTCAAAATGGGGCTATTCCTTGATGTTTACTTAGAGTAAGATTTGTACTTACCTCTTTTCCTCATTAAAAAAAAAAAAAACACAACTTCATCACTATCTATTCCTGATGGTAAGTGAATCAATATAGCAGATTTTTATTATGTAGTCCTCAAAAGCCTCGGTCTTTCAAATCAGGGGTTTTCTATCCCATTACCTCTTTGCTGGCAGTACCTGTTGTTCACTTCTCATTTCATGGACATCACTCATTTAACAGTGACTAAAAGCACATTAATCTACTTATCATGATCTTTTCCTATTTTTAGAAAACAACAAAAGTATATCCCACTACTAGATTATAACCTATTTAGAACAGAGATTTCCCTTTTGTAACTGAGAGATTTTCTTTCTGTAGTTGGATAAAGGGATAGAAAAAATGTTTTAAATACTCTCTTTAAAGAGGAAATTTTAGCATGGGTTATCAGTAAGTAAGACTCACAAAAATTCTCCTATCAGATATAATTTCAAAATTCCCAGCGGATATTTTAATCCAAGAGGTTCCCTGAATAAATATTTATATACCTCACAGCCTGAAATGCAATCCCATGACTATGGGAGAGGATTAGTCAGTGTTCTTTTATTATTTGGTTTGGTTTTGGTTTGTCTTCTTTGTAATTGTTTGATTGGCTCGGTTTGGTTTAGTATGTAGAAATTTCTGGAATATGGCCTAATTCAGAATTTTATTCTTTAGGCATGTATATGGCCTTTACATTGAATTCAAACTGCTTCTCACTTGTGTACTGTCTGACACCATTTATGAAATCATGTTGCAGAAAAATAAGGCACTATGGGTGTGAATGTAGTTTTGGAGTTCATAAACTCTCTCAGCTAAGCAAGCCCATTCTATTCCCAGTTTAAACTATAATGTAAAGGGTGAATTTTAAAGCGAATTGATGGTCCTTATTTTTAAAAAGTAATATACCTGTATCATTTTGTCAGTGATGTTATTTATGATTTCTAAATAAATAATAAACAGCATTATTTATGATTTCTAATTATAAATATTAGAAAAATGTCTAATAAAATTTGCTAAAATGCCAACTAGTTTCAAAATGGTTAAAACTGTAAGCTTAAAGCAGATTATAAAATTATGTTGACAAATGAATAAACATGCCTATATAATATTGAGGAGAAAAAGGAAAATCGTATTTGTCTCATTTTTATAATGGTGTAAAACAAAACAACTGAAAAACTGTGAACCAAAAAGACTGGGGGAAATTATACCACCATGAAAATAGATGTTTTATCTGGGTAGGATTTGTTTTTCTATTCCTTCTTTTAATTTTCCTGAATTTCCTAAATTACCTGTGCTAAAACATTTATTACTTTTACAATAGAAAAAAAGAGCCTAACAAACTTCAAATCAACATGGATTTTTCCTGTTTGCACTCAGCTGAAATGTAGCTTTCTGGTGAAACTGGAGAGAGACGAAAACCTTTTGAAAGAGGCAATTCAGAGCAGGCTGCCAGAAAGTAAGCCCTTCCATGAGCATCTTTAGAGATCTCACCTCCATGCTCCCTGGCTGAGTTCTGTTGCTCTGAGAAGGTTCACATAATGAGTGTTTTCATCTTTTCATATTAAAAATGACCTCCTGGCCTGAGTCTGAGCTTCCCAGATGACTGAGGTTTGCTGGTCACAGCCTCAGAAAAAATAAAGCAAAATTACTTAGTATTTCATCCTGCTCTTGGAGTCTACATTGTATTTCCACACAAGCTCACAGACTTTGTTGTTGTTATTGTTTGTTTTGTTTTAACTCTCCAGATCCAACAAGGGTAATGGTACCCCCTTCCAGCATGGATGTCACTGTTGGAGAAAGTATTGTTTTGCCGTGCCAGGTAACGCATGATCACTCGCTAGACATCGTGTTTACTTGGTCATTTAATGGACACCTGATAGACTTTGACAGAGATGGGGACCACTTTGAAAGAGTTGGAGGGGTAAGTATTAATATCAAAAACTGACTCAAACTAACTTGTTTAGACCAACTTAACAATATATTTAAAGTTACTGTTTTAGAATTTTGTTCAAGTAATCTTATGGCAAGAAACTCTTGGTTAATTCCTGCTCCTTTTTGCACAATAAATGTGGCATCACTCATTGAACAACCCTACATGGCAGGACTGCTCCCTAACTGGCACCGATCCTACAGGTTAATTATTCATTCCTGTGTGTGGATTAGATACTAAGGCTCACAGGCATTGGATGACTTGCCTTGGCCTCATAGCTACTGAATTGTGGAACTCAGCTTAAAACTTCAAATCCCAAACTCTGTGTCACATATCATATCATATATCCTAGAATCTGACCAAGAAAATAGCTTAAGGATAGTTTCCTTCTGTTTTTAGGCTGCTAATTAAACTCCCTTTGACCTTGTAGAAGGCACGTCATTGTGAATTTAGGGTTTTCTTTCTTGAATTTGAAAGTCTGATGGGTTTACTTACTATCTCCAGGTAATTTGAATTCAAAATGATTGGATTTTCAAAATGCCTTACTTTCCATAACTGTATATTATCATTGAACACATAAAAAAAAGAGGTTAAATCTGGGAACAATTCCTATCTATCACAATCATTGTCAAAAAATTTTTTTCTGCTCTAACGCAGCTCTGTGATCCCATTGACAATAAAGATGGACTCCGGCTGCCATTTTTATGAAGGAGTCCAGCCAAAACATAGCAGAATACAAAAATGGGGCCCTGACTTGAAAAGCTCTCCCCACTTCCTAGGCTGCTATGAAAATCTGTCCACCCCCTTTATGTTGAGAATAAGTGGCCTAAAGTCATCCATATGATATAGTGAGAGCATATTTTCCACCCAACTACAGTACTAGCCCTGTTCATCACAGTCCTACTACCTTTATCAAACAGGGTTTTTGCAGTTGAGTCACAGAATGCCCAAAACAATTTCAATGACTGTTGTCTCAGTTCTATGCCAAGAGTGGTATCTGATTGGTACAACTTTAGATGGCACAGGAAAGAAGTTAATTCGTTACATCAGTGGATGCCTGGGTTCACTAGGGATTATCTCTTGGGACCCTGATTGAGAAAGGCTGGATGAAATTGCCAGCCTAAACCATTCTGGACCTCTTTCACATGGTTCAGCTTAATAACTTTGGCTAAGTGAGAGAAATATTAACTTCTTCACAAAGACATTGGAGATATTGAATATCCTGAGGTCTAGGAAAGTACATAGCCCAATGTCTACCACAAAAGAAGTACTTGATAAACTTTAATGGTGGTATTAATTGAAGGAAGGGTAACATTGATTGTAATAACAGGAAAGTGTAAATCGAGAACATTCTTCATAAATTAAGCAGCATGTTCTCACATTAAAACCAATTTCTTGGGCAGGAGAGATATTAAAAATGCTAAATCTCAGAATGGCGCAAGCACCAACCAATCAAAACAGATGCCCGACCAATCGAAGTGGACGTCCTACCATTCAGACACATGTAGCCTTTGTGCCAGAATGGTGCCAGGGCTAAGGCAGAAACAGGGACACCTAATGAAGTCAAACACTGATGACCACCTTTTGTAAAGACAGCTGTCCGTAGAGCTGCTCACATTCATCTTTCATATGGGAAATGTCTATCTCCTCTGTTAAACTAGTGCTAACACCAATCAACTCCTGCTGAGAAATGCATAGAAAATTAAGGACAGCACAACCACATGTGAGATCTAAGTGTACTAGCCACTAGGATCATTAATGTCTGTGGAGTCAGGACTTGATAATAGAAGAGATAAGCAAGCGCAATTTTGAAGTCAAGCCTATTTCAGCTTCGACTTCCTGGGTCAGCATGGTGGAAATGATGCTTGGTATAGAGTTAACCTATTGAGGTTTTATAAAAGTTATTATTTCATTGTCCTCTGATACCCCCCATCCCCACCAAGTATTCTGTCAGGAACACAACAGACTGCGGTGGTGGAAAATAAGCAGATGCTGTTGTTTTCTTTGGTAGGAACATAAAAAATGTAGATCTTAGTTAATAGTTGGGTCTGGGTGACTTCAAAGAGAAAGAGAAAGTTATTGTGGTCTGCTTTGATGAGACTCTTACCTTACTCCTGAGTCTATTTTTTTCTTTGTTTCAGTTTTACTTTAAAAACACAAATCCAGTCAAAATGTGTAAATAACTACAGTACTTCTGAATCGCAAAATCAAAATTTTCTATTAATAGGTTGCTGTGCACTGAAATATCCAGGCTACAAGTTTCTTTGACATTTAAGCCCTTGATGAATAAAGTGAATTAGATAGATGGTATAGGCATTTCCCTAAGGCCAATGTGGCTTCCCACCTTCCCTGCACACATCCCCTGGGGCATATTTTTTATTTAAACCTGTATTCAAAGTCCCCATATGTGAAATTTCTTAGGTACAGTATCAATAATCTTAATAATGGTGATGATAATAGTGATAATTCCTGATACTTGCAAAGTGCCTAATCATTTATCAGGTACTTTCTTATATACACTTGACCCTTGAACAGCACGGGTTTGAGCTGTGTGGGTCCACTTATATGTGGATTTTTTTTCTACCACACTCAGATTGCAAATACAATATTCGTGGGATGTGAAATAACCCACATATATGGAGGACTGACTTGTCATATACTCGGGTTCCAGAGGGCTGACTGCAGGACTTGAGTATGTGTGGATTTTAGTGTACTACGGTCCTGAGTCCTGAGTCCTGAGTCCAATCCCCTGTGTCTACCAAAAGATGACTGTAATAGCTCCTTAATCCTCACAGAAATCTTGCCAAATAGGTTAACAATTATTTTCCCATTTTATTGAGCAATTATAAGACTTGATCCATAAACAGTGGCATCTGGATGAGAAGCCAACTGTTACAAACAAAAGACGTTTTGGGTTAAAATACCATAGCTTTTCCTGAATTAGATTTAACATCTTTGACATGTCTGTTTCATAAAAAAATGGATCATGGCTGTCAGTAATACCAGTTTAGAGTTAATCTACGCTTCAAGTTTTCAGAAGATTTTCACATAACACAGATAATCTCATTTGATTTTCACAACCTAGCATGAAGGTCAATAAAGGTCTTTTGAAAGTCAGTAAATCAAGGCCAAGAAAGAGTAAGAGATTTAGATGAAATCACACAGCAGGAATCAGCCCAAGACAACTAAGCACCAAAACTGTAGCTCTTCCTTCACTCCATGCTTTGGCATCTCTTCTAATCCTATCTCTAATTGACAATTCTATCTCTTCCATTATCCTGTGAATGTGACACTCTGTACTGAAACGATGGAGATAACCAAATACATATTAATTTTGAAATAGAATGAGGATATGGTCTTTCCGGATGCTAGTCTAGTGTTACTGTTAAGAACAGGGACTATATGGGTTCAAATCCTGGCTCTGCCATTTTCTAGCTACGTGACTTTAGGCAAGTCTCCTAACCTCTTTGTGCTGGAATTTCCTCATCTGTAAAATAAGGATAACAAGAATACCTGCCTCAGAGGACATGTGAGTATTTAGTGAGTTTAATATAGGTAAAGTACTTGGAAGCTGCCTGTCATATAGTAAATACCATTAAACATCTTCCATTACTATTGTCATTGGAGAAATAGCAACACAAGAGTCTGTGTCAATTCCCTGTTGTATAGTTTGGAATGGGAAAATGAAGGAGGGCCAATATACCCTAAATTATCTTGTCATCCATTACGGGTTTAGAATGAAGTGTAGTTTTTCAAATCTGGCCTCTAGGGTGGTCTCTTCATCAAGCAGCTATTCTCCAAACTTTGGATTAACAGGGCTATGAACCAAACTCCAAGGTGTAGCAGTGTTCTTCAGGTAAAGTGCTGCCTTTGTGATAGCCTGTGGAATCATCTCCTCACATTTATTAAAAGTACTGTGCTGGCGAATGCTGGAGAAATATTTCTGGGGCGCATAGACATCCAAACCAGGCTGTAATTAGTCGTATTCATCTGCTAATCAAACATGCATTTGGCATTTGGAAAACAAATTAGCACTCTTCCACACTAGGTGATGCGAGATTTCCTTGGAGAATCTGGTCTTCCTAATCCTTTCATTCCAACCTGGGAGCAATAACAATGCTGGCTCTAAGAAAGGGTTGAGCAATAAAATGCAGATACTTCCAAATGTGGGCTTGCTTCCATTTTCCAAATACAGAGTTCTAAAGTATCAGAACGCCAACCAAGGCCATAGGCTGAGGGCATTTCTGAAGAAACTCACAAAACTAGATCGAGAGCCACCGTAGTACGTAGGACTTATGTAGCATGTAACTTACGTCCTTCCAACATGGGTGCCAAACTGCTCCAGAGACTCAGAGAAGCCAGACACCTGAGGTCTTGTCGAAGATGTGTTCTGAAAATGTCGCTGTTCTTATCTCTCAGGCAGGCTCACATATTTTTAATAGGCCATGGCTTGCATCACTAATGTTTTCATCAGCCAGTGTAAAATAAATCCATTAGTCACCGTGTCCTCCATGTGATAATGATATTTAGAGCTCATTAAAAAGTAATTGTAGCCACTTTCCCCTACTTTATCAGCAGGATTCAGCTGGTGATTTGATGATCCGAAACATCCAACTGAAGCATGCTGGGAAATATGTCTGCATGGTCCAAACAAGTGTGGACAGGCTATCTGCTGCTGCAGACCTGATTGTAAGAGGTACTGGATTTTGTTGTTATTGTTGTTCTTGAAATATTTTCATGATATCTACTGTAGCGCAGAGTTCCAGAAACCTCAGTGGTTTAGAATTATGGGAAAAAGTCAGGCAGAAGCTGAACATTGTAAACAGTGGCTAACAGTCCACAGAAGTTTCTGGTTCATATACAGTTCCTCAGTGCGGGTTGTCAGAAAATGCACCGAACACATCCAGTAACTTTACACTAAAAGGATAATTGAGTAAATCGAGTACCCGATTACGGCTGTTGGAGTTGATATGACCTTCTAGAACAAATTTAGGTGAACAAAAGCAGATAGTTTAAAGAGGGATTAAACTCTCCCTTTTTATGTTTCATCTGGGCTAAACTGAATTAGTATCCTAGGCCACTGGTATAACAGCAGCTTAAGTAAAATCATCATCAGGTTTATCCGAGTTTCCTTTTTTCCCTAAACTTCACAGTGCTGTTCGGTTCCTAAAATAGGGTTTTGGGAGAGGACACTTCCTGACTGCCTGGGATGTAGTAAATGAGCTGAGAGTTGATGTAAATACTAACATTTTTGAGATTCTCTTGAATATTATCAGCATGACCTAATTTGGACCTAAGAGCTATGACCCCCCTGGCTGAGCAACACCAACTGAGTACATTCCAAGCCTCACCAAACCAGTTGGCAAAGGAACTGTAAATGGACTTTTAAGAAATATTTTTAAATGAAAATTAAAATATTCACAAACCAGTGTACATACCAGAATCCAGCCTATGCATGTTCAGGGGTTTTCTATAGCATTAAAATAGAGGCCAATCCAGACATCAAAATAATATCTTAGCTAGAATCTCCTTCATCAGAATCCCTAACTGTTGGTGTTCAGGCATCTTTGGCCGGCTGGCAGAGTGCATGGCAAAACTTCGAACGCAAGAAAATAAAAATTTAGGGTATGAGTGTTGGAGGCAGGGTTAATCTGCGTGCACAGAAAACAAGGTATTATTGGAAGCCATAAAGAGTGTTGCTGTATCCTCTAGGCATAATGTAAGGGGGGAAATGTGTGGGAGTTAGCAACTTAAACTAATTGTGAAGAGAGGGTTCAAGAGAAATAGCGATTCCAATGTGTCTGCTTTGTTCCCCTTTAAATTGCCTTTAAAAAAACTTCCAGTAACAGTGCAGACAAGGGCTAGAAATGAGAAAAAACTTTCAACCGAGGTAGATCTGCCCACAGAATAACTTATAGAAATGTGTTTATTTCCATTTGAAAATACACCAGGCTGGTCTGCCCTCCCCTTGGGAACAAAAGAATTCTGTTGCTGAAAATTTATCCTCTATTTAATTAGGATAATGTTCAGATCAGCAGTTAAAACACCAATAAATTAGACTAATAAATATTTAAATCAGTAATACTTGAAGTTCTTAAATGATATTGTATACTTCATTTCACAGAAAATAACATTAAATACCAGGAGGAATTTGCAAACGCAGTCTCAAAGAAAATCTAGTCTAATCAGTTAATAAGGCCAATAAATTAATGTGCCATTTAAAACCATAATCTTTCATTTTATCTCCTTCGGCTCTGCCCTTGCAGCTTTTCTTGCACATTACAGAGGCGGAGGCAGGAATGTATTTCACCACCCTGAAAGACATTTTCATATTTGAAACCTATAGCAGCTTTGAGTCTTGGCTCCAGATTCTTTGATTTTCTGAGGCCTGTTCTATTTAACCTATAGCACTGTAATGGCAGCCAGAAAGGCCACCCTTCCTGAGGGAGAAGCAGACCCCAGAATCAAACTAATCTTCCCTTTGCCATCGCCTGAAACAAAATCTTCTACGTGCCCCTGAGTGTGTTATTTTGTTCAGAGGACAAACATTTGTACATTTTTCATTTTGAAAGAGGGAGTCCACTTCCCTAAAACAAAGTTGGTAAACATTCTGTAAGGTCGTATCTATGCATCGGTAGGAGAGGGTGGCAGGAAGATAAAAAAAGAACAAACAAATTCAGGAAAGTACCATCTTCTCTCCAGTGGCCAAACTCATACCAGCCCTTCATTTTCTTCCTATAGAGAGGCCAACAATGGACTCAGATATTTCCTATCGATTTAATTCTTTGAAGAGTTCAGAGGGAAACACTTTTCTATTTGTGGTACTTAGATTTTAAAGGACATCAGTGCAGCATCCATAGAAAAAAATGGTGGGGAATGCTAGGATGAGAAAACTAGTGAAAAAAATTATATTGTCTTCTAGACTTTATCTGGTTAAAAGGGGTCCCAAGACCAAAGGTTACATCAGCTCTATCTAGGTGACATTAGACTGACATGCTGAAATGTCACCATGGAAAATTAATCAGTTCCAGCATACAGATTTCCAGACATTTCATTCAGGAGTGGGAGGGAGAAGATAAATTTAGTCTCACCTGTGGGTCTATAAAAGTGATTTTTAAAAAAGGAAAGAGAATTTAGGGCATCACGTAAACGGTGAAGGAGTGAATCCTAGAACAAAGACTAACTTCAGGAAATTGCTGTTAACTTTGCACTGCTCTGTGAGAGGTTTCTTTTTTCCCTGTCCCTGTGACATGGCCCGATAGTATTTGGCTAGTACATTTGATTGCTAGACTGGGGATTCGCAAATCCCTCCTAGGAACATCTCCTTATGCCCGTCTAATGGGCATGAGGTTTGTCATTATGTCCCCTCACCATCACCTTCCCTCCTGAGGTGGTCAATTGTACCTTGTTAAAAATGCATTTAACTGCCTGGTAAGAGATTTTCATGTTGGAAAATAGGATAGCTGCGGGTCTTTGCTCTGGCTCTGTTGATATTTTGTCTTTGCCTGCCAGCTGCTTTCCATCCCTCTATTTCTTTATTAGTTTCAAGCCTTCATTTAAATCTGATTTCCTCCCCTTTCCATGGTTTAAGTACATGGACAGAAACAACGAACATCAGGAAGAGAAGTAGAAAAATATGGGTATGACTTGCAGAAACTACAGATGAGGGTCTTTAGCATCTAGCCCAATTTTGAAATTGCTTTGAAGAAGGGAGTGCCTTGACTCTTGCGCACCGGCCATTTTCACAGCAGTTCCCTTGCACGCAAGTGTGTGCTCATATGGGATGCAGGGTTGGGCGTGAAGAGAGTGCTAGTAATTACAGTGCAGCAGAATGTGCAGAGCAACACTGTAACCTTCAAAGTTTTAAAGCCATTTGTGCTTAAATCTATATTCTCAGTGGTAGAAATAACCATTTCCAGCAGACTATACTCTTTATGAAATCAGGAGCAATATCTATCTTTTCTCACTACCGTATCCTCAAATAACACTGTCTGACCCATATTAGGAACCTATAAATAAATAATGAATTAATGAATGTGGGCTCTTATGGTACCCCAATACTCTCTATTAACATTAAGTATTCAATTGTAATTATTTGTTTACCTATTAGTTTTTCATATTAAACTGTGGGCCCCTAGAAGGAAGGGGCTGTGTTTCATTCACCTCTGTGGTTTCCAAGCCCAGGAAAGTTCCAAGCACGTAGTAGGAGTTCAAAAAGGATTTGACAAGTGATGAATCTGTGAATGGGTAAATAAATGAATGGGTCAATGCCCCATTCAAGTATGTGGATCCTTTACTTGGGTGTTTGAATACACTGCTCCAATTCTGGGGGTCTTGCTCTTTCCCAGGTCCTCCAGGTCCCCCAGAGGCTGTGACAATAGACGAAATCACAGATACCACTGCTCAGCTCTCCTGGAGACCGGGGCCTGACAACCACAGCCCCATCACCATGTATGTCATTCAAGCCAGGACTCCGTTCTCCGTGGGCTGGCAAGCAGTCAGTACAGGTACCATATTGGATGCTTGGCTCAGAGACATTGGGAACTCAGCATACTGGACACAGCACTGTGGCAAGGAACGTCTAAGTTCTCATTCAGACACTACTACAAATGATATATTATGGCAGTGTTTCCTAAACCTCGGCCAACTGTACTATCATTAATATTTTTCTTTATATCAAATCACAGTTGGGTTTTTTTAAACTCATCCTAAGCAATAGGATCTGTGAAATGGTATGTCCAGGCCAGATTTGGTGGCTCACGCCTGCAATCCCAGCACTGTGGGAGGTAGAGTTGGATGGATCGCGTGAGCCCAGGAGTTCCAGACCAACCTGGGCAACATGGCAAAACCCCCTCTCTACAAAATATACAAAAATTAGCCTGGTGTGGTGGTGCGTGCCTGCAGTCCTAGCAACTCAGGAGGCTGAGGTGGGAGGATTGCTTGAGCCCAGGAGGTAGAGGTTGCAGTAAGCCAAGATCACACCACTGAACTCCAGCCTGGGTGACAGTGAGACTCCATCTCAAAAAAAAAAAAAAAAAAAGTCTGTTTTGGTGGTTGTATATGTATTTTCCGTAACACACATTAAAAATATATTAGTTATAAAAATAAAATGCATCAATCTGTATTACCTAAAATCATCTGTGTAGCACTGTGGTTCACTTTGGAAAGCAGTGGATTCTGCTTGACTATAGTCACTTAATAGTCACAGACTTCGTAAAGTTTACACAGTGCTCTCAAAAAGCAATAACAGAGGATTATAGGGAGCCTCTTCACTTGCTGCTGTGTTTTTAGAGACAGGGTCTCACTCTCTCACCCAGGCTGGAGTGCAGTGGTACAATCACAGCACACTGCAGCCTCGACCTCCTGGGCTCAAGCAATCTTCCTCAGCCTGTTGAGTAGCTGAGACCACAGGCACAGGCCCCCACACCCAGCTAATTCTCTAAAATTTTTTGTAGAGACAGGTCTTGCTATGTTGCTTAGGCTGGTCTCAAACTCCTGCACTCAAGCAATTCTGCATCAGCCTCCCAAATTGCTGGGATTTCAGGCGTGAGCCACTGTGTCCAGCCCCATTTTTTTAGATGGATAAATTTGGGGATAAAAAGACATGAGATTTCTTTTTAACCAATTTTACAAATTCTTAAAAAAAAAAAAACATTGTTAGCAGCAACACTTCCATCCTGTTTCCCTTTATTACATGTATACAGCACTTCCTATTTTTTAAAAGTTTCACAGTTATTTCTCTTTGCATATAAAAGAATTCTTATACTGTCCCCACTCTGTCAATACCTCCAAATTGACTCATTTTCTTATTTAGATTTCATTTAAGGATAAATTGGATGAACAAGTAGTTATTACAAACAAGATACACACTCCTCTAGACAGCAAAAGTAGGCTATATGGCCTTGATGTTTTGAAGGAGAATATGCCCAGTGTTGAGCAATTCATATAAATCTTGTTGATTTTAACCCATTTGTTTTTTTCATTTTAGTTTACCAATCCTTAGAAATGGGTTTCTGTGTTTCCTCCTGTAATCACTGAGTCACAGGTGTGCTTTAAGAAGGAAACATGAGAAAAATATAGAAGTTAGGAGATGAATTCTAGACCTGACTGCTAATCAGCTGATCTCTATACATCTTCATTTTCCTCTTCTGTTAAATGGGCACAATAAGAATTGTTTAAGAATGAATATAGGCCAGGCGCAGTGGCTCACAACTGTAATCCCAGCACTTTGATAGGCCAAGGCAGGTGGATCGCTTGAGCCCAGGAGTTTGAGAGCAGTCTGGGAAACGTAGCGAAATCCCGTCTCTACTAAAATTACAAAAAAAAAAATAGACAGGCATAGTGGCATGCACCTGTAGTCCCTGCTACTCAGGGGGCTGAGGCACAAGAATTGCATGAGCCTGGGAGGTGGAGGTTGCAGTGAGCCGAGATTGTGCCACTGCACTCTACCCTGGGCATCAGAGAGAGAGAGAGACCCTGTCTCAAAAAAAAAGAAAGAAAGAAAGAAAGAAAAGAAAAGAAAAAAAGAATATAATACTTTTACCTTTCTCAGAGGATAGTTGAAATAGTGTGTCTGGCACTATACAATAAATGCTGAAACACATGTGAAGGGGTGATAGTAATGATTGAGTCAGGTAGTTTGGGGTCTTGTGGACTGTGTGTCTTTTATGATGTCATCTGCTGGTATCTGATTAGAGTGTGTTAGTTTAACATACAGAGATAGTTCTGAGGTTACCTCACTGAAACAACTGTTGATGCAGCTAATATCAGAACACCTACACTGCCCTGAATACAATAATGATGAGGATGGATGGATGTTCCTATCTTCCTAATGTAATCTCTGCATTGGTTTTCTGAGAACCTATGAAACAGCCCCCACCTTTTGTTGTCTTTCAGTCCCAGAACTCATTGATGGGAAGACATTCACAGCGACCGTGGTGGGTTTGAACCCTTGGGTCGAATATGAATTCCGCACAGTTGCAGCCAATGTGATTGGGATTGGGGAGCCCAGCCGCCCTTCAGAGAAACGGAGAACAGAAGAAGCTCGTGAGTTGCACCCGAGATTCAGATCATCTGTTCTGCCAGCTGCTGTTCCTTAGGAAAAGCCTTTGAATTCTTGCTGCTCTTCAGCACTCATGCGGCTCTGTGTTAGCACACCCTTCCCTTTAAATGATTATAATGATAGAAATCAGGCCAGGAGAAGCCCAGCTGAACACGCAACGGGTTTCAATCAATCAAGAGTTAAGTTTTCTTCATTAGGTCCACTTGTACAGCAAGAGACACACTGTGCTTAGTCCTCTCAAAAGCCAGCCCTTTCTTCATTGGTTCATTTGTCACCAAGATTCTAACAGAATTTCAAAAAAAAATCCCACATTTCAAATAAAATTATCTCACATAAGTAACTAATGGCAAAGAATGATTTGTGACTGCTCTGGACACAGCCACCATGGGGTAATCCTGTTTAGAATAGAAATAAAAAATAAAGTAATTTCTTCAGAAATGTTCACTTAGATTATCTTTCTTAGGGTATAAACCATTCCCAGAAATGAAGATTCAGAACATCGTGCTCATTCGAACAAGACCAGCCAGCAATTCATTATGGCCCTCTGCATGTGCAGCTTGAATGAGCACGGGGAGAGAAGGACAAGTTCATCAGGGTCAGCCGTACTTTTACGTAGCTGATGTAAAGCAAGAGACCTACATGTGCCGTCTTTTATAGAGTTCGCGGCTGTAGAGAGGCCAGTGTGTTGAAGGAATAATAAGGTCCCTACACAAATAGGAGTTCTGACCCTACTCTCAGAAAAGCAAAAACTCATCTAGATCTATCTGATTGGCTTTAACCAAGGAGACATACCCAGTCACCAGCCACATACCCCAGTGAGACCGTTTTAAATGTGGCCGGGAGCCTTTCAGTTACATGATGACAATATAGCTAGTCCCCTCTTTCTTTTCCCCTTCCAAAACCATAATTGAATTAATTCCCCTCGGCAATCCTGAGGTGGAAGCTCGCATAATTTCCTCTCTTTTATAGAGAAAACTGGGGATCAAAGAGGTTAAGCACAGTGAGCCGGGGGTCAACTTCTGTCTGCCACTTCCTTCAACACTCAGATCAAAACTCTTCCTCCCAGAAGCCATTCGCCCACCCCAGCTCTGAGCAGGGCGCTACTCCGGAACGCCCCCCGCTTCTCCATGCTGACTGTACCTTACTCTGATTGTCGACCTTGCTCTAACTGGTGCAGGTGCTCTTCCACTCCAACCAGCATGTAAGCTCTGCCTGGGCAGAGCTTGTACTCTTCCCTTTGTGTATCTCCACGTGGCTCATAAACGCATAACCAAACATTAGGACCAGACTTCAGTCCTTTCCTCCCTTCGGGAACCCCTCAGCCTCTAGGGATGGAGCTGAACAATTGGTCAGACGTGTCAGATAACACGTGTGCCTTGTTGAATGGGAAACAGGTAATTAATAGCAGTCTCCTTGGTACATTTCACTTCCTCGAGCGGACGCCGTGGGCCCCTTGACAATGCTGTTGCTGATCTCCAAAGACAAAGGGGTGTGCCTCAGAGTACTCATTGAAAGTGAGTCACCTCTGCCAGGCAACCTTCCTGACCCTCATTCGCCTTTGCCGCCTGACATAACTTGTTTTTTGTCTCCTTGTGCAGTCCCCGAAGTCACACCAGCGAATGTCAGTGGTGGCGGAGGCAGCAAATCTGAACTGGTTATAACCTGGGAGGTAAATGAATCATAGAATAAAAGGAACATACACGCATCGAAGCTATTTTATTATTTTCCTCCATGTTAGACATAGCTGGGAAGTTTCCTCCTCTGTTTTTAACAGTGAAAATTCATTTGGGTTCAGACACTCCCTCTCACTAGCTAATGGCTAGCAGGAAGGGCGGCACTTGCCCATCCATTGTTGAGGCAAGTTTTAATTCAATCCATCACAGTAAAAACAATTATGAAGGGAAGACAACACACGTTACAAAAAAAAATAAAGAAGGCTGTTTCAGAGAAAACTAGTTTTTCTTTTCTTCCTGAATTGCTGCATGGCCAATTGATTTAAAACGTCTGCAGCCATAGATTCAGTGCACCAGCACAATTTCCTGGCAATTGGCTTGGCTTCTAGAAGGGGCCCTCTTTTAGGAGGTATTTTTTAAAACAACCTGGAGGAAAGTTAGTCACCAATTTATTAAAAATTGGCTTTGAGAGAAGAGGTGGGAGCTTTAGAAAGGGTTCTTCATGTTTTTGAAAGATTCTAAACAGCCCCAGAAATTAAAATCTCTCATTTACCCAAAGCACAGCAGTGAAAGAAATCACTCATCCCTCCAGCTGAACTCTTCCCTCTGGAGGGAGGATCTTCAGCCAGGATGGTTTTTCTTCCTTCAGTGAGATCTTTCGTCTATTTGGCAATGGAAGAAGATTAGTATTAGAGGATACGTGTTGGAAATGTGGTTTTTCAGGAGACCGATGTCCAGTGTTTTTTTTTTTACAATCATTTCCAACCATTTCAGAGCTGGGTCTGCCCCATCAAAGAGCAAGCTCTGGACTGCAGATCCTCATTACGTTTTCAACGCTGTCCAGTACATTATAACTGTTTAAGATAGACTGACTGCAAGCCCTAAATTTAAAAGACTGTTAACAAAACGCCAAATAAGATGGGTGGAGAAGGATGTAGACAAGAATGTTACAAGGGAAACAAAAACGATTTTTGCATTTGAGTGAAACTACTGTGATTTCTGAAGACCACCTCCCTTCTTTCCCAGACGGTCCCTGAGGAATTACAGAATGGTCGAGGCTTTGGTTATGTGGTGGCCTTCCGGCCCTATGGTAAAATGATCTGGATGCTGACAGTGCTGGCCTCAGCTGACGCCTCTAGATACGTGTTCAGGAATGAGAGCGTGCACCCCTTCTCTCCCTTTGAGGTTAAAGTAGGTGTCTTCAACAACAAAGGAGAAGGCCCTTTCAGTCCCACCACAGTGGTGTATTCTGCAGAAGAAGGTATAGTTTATGCTGCCTAGATCATTGACTGTTAATATTTCTTCAATTCTAAAATGTGGATTGTAGCATGTACAATCGATTTCGCATGGTACATGTATCTTGAAGGCATACCTGATTTGAGAAGAGGATAACGTAAACAATTTCGTTCACTGTCCACCATGAATCTCTTGAAAAGATAGCGACTGCTCTGTATATGAAAACACTTGGCTGTCCATTATTGATTCCATTGCTAAGGACCAGAATTGCAAATACCATATAAGATCTTCATATCTATCTATATGTTATCATTACTTTCAAAAGAATTTTATTTTTGCCTTTAAGTGAATATCAAAATATAATTTGCATTTTCTTACCACTTGTATTTTCATAAAGCATATGGTACTTGTGGCTCACACCTGTAATTCCAACACTTTTGGGAGGCCAAGGCAGGTGGATCACCTGAGGTTGGGAGTTCGGGACCAGCCTGACCAATATGGAGAAAACCCATCTCTACTAAAAATATAAAATTAGCCAGTTGTAGTGGCACATCCCTGTAATCCCAGCTACTCAGGAGGCTGAAACAGGAGAATCACTTGAACCCAGGAGGCGGAGGTTGCGGTGAGCCGAGATCGCACCACTGCATTCCAGCCTGGGCAACAAGAACAAAACTCCATCTCAAAAAAAAAAAAAAAAATCTCACTTATTAAAGAAAAGAGTAAGTCATGAAGCTGTGTGATTGCGCTCACTGTCATCCACACCATCATTATGTTTAACATTTCTCACACATTATTATCACCTCCATGCTATCCCTGCTCTCGGGATGCCTCTCACACAGTCTTCGTTACCTCTGGAGTTCGTCTATGTTGTTTTAAAGATGATGCTCAGAATGGGACCATGTTAAAACATCTGAAAGGTGAATCATTGATTTAGAGTCAGTGAAGATGCAATAACTTATTCCTAATCAGAGAGATCATCCCCTTAGATTCAGTAGTCCTCCATGATCTAGCTGCTGCCTCTCTGTCTGCCTCAGCTGCTGATGCCTTTCCCTGCATATTTCACGTTCCAACCATTGCCAAAGGATTTACAATTATTCAAACAAGCTTCAGCCCTTTTCATAGCCTTCAACTTCTCTTAGATAATGGTTCATGTCTCTGGATTATGAAAATGAGACGAAAAGGGGAAAAGGACAGTCAGCTGACTTGACTAAGATTCAAGAGAGCTTGATGACACTTCAGGTTCACACTGCAATCTGTATGATCTTGGATAAGTCAGGTATACTCTGTGGGCCTCAGCATCTTTGGCTGCAAAGGAGAGGCTAGACTGACTGTTTCCCAAATTTCAGTTATTTTTGCCAGATTTCTGCCATAGCTGTGTACCATTTGTATATGTTCACATTTTTCTTTCAATAGTCTTCCTTAAAAAAAATTTAGTGGCCAAGCACAGTGGCTCATGCCTGTAATCCCAGCACTTTGGGAGGGGGATGTGGGAGGATAGCGTGAGCCTAGGAGTTTGAGACCAACCTGGGCAACATAGCAAGATCCAAGTCTTTACAAAAAAAAATTAGCCAGGCGTGTTGGCACATGTGTGTGTGGTCCCAGCTACTTGGGAGGCTGAGGTGGGAGGATGGCTTGAGCATAGGAGGTCAGGCTGCAGTGAGCCATGATTGTGCCACTACATTCCAGCCTAGGTGACAGAGTGAGACCCTATTTCAAAAAAGAAAAAGAGAAGCAGTTTAGCCATGTCGTAAGCAATAACATTTGTGAGATGCTAATTAAGAAGGATCTGTGTTAAGGGAATTGCTGGCTATGAAAACTTGGTGCTTAAACTTAAGTGGTTCTTCTCTTCTACCCACACCTAAATTCAGAACCCAAACACTGGACAAATATCCACTACCACCAACTCCAGCTATTAATCACTGCCCCTCTGCAAAATGAGGGTTTGGCTTACAATCATTAAGGACGATTCTATAACCATGAATTATTTTACCTTATAATGCTAGTATCTACAGTCCTGTCCTAATATAGCTGATAGAGTAATAACTATCTCCATATTCATCTACAGAACCCACCAAACCACCAGCCAGTATCTTTGCCAGAAGTCTTTCTGCCACAGATATTGAAGTTTTCTGGGCCTCCCCACTGGAGAAGAATAGAGGACGAATACAAGGTTATGAGGTAGGCAAGACATATGTGCCTTGGGTCTGAAAGAGAGTCTATGCCCCTTGATAAGTCCTCCAAGTCACATTCTTATAGGAAAAGACCCACATTCCCACTTAGAGGCATTGGTTTTAGGCCTGGCTTCCAGCTGAACATTAATGGAAGCATTGAATACTCAGCTGTGAGACTACCCTTTTTCTGTGTTATATTCTAGAGGTATTTTTCAAATTATATGCAAATCTAAGCATTTATGGGATGGTTGGCAAAATGAGCTTTGACTTCTGATATGCCCAGGATCACTTTGACTCAAAACAAACATGGGAAAAAAGAAAATAATAAACGACGGTTGTGTCAATGTACCGTCTCACTAGGAAGCTAAGGACAAAAAAGGGACCCTTCTTACTCTGGATAATTTCTCAGGATATACAGAGTCCTTTGTCCTGATAGCTCTGCCCATGATGTAGTATAGAAAACTAACTCCATCATAAGAATCTGCATACAAAATTACCTGATGACATTGCAAATATCCCCATTGGGTATGGTTTCCAAGGTCTTTCTGTTTATTTTCTTAGGTTAAATATTGGAGACATGAAGACAAAGAAGAAAATGCTAGAAAAATACGAACAGTTGGAAATCAGACGTCAACAAAAATCACGAACTTAAAAGGCAGTGTGCTGTATCACTTAGCTGTCAAGGCATATAATTCTGCTGGGACAGGGCCCTCTAGTGCAACAGTCAATGTGACAACCCGAAAGCCACGTAAGAACAGACTTGCTCAGAAATATTTTGGGGATTCATCACACATATCCCAAGTTTATTCCTTATCCCCACCTCCCAATGATCATTTGCATACTAATTAGTAGCATGTGGATTCAAATTTCCCACAGCATTTTAACTGAACCTTTCCATATACCATGCAAAATTCATTGCTGTGGAGGACAGAAAGATAAATGTTTTTCTCCTCACTGGGAAGGGCTACTTCTTTTAGCTATAAATGTTAGGCGACCAACTGAATCTTTTTCCATTTGCAATGCTGTATCTCATCAGATTTTAGTGACCTTGAAGACACATATTAGTGCAATAGCCCATTAAATTGCCTCCACTCTCGAATTCTAGTAATGAGATATTCCTCAGAATTCATTGAGACTTAATAATCTGTGACTTCGTATATCTTAATTTTTTTATAGCACCAAGTCAACCCCCCGGAAACATCATATGGAATTCGTCAGACTCCAAAATTATCCTGAATTGGGATCAAGTGAAGGCCCTGGATAATGAGTCGGAAGTAAAAGGATACAAAGTAGGTAATTTCTTTTTTGCAAAGGCACCTAATCGTGCTGTGAGTGGGGGCAGTCTCCTCCGTGAATTATACAGTTGTCTGCATTGTCAATTTCCCTGGTGATGCTCTCCTACCCTCTAGGAATCGCTGCCTCCAACACGGTTTGATCTGAGTTGTATAAATAGTCTATGGCAATTGGTCAGGATTTAGACAATCACCTTAACTTTAGTCTCAGGCAGCATCAATCAGAAATGGAAAAGACCCTGTGTTTGGGTCTCCAAAAATACCCTGAAGAACCACTTTTTAAACATTCCTACTGTCAGCTTCGTTTTGCTCCTGTCTCGGTTTATGTATTTTTTAGTCAACTTAGTAGCCTCCTGATATTACCAATGATTAATCATTTTTGTTCATATGTTTCTATAGTCAGGAGTTATATAAAGAAAAAGAGAAAAGAGAGAAAAAGCAGGAAAATTGGAGAAAATGTTTGCCTGACCCCATAAATGTTGGCTTGTCTTTAATGAGAAAATGAAAAGAACATGTCTGTAGCCTTCTTGCAGCAATTAAAAAGGGTTATAAATATCTTGCAACATTTCCAGCTACCTATTTGCTACCTAACAAACCAACCTGAAGCTAGGGGCTAAAACAGCAACAGTGTATCATTTTTTATGACTTTGCAATGTGGATAGGGCCAGAATGGACAGATTTTAGGGCTGGAATAACTAAGATGCTTCTTCACACACTTTTGGCTTCTTAGATGGGATAGGTGGGAAAGCTGAGGCTGGCCAGTGATCATGCTCTCTCTGAGGCCTTTCCCTACGGATAACTTGGGCTTCCTCACAGTATGGTGACCTCAGAGCAGTCGGATTTCTTACATAGTTGTCAGCTTCAAGAGGAAGAAAGCAGAAGCTGCCAGCCCTTTTAAAAGCTAAGGATGGACGTGGGCAGTTCCAAGATGGCCAAATAGGAACAGCTCCAGTCTACAGCTCCCAGCATGAGCAACGCAGTAGACTGGTGATTTCTACATTTCCAACTGAGGTACTGGGTTCATCTCAATGGGGCTTGTCGGACAGTGGGTGCAGGACAGTGGGGGAAGGGCACCGAGCATAAGCTGAAGCAGGGCGAGGCATCGCCTCACCTGGGAAGCACAAAGGGTCAAGGAATTCCCTTTCCTAGCCAAGCAAAGCTGTGACAGACAGCACCTGGAAGATCGGGGCACTCCCACCCTAATACTGCGCTTTTCCAATGGTCTTAGCAAATGGCACACCAGGAGATTATATCCCACGCCTGGCTCAGAGGGTCCCATGCCCACAGAGCCTTGCTCATTGCTAGCACAGCAGTCTGAGATCGAACTGCAAGGTGGCATTGAGGCTGGGGGAGGGGGTGCCTGCCACTGCTGAGGCTTGAGTAGGTAAATAGCGGCCTGGAAGCTCAAACTGGGTGGAGCCCACTGCAGCTCAAGGAGGCCTGCCTGCCTCCTTGCCCTCTGGGGGCAGGGCATAGCCGAACAAAAGGCAGCAGAAACCTCTACAGACTTAAATGTCCCTGTCTGACAGCTTTGAAGAGAATAGTGTTTCCCCCAGCACAGAGTTTGAGATCTGAGAATGGACAGACTGCCTCCTCAGGTGGTTCCCTGATCCCCGAGTAGCCTAACTGGGAGGTACCCCCGAGTAGGGGCAGATTGACACCTCACACAGCCAGGTACCCCTCTGAGACAAAACTTCCAGAGGAACGATCAGGCAGCAACATTTGCTGTTCAGCAATATTTGCTGTTTTGCAGCCTCCGCTGCTGATACCCAGGCAAACAGGGTCTGGAGTGGACCTCCAGCAAACTCCAGCAGACCTGCAGCTGAGGGTCCTGACTGTTAGAAGAAACACTAACAAACAGAAAGGACATCCACACCAAAACCCCATCTGTACGTCACCATCATCAAAGACCAAACAAAGGTAGATAAAACCACAAAGATGGGGAAAAAACAGCAGAAAAACTGAAAATTCTAAAAATCAGAGCACCTCTCCTCCTCCAAAGGAACGCACCTCCTCACCAGCAATGGAACAAAGCTGGATGGAGAATGACTTTGGTGAGTTGAGAGAAGAAGGCTTCAGATGACCAAACTTCTCCGAGCTAAAGGAGGAAGTTCGAACCCATCCCAAAGAAGTTGAAAACCTTGAAAAAAGGTTAGACAAATGGCTAACTAGACTAACCAATGTAGAGAAGTCCTTAAATGACCTGATGGAGCTGAAAACCATGGCATGAGAACTATGTGACGAAGGCACAAGCTTCAGTAGCCGATTTGATCAGCTGGAAGAAAGGGTACCAGTGATGGAAGATCAAATGAATGAAATGAAGCCAGAAGAGAAGTTTAGAGAAAAAAGAATGAAAAGAAACGAACAAAGCCTCCAAGAAATAAGGGACTACGTGAAAAGACCAAATCTACGTCTGATTGGTGTACCTGAAAGTGACGGGGAGAATGGAACCAAGTTGGAAAACCACCCTGCAGGATATTATCCAGGAGAACTTCCCCAACCTAGCAAGGCAGGCCAACATTCAAATTCAGGAAATACAGAGAACACCATAAAGATACTCCTTGGGAAGAGCAACCCCAAGACACATAATTGTCAGATTCACCAAAGTTGAAATGAAGGAAAAAATGTTAAGGGCAGCCAGAGAGAAAGGTCAGGTTACCCACAAAGGGAAGCCCATCAGACTAGCAGCGGATCTCTTGGCAGAAACTCTACAAGCCAGAAGAGAGTGGGGGCCAATATTCAACATTCTTAAAGAAAAGAATTTTCTTTCTTTTTTTTTTTTATTATACTTTAAGTTTTAGGGTACATGTGCACATTGTGCAGGTTAGTTACATATGTATACATGTGCCATGCTGGTGCGCTGCACCCACTAACTCGTCGTCTAGCATTAGGTATATCTCCCGATGCTATCCCTCCCCCCTCCCCCCACCCCACAACAGTCCCCAGAGTGTGATGTTCCCCTTCCTGTGTCCATGTGATCTCATTGTTCAATTCCCACCTGTGAGTGAGAATATGCGGTGTTTAGTTTTTTGTTCTTGTGATAGTTTACTGAGAATGATGATTTCCAATTTCATCCATGTCCCTACAAAGGACATGAACTCATCATTTTTTATGGCTGCATAGTATTCCATGGTGTATATGTGCCACATTTTCTTAATCCAGTCTATCATTATTGGACATTTGGGTTGGTTCCAAGTCTTTGCTATTGTGAATAATGCCGCAATAAACATACGTGTGCATGTGTCTTCATAGCAGCATGATTTATTAAAAAGTCAGGAAACAACAGGTGCTGGAGAGGATGTGGAGAAATAGGAACACTTTTACACTGTTGGTGGGGCTGTAAACTAGTTCAACCATTGTGGAAGTCAGTGTGGCAATTCCTCAGGGATCTAGAACTGGAAATACCGTTTGACCCAGCCATCCCATTACTGGGTATATACCCAAAGAAAAGAATTTTCAATCCAGAACTTCATATCCAGCCAAACTAAGCTTCATAAGTGAAGGAGAAATAAAATCCTTTACAGACAAGCAAATGCTGAGAGATTTTGTCACCACCAGACCTGCCCTACAAGAGCTCCTGAAAGAAGCACTGAACATGGAAAGGAACAACCAGTACCAGCCTCTGCAAACACATGCCAAATTGTAAAGACCATTGATGCTAGGAAGAAACTGCATCAACTAACGAGCAAAATAACCAGCTAACATCATAATGACAGGATCAAATTCACACATAACAATATTAACCTTAAATGTAAATGGGCTAAATGCTCCAATTAAAAGACACAGATGGCAAATTGGATAGAGTCAAGACCCATCAGTGTGCTGTATTCAGGAAACCTATCTCACGTGAGAGACACACATAGGCTCAAAATAAAGGGATGGAGGAAGATCTACCAAGCAAATGGAAACAAAAAAAGGCAGGGGTTGCAATCCTAGTCTCTGATAAAACAGACTTTAAACCAACAAAGATCAAAAGAGACAAAGAAGGCCATTACATAATGGTAAAGGGATCAATTCAACAAGAAGAGCTAACTATCCTAAATATTTATGCACCCAATACAGGAGCACCCAGATTCATAAAGCAAGTCCTGAGTGACCTACAAAGAGACTTAGACTCCCACACAATAATAATGGGAGACTTTAACACCCCACTGTCAACATTAGACAGATCAACGAGACAGAAAGTTAACAAGGATATCCAGGAATTGAACTCAGCTCTGCACCAAGCAGACCTAATAGACATCTACAGAACTCTCCACCCCAGATCAACAGAATATACATTCTTCTCAGCACCACATCGCACTTATTCCATAATTGACCTCATAGTTGGAAGTAAAACACTCCTCAGCAAATGTAAAAGAATAGAAATTATAACAAACTGTCTCTCAGACCACAGTGCAATCAAACTAGAACTCAGGATTAAGAAACTCACTCAAAACCGCTCAACTACATGGAAACTGAACAACCTGCTCCTGAATGACTACTGGGTAAATAATGAAATAAAGGCAGAAATAAAGATGTTCTATGAAACCAACGAGAGCAAAGACACAACATACCAGAATCTCTGGGACACATTCAAAGCAGTGTGTAGAGGGAAATTTATAGCACTAAATGCCCACAACAGAAAGCAGGGAAGATCTAAAATTGACACCCTAACATCACAATTAAAAGAACTAGAGAAGCAAGAGCAAACACATTCAAAAGCTAGCAGAAGGCAAGAAATAACTAAGATCAGAGCAGAACTGAAGGAGATAGAGACACAAAAAACCATTCAAAAAATCAATGAATCCAGGAGCTGGTTTTTTGAAAAGATCAACAAAATGGATAGACTGCTAGCAAGACTAATAAAGAAGAAAAGAGAGAAGAATCAAATAGATGCAATAAAAAATGATCAAGGGGATATCACCACCCTTGAGAGTGGGTAACAGGGTTAGACCAGATGGTAGGAAAGGACACTTTCTGAGTTCTTCTTAATTTCCAGCTCAGTCACTCCCCCTTCTTTTTAGGAGTGGTACTGGAAGAGCCAGACACCCTACACCTCCTCAACTACACCCCAAGGAAGGTCACTGTAACTGGCTATACACTTTGAATTGCTACATATACATGTGAATGTTTAGAGATACATAATTTAAAGCTACAGGTATCCACAGGTTCCATACTCTCAAATGTGGATCAAAAATATTCAGGAAAAAAAACACACAAAAAAATACAATGAAAATGACACAGATTTTAAAAACAATACAGTATAACAACTATTTACATACCATTTACATTATATTAGGTATTATGAGTAATCTAAAGTTGATTTAAAGTATACGGAAGGATATGCTTAGGTTATACACAAATTCTATACCATTGTATATCCAGGACTTGAGTATCCACAGATTTTGGTATTTTAGGGAGGTCCTGAAGCCAGTTCTCTGAATTACCAAGGTACCAATGAACAACTCTCTCTCTTTCTCTCCGTGTGTGTGTGTGTGTGTGTGTTTGTGTGTGTATGTGTGGTACCTCCCGTGATATCTCACCTCCCATGATAGCTCAGGAAACTCTCCCTAGTGTCACTTTTAGGGTGAGATTAGAGGCTGAATAAAAAGCGGATCTGATTGCAATGGAAGAGTTGACCTTTGCTAGAGAATTTGACCCATTAAATATGGCTATTGTTTATCTCAGACTGACCCTTTCCAAAATTAAGTTTTCCTCCCAAATACTGAACATGTTGGGGTGTGGGTTTATTTTCCCTTCTTCACTAAGTTGTCTGAATTCTTTAGATCTCAGCCTGGGTAGACAGTCTCAACAAGAAGCTGACTTTAGAAAGTTTAAGGCCCCAAATATTTTGTCAACAGAAATCCTTAAGCTACTTTATGGCATTAGAGCTAAAAGGAGAGCATCTGGTTTCAGTATCACAAATTAGACTACCTGCAGGGCCAGGCAGATAACATAAATGAGTTATGCTCAGTCCATTCAGAAACTACTACTAATACGTCTACTAAGCACTGTTCCAATTCATCTTAACTTTATATTTTATTTTGTTTTATTTTGAGACAGAGTCTCCCTCTGTCACGCAAGGTGGAGTGTAGTGGTACAATCTTGGCTCACTGCAACCTCCGCCTCCCGGGTTCAAGCAGTTCTCCTGCCTCAGCCTCCCAAGTAGCTGAGACTACAGGCGCTCACCACCACGACTGGCTAATTTTTGTATTTTTAGTAGAAATGGAGTTTCACCATGTTGGCCAGGCTGGTCTTGAACTCCTGACCTCAGGTGATCCGCCTGCCTCTGCCTCCCAAAGTGCTGGGATTACAGGCGGGAGCCACCATGCCTGGCCTCATCTTAACTGTATAATAACCATAAAGATACGTACAGTTATTATCCCTAGTTTTACGGATGAAGAGCTGTGGCACAGAGTTTAGTCACTTGCCTTTCACACAGCTGGTATGTTGAAGACCTGGGATCCGAATACAACAGTATGGATCCTGAGTTCTACATTTAGCCACTTGGTGCTTCTGCCTACCAGCCATAAATAAATAGAGTAAGTGATAACAAAGTACTGCAGAGAAAAAGAGGCCAGAGTGAGGGGAATAGAGAAAGCCATGGAGTGGACAGGAGAGATGTATTATTTTATAGAAAGGCCAAGGAAAGCCACTTTTAAGTGGTGAGATTTCAGTTGGGCCTTGGCAGCTCTCTGGGAATGTCCCTAGTACTGCAAAAAAGGAAGTGCAAAGGTCCAGAGGTAGGCATGTGACAACGTAGCAACATTGGAAGTGTTGGGACTATCACCAGCTGCAGAGTTTGTGATTGTTCAGAATGAGACTTCTCAACTCCAGCCAGTTGTTGTCAGACAGGAATATAGATCACTGGCTTAGTCTATTTTATTCTGGATCGCACTTTTGTAGAGTCTTACTCAGGAACAGAATGCCTGAGACTGGGCAATTAATATGAACAGAAGTTTATTGACACCCAGTGCTGGGAGGGAGAGGGAGGAGGAAGGGAGAAGGGAGAGGGATGGAGAGCTGACTCGCCCTTTTGTAACATACTAATTCCATCTGTGAGGGTGAGCCTAGTCACCTCATGGCCTAATTATCTCTTAAAGGTTCACCTGTTAATACTGTTAAAATGGCGAATTTCAACATGAGTTTTGGAGAGGACAAGCATCCAAAGCATAGCAACCAGTGTGGCCATAGCTTCCAGTTTTTCAGTAGAACCCACAAATTTTTAATGTTTAATTTCTCGGTTTTTAAATGTTCACATTTAACTCAAAAAACATAACACTATGACAGCCAAACAAATAATATATGCAGGCTGGTTATGACCCATGGGCCACTAGTTTTTTACTGTCTAACTCCCTTGGTTTGTGTTCCCAAAGACAGATGCCAGAGAGGGAAAGCAATTTGCCCAGAGCCCTACAGGTGGTAGCCAAGGTAGTCGTCGTTAAAAATCCAGGTTCTGAGGCCGGGCGCGGTGGCTCACACCTGTAATCCCAGCACTTTGGGAGGCCGAGGTGGGGGGATCACCTGAGGTCAGGAGTTTGAGACCAGCCTGACCAACATGGAGAAACCCCGTCTCTGCTAAAAATATAAAATCAGCAGGGCATGGTGGCACATGCCTGTAATGTTAGCTACTTGGGAGGCTGAGGCAGAAGAATTGCTTGAACCCGGGAGGCGGAGGTTGTAGTGAGCTGAGGTCACACCATCGCACTCTAGCCTGGGCAATAAGAGTGAAACTCCGTCTCAAAAAAAAAAAAAAAAAAAAAAAAATCCAGGCTCTGGAGCCAGACTGCCTAGGTTTGAATGCAGGATCCGCCACTTACCAGTCATGAGACCGGGCGATTGCTGAACATCTCCACATCTCAAGTTCTCATCTTTGAAATCAGAATAACAACATTGCCTTCCTTAAGAGGTTATCCACAATCCACGTAAGCATTTAGAACAAGCTTGTCCAGCCCACAGCCCACAGGCTACATGTGGCCCAACACAAATTCACAAACTTTCTTAAAACATTGTAAGATGTTTTTTGCAATTTTTTAAAAGCCCATCAGCTATCATTTATGTGTGGCCTAAGACAATTTTTCTTCTTCCGGTGTGGTCCAGGGAAGCCAGAAGATTGGACACCCCTGATTTAGAACATACGGTGTTCAGACATTAAATAGTGGAAGTAGTCTATAATATTTGCTGCTATTATCATTATTCCCACAAATCCATTCTTTCCCCTTGTCTTCCACCCTAGATTATATCAAATGCAAGCACAGCCTTCAATCAGCTCAAGCAAGTGTTTGGTGTAAATAAAGGCTTTACAGGACTGTATTTGGGTTCTGCTGCAGTCCCTAATATTGCAAGACTGATAAGCAGTGCTGATAAAAGTGCTGCTTTTTCCTGGAAGTGTTTCTTTTGGATTTATATTTGAAACAAGTTGAATCCTCTGAGCTCTTGCAAGGACCAGAGGTAAATCAAAGCAGCAATTTATTCCTCAAAGCCAGATGTGACCTTGCATCCCATCAGCCCATTCTCCTGGAGGGCCGTGATGAGAAGCTTTGACACTCCTGAATGTGCCTGAGGATTTATCTGTGCCTAATCATCAGCAAGGGGATGCTGGGTCTGATACAACTGATGCTGCGGAGAAGAAGGGGACACTTATGAATCTTTCTACCTTAAGGAAATTGTGTTTTCCACCTTGTGTTAGAGAGATATAAATTAAGGTGATGAAATGCCAGGGAACAGATGGGTTCTAAACCAGTCTAAGGGAATTTTATGAATTTCGCTTGTGTCTGGTTTTGTCTTGAGACACAAGAGTGACCTTATGTCTGTAGCCTCAGCAGATCAGAATTTATAAGGGATCTTAGGGAAGGATGAGCTAATCTCGTGCTTCTCAACGCATGATCCCTGGACCATCAGCACTGGCATTAGCTGGAAACTTGTCAGAAATGCAGATTTTCAGGTCCCATCCCAGAACTAATCACAAACTCCAGGAATGGGGCCCAGCAATTTGTGTTCTAACAAGTTCTCCAGGTGATTCTGTTCACGCTTGAATTTGAGAACTACTCATCTAATTCATCTAATCATGATGCCTATCCCATATTAACATCTCCTGATGATCTTTTAGAAAACAACTACAGCCTGGATCCCACCTCTGTGCAGTCTTAGGCAGGCTAGAGTGGAACTGGAGCGGGGTTTCTGACCTCCTCACAGTCAACACTTTGAGCTAGAGAGTTCTTTGTTGCGGGGCTGCTCTGTGCATTGTAGACTGTTCAGCAGCATCCCTGGTCTCTCTATCCACTACAACAGGAGGACATGTTTTGACAAACATGTCTGCAGACATTGCCAGATACCTCCCTGTGAGGCAAAATTGCTCCCCTGCCCCTCCCACCCTGTTGAAAACCACTGAGCTACAGCATAAGTATTTTACAAGCACCCAATGGTTCTAACATGCAGCCGGGAGCAAAAACCACTGACCTCATCCAACCCTATCTTTTTGTCAGGGGAAACTACAGAGGATGAGCTTTAGTGGTTCTATAGGTAAAGGCACACTGTCCCAGACCTGTATATTTTGTTCCTGATTGGAGTAAATCCAATCACGGCAGGCAATCCCAGGTAAGTGAATGTGTTTTTAGGAGGCTAGTTTGCCACCTCATCAAATGAATCCACCTCCAAACTCAGAACCCATGGGGGGCCCAAGATGAAAACAGGACTGTTGCAAGCTGCAGATATGTCCAGGGTGACAATGGTTGCCTCTTTGCTACCTAACCCCATAAAGTGGGGTTCCAGAGGAAAGGAATGGGAGGTTACTACTCTTGCCTTTCCGATATCTTCTCCCTGTGCTGAAATGTCCTGTCTCTAAGAGTCATGATCATAACTTATTGTGCCTGGCTTGTGCTCTAACCTTTGCCATGTATGTTCTCTGATTATCTTTAAGCCTTCAGAGATACTATTTCTTACATGCTTCCTCTAAGCTAGGCCATCACCAGATTCAAACCTTGTGCAATCTTTTTTATTTTTATTTTTTAATTTTATATTTTTGAGACAGTCTTGCTCTGTCGCCCAGGCTGGAGTGCAGTGGCTTGATCTCGGCTCACTGCAACCTCCGCCTCCCGGGTGCAAGCAATTCTCCTGCCTCAGCCTCTGGAGTAGCTGGGACTACAGGTGTGTGCCATCATGTCTGGCTAATTTTTGTATTTTTTGTAGAGACAGGGTTTCGCCATGTTGGTCAGGCTGGTCTCAAACTCCTGGCCTCAAGTGAGTCACCCACCTTGGCCTCCCAAAGTGCTGACACTATAGGCATGGGCCACTGCACCCAGCCTCCTTGTGCAATCTTGAAAACACACTCCAGAAGAGTGGGTATTATTGTCCCCATTTTACAGATGACTGAAGTGAGGCTCTGAAAGGTGAAGTGGCCTGTGATCCCACAGTGGCCAAGTTTATTCTGATGCCAAAGCCCCGATGTGTAACTGAGCACTGTACATCCTTAAGGAGCTACTCATATTTTCCACTTTCCCAAGAGTGTCAACTGAGCCTCCGAGAGGCTAGGCAGTAGGTAGAATCACGTTGCTGATGCCCCTGATATAATATCCTTTCAGCTCTTTCCTTGGAATAAAATGGTAGCTGCAGTCATGGCCCTCACTGCAAATGAGCCTTCCAAATGCAAGTGGGCAGCCAGACAACCTCTACATCCCTGCTTGCTCATGCCCAGAGGTGAAAACAAATGAATGCTCCATATTTGGGACCTTTGTGAAGACGGCAGGTGACACCTGTTCTTTCTGTATTGGCAGGTCTTGTACAGATGGAACAGACAAAGCAGCACATCTGTCATTGAAACAAATAAAACATCGGTGGAGCTTTCTTTGCCTTTCGATGAAGATTATATAATAGAAATTAAGCCATTCAGTGACGGAGGAGATGGCAGCAGCAGTGAACAAATTCGAATTCCAAAGATATCAAGTGAGAATGCCTTTTTTTCTCCCTTTTCTCCTGCCTGTCTTATCTTATCAGCCTTCCAGATGAGTCAGGGCTTGAAAGACATTCAGCCTGCAAAAGCAGACTTAAAATAGAAATGGAGAACACTACCCCCCTTCTCCAGATGTTTGCTGGCCATAGGCAGTTTCATGCAAAAATCAGTTTGCCCGTGTTGACTGATCTACTCAGTTGCTAATCAAAAATCAGATTAAAGCAGACCCGAATTAGTCACTAAGGTTTTTCCGTGTCAACCTGTGTAGTTTGCATTGCATCTATTGTAGCCCCAGAATTACAGTTTAGAAAGTGAAAAGCATGACTCAGTCAGAAGGAACAAGGACAAGCATTGTTAAGTATGCCGTAGCAGTTTTTCTCCAGTGAAACAGTGTATGCAGTTCAATATCTTGGAAATATTTGGAATTTACTACTTATTTTCAATGGGTATATGCAACATGTGCATCAATGTGTATGTCTCTCTATAGTCGAGATTATCTTCACTTTCAAATGTTGTTGAGTAGCATGGGAGAATAGCATATTCTTTTTGAGCAAATACATTCAATTCTGTTTTTACAAATACCATGTTTGTAAGTATCTTAACAGCATGATATTTTTTGTTGTTGTGTGTGATCTCATTTATTTAAAGAAAAAAAACAAAATAGCCAAATCCGTGGAGACAGAAGTGAGGCTAGTGATTGGCAGTGGCTGGTCAGTGGGGAATGGGGGTTCAGGTACTGGGTCTTCATTTGGGGTGACACAAAAGTTATGGAGCTTGAGAGTGGTGCTGGTTGCACAACACTGGAGTATACTTAGTACCACTGATTTGTACATTTTAAATGAGTTAAAATGCTAATTTTGTTATGTGTATTTTACAGCAATAAAAAAAGGACTGTGGTTAGATATCTAAGTGTAGACTTTCACAGGCTTTCAGATTTCAGTCTGGAGATTAGGGGAGCAGTGAAGGCTGGAGGTATAAATTTTCAAGACATTGGTAAAAAGATGATATTTTAAATTATGGACAATAATCCTCACCACCATCCGGACTTTTAGCCATGTGACATCCCTCTGCTAAGGGGTGATATGCCAGTGTTTCTGGATGGAGTTTTTATTTACTGCATCTTTTTTGCATACAAACACAAAAGGCATTTTTGTCGTAAAAGGGGGACAATTGGATTCTATACTTTACCAAACAAAGCCTCTAACTTCTATCGAAAGGGAGCTAGATTCTTGGTGAGATGTGGAAGTAAAATCTCCAGGCCACGAAAATACGAGATTGGGGCTTATCTGTCTCGCTTCATTAAAAATCTGACTTTATACTTCATACTTTCTTATCATTGCAGGGATTGACATTTTTAGGTAGACTGATGATTCCTGGTTTTATTCATTACAAAAACATATATTAAGCAATTATATTGGTGTAATTATTAGATAACAAGGAAGTGACTGTGAACCAAACATGATCTGTTTCAAAAGATTTTTCATCATGTTGGTCAAAGAGACCTTACAAGATTGAAGAACCCCCGAATGACGGTTGATAGCTTCTTACTATGAAAAGTGTAAGACCCATAAGAAAATTTAAAAAAGGATTGAGGCTATTTTGTTTGCAGAAAAGGGGTAGATTTAGACAGACATGGGTTTGAACCCCAGTTTAGCCATTTACTAGCTGGGTGATCTTAGATAAGTCACTTTATTTCTCTGGGTGCAAATTACCGCCATCTGTTAAGCGAGGTAATAATAATACCTGGCCTTCATCCAGTTTTTGCAAGATTTAAGTGTCATATTCATCTGTGCCCAGCAGAAAGATAGAGTTCAAAAGGGAGCAGCAATTTTCATTTTGTTGAATCATCGACATAGCATGCTGTTTATCAGTATTGTTACTAGTAATATTGAAGTTTCTTCTCACATTAGATGGGAACATCCTTATTTTACAAATGCTTTGACAGAGGTACGGGGCTGTCCTATACCCTACTCCCAGGTTCGTATCTTGATAGTCACAGAACTGATATTTAAAAGCCATTAAGACCTTGATCATCATTTCCAGTAGAATCCATGCAGTTCTGCTGTTTCAAAAAGCCCCGTGGCCCCTCTTGCCTTTGAAGCCCGGATGGGGCTGTTTTGAGTGAATTTGTTCTCTCTTTTCAGATGCCTACGCGAGAGGATCTGGGGCTTCCACTTCGAATGCATGTGCGCTGTCAGCCATCAGTACAATAATGATTTCCCTCACAGCTAGGTCCAGTTTATGACAAAAGTTATCCGAAGGACTTGCTGTTTATAATATAAGCAACATTTAGCTAGTTGTTTTGAAGACACCCAGTACTAAGTAATATTGTTGTTCAAGTACATCTTATTACTGGAATAAAAATGTTTTTTGCTTCTTTAGGAATGGCATTATACAGTACTTCCTCAAAGCAAATCTAGCTTTGTCTGAAGTTTCTTTGGAAACTCTGCAATGCACTGAAGACATCTGTAATATGATGTTACCAAAGCAGTTTACATATGTCCTTATATGCATATTTTTTATTATATATTTAGTGTTTTATAGAATTTTTTAAAGTTAACATATAATGTAGATATTAATTTTTTCCTCGGCTGTAAAATGCTATGGGCAACACAATCATGCAATTATAATTTGAAAATATTTCCTTTAAAGACAGAGTTTGAAACTCATCTTGGTGAATAAATTGCAAATTACTCGTACAGTTTTACAAGGATCTCATGGCAGAACAGCGGAAGACTTGGTCCGTAACTCAAGGCTGTTGTATGCAAACTACTCTTCTAGTGGTTAATGCACTTGACATGTACAGTATGTTTCCCATGCCGTTGTGATTTTGACATGTACAGTATGTTTTCATGCCGTTGTGAATTTTGTTGTTCAACCCAACTTGAGATGGTTTCAGGAATGGCTGCAATCTCAAAAGCTCAATGTACTGCCCATGAGGCACCTTGTGCAATATTCCCATCCCTGAATTTAGCATTGTACAGGAAGATTTTCTTTTCACTCAACTAAGTTAGCATTGTCTTTGTGGTAGCATTATCTTAGACATTAAATTTGAAGTAACATATATCCTGTAGTAACATAGACCCAAAGTTACTATAGTCAACCAAGTCTTTCAAAGGATAAAAGATCATTTTATTATCTTTAACTGTATCTATTTTGAATGTAAATTTAAAAAAAGTAATTCTCTGTCAATGGATTCATAATTTCTTTACAAAATTTCTTATATATAATATGTGTATCTCTGTAATAATAGAGCCCTTCTTTTGAATCAAAATTACATATGGAGTTTGGAAGATTGCTCCTATTTCAACAAATAGTTGCTGCAAGAATTTTTAATATGACTCTATAAAAGATCTTTAGTACAATTGTATGGTTTCTTGATGATTCTGTTTTGCAATAGGTAGCCTAGTTGCTTTGTATGCTTTACCTTCTAAGTCTTAAAATCACACATTGGAAAATGACAATATCAACAAAACTGTATTCTTATGAAAAGAACTATTTGTTACAATGGGAAAGGTTTTGTAAGCAAACCCTAGTGGAACAGTGACATAAAAGGCAATGAAATTTTCTATAAACATTTTCTCATGTAAACATGCTGCCACCTTTTCTTCTTTCTCAGAGAACTCAAATTTGCTGTAATTTGTCATTTTTGCTTACAAATAATATAACTTTTCAGCCTTCTAGTTATATTTATCCAATAAAGTCATAATCGGGATTCCATTTGTGTAAAAACTAGGGTGGTAACCGGAAAAAAAATATTGTCAGTATTTCAAGCTGTGTTCCTTTCTTAGTTTGATATGGTTACTTCTATGTTAAAATAAAATTTAAAATCACATGCAAAAAAAAATCAACAAAATAATAAAATGAATGAAAAAAATGACACCCAGGGAGTTCCCAACCCCAGTGTAAATGATATTTATCAGTGATCTAGCATATGTAATCTTTTTTAAAGGTATTGTTAATAAATATTCTGTCATTTGTAAAGATACTTGTCTTTTGGGAGCATTTTTCCTGCCTGCCTGTGAGGGAATTTGTTAGCTTACCTTTGTGCTAGTTATAATTTGGGATCATAGAGGGACTCAAAAGTCTCTACCCAAATCTAGATGACCCAGAGCTTTTCCTTTGGAATTGACAACCCTGAAGCACCATTTCAAATCCTCTTTGGAAGTAGAGAGGGTCCTAATCCACAAGTAAATGTCCTGAAGATGAGACTTGATTAGCTAAGTCTTTTGTATGTTTACTGTAAGTATATCTGTTGTTTCCCTCACCCCCCCCCATTGCTAAAAGGGTAAGTTCTAAGCTTGAGCATTTAAGACTCTTTTTTTTTTGAGACGGAGTCTCACTCTGTCACCCAGGCTGGAGTGCAATGTTGCTATCTCGGCTCACTGCAACCTCCGCCTCCCAGGTTCAAGCAATTCTCCTGCCTCGGCCTCCCGAGTAGCTGGGATTACAGGCGCCCACCACTACACCGGGCTAATTTTTGTATTTTTAGTAGAGACGAGATTTCACCATGTTAGTCAGGCTGGTCTCAAACACCTGACCTCAGGTGATCTGCCCGCCTCGGCCTCCCAAAGTGCTGGGATTACAGGCTTGAGCCACCACACCCGGCCCTTAAGCCTCTTTTTAATCCAAAACAATTTAACTGTGTATCCAGCCACACTAAGCCCTCCCTGACCCCTGAACACTGCTTGCTTTTGGTCTCACCTCTGTGCCTTTGGTCTTATGGCTGCCCCTTCCTGAAATGCCCTCTCCACCCTTCTCTCCCATTCAGATCCCAGCTGTCCTAGGGTAGCTCCAGCCCCAGTTTGTCTGCAAAGACTTCCCATGCTTCAGTCCTTTATGACATTCTCGCTTGGAATTAGTTGCATCCCCTATCAATGCTGCTCATTTAGTAATTAATCAGATACTACTTTTGGAAATCTCTTGTACTGTTATCTTGCATTTTAATTTAACTCCTGTATTGTTACTTACTTTTTCTTGTATGTATGGCTTGTCTTCCCAACTAGATTGTAAGCTCCTTGAGGGCAGGGACTTTGGTCTTATCTTCCATGTACTCTCCATAGTGCCTAGCACAGTGCCTTGCAATAAATACTCACTGATTAATTGAATGAAGGGGTCTTTGAAGTAGCATTTTGCATCAGTTGCCTGCCTGTGTGCCATAGCAAACCAACCAGGGAAGACTGTGTCATTACTTTCGTTATGTGCTGAAAAGCGTGAAAAGGCCTGGCTTCTAACTTTGTACCTCAAAGAAGTCTTTGACCAATTGGCTTCATCATCGGGTAAATGAGGTCCTGGATTAGTTGAGTCTAACTGAATTGAAGATGTTTTAGAAAGTGCCCCATGAGCACCTCCACCCAAACTTGTCTCATTTGTTGGCTTTCATGGTTGCCTCAGGTAGGGTCCACTGGTTGTAAGCAAAGAAACGACCATGGGTAACTTGAGCAAACAAAAAGTAAGGAATTAGAATGACACAGGTTACATCATATGAGCCAAGGAAACACTGAAGGACCAAGTCTTGAGGAGAATAAGAACCAGGCCACTCTGTGGGTCCAGACAATGGAAACTTTGGAAAGTCTTTTTGGGGTGCTATTGTGGGGATGAATCAGCTTTCTTTCCAATTTTGACGCCATTATGCTCAATATTCAGATTCCTGGGAAAGTGATCAGTTCCATTTGAGTTCCACAGCCAGAGTACCTTGATCAGACTAAGCCTGTACTCACAGGGGAGGGATAGTTAAAGGAAAACTAAGATGCTGTTTTCCAAAGGTAAGAGAAGAAATGCTGGGTTGGTATAAGTAACAGATTTTCTATGCTTAGCCAGCCAAGGGGACTTTCTTAGGCCCTTAGCCCAAGTAATACACTCAAGTGGAATGACTATATTGCTGCTTGAGATTTTTTTCTGAAGGAGGAGCACTAGGAAAATTTGCTTTGCTTATTTAACCTTTCAAAGTGCTTACTCTTGCCCTCCTCTTTGTGTGTGTAGTCCACTTGTGATTTAACTGTATGAAAGGAAATTCTATTGTGCCAGAGATTTGGATTCTCTCAGTGTACCTACTTTCTATGGAGCCCACACATGCTACATACAAAGCAGCACCTTTCCATGGGCACAGAAGACACGGATGATAAGCTTCATTTCTCAGGTAAGCTCTGAATTCTTCCAGCCTGTGAGGTAGAAGGTGCATAGGCTTTGATATTAAGAAAGAATGATTGTGTTATTCCCACCATCAAAATTGTGGTTGTTTATATCCAGGAGGCAATGTTAAATCCTGATTAACCTTTACCCAGTCTCTTCCACCACCTTGCCTCACTACAAATATGCTCAAAGAATGTTGAGTTATAAAAAGTATACAAATAGCACATAATTAGCAACAAAAATGTCATGCAGTTTTTAATCTAATGTAATCAACCAACAGGTGATTTTTGTTCACTACATTGGATTATCGATGCTACTGTTCTCCTCCGTTAACACTTATAATCAAGAAGTGACTGTTATTTTCCTGTTGTTACAATTTACAAAATGTTCTGGCTAAAAACATTATGTGGCCAACCATAGTGCTTTGAAAGGCAAGCCTTTAAAATCAAGGACTTATATTCAATCTGTGGACATACCCCAGATTTTTCCATTACAAAATGCCAGACACTGAGGCCTTACAAAGGCAGCCTAATACAAAGACTAAGGACGTGGATCCTGGAGTTTGACTGCCTGGGGGGCATTGTAATGATTGGCTACTTATTAGCGAGGATAAAGTTTGTAAAGCTCTAAATGCGTGGCTCTCCAAACAGCGATGATTTTACCGTCTGTTATTGTTCTTTTTCTCCAGGGACTTTACTAGAACCACAGACGTAGGATGTGGATGCTTCTTATCACCAAAATGAGTGGAACTCAGCTGGCACATCCATTATCACCTTTTATTTAAACATGATCACTTCTTAATATAAATTTTAATGTTCGATAATTTTAATCATACAATCAACTAATTCAGACTTAGGCAGTAGGTTCCCATTCAGATGCCAGGTTTTGTACAAAGCCTCCCTCAGCTTCCCCATCTGAAATTGACCTTGCATTTCTCTGACCTCCAGGGGATGGGGTCAGTACCCACTCATGTCAGTCATCCCTTCGTACCTTATATTTAAATCATTTTTGTTGGTGTCTTCCGCCTTATAGTAGACACACAGCACCTCAGCGTTGGCATCTGGGTGTGGTTCCTCATTGTGCTCCCAGGCACAAGGCCTGTGTCACCCCCATCTCAGACCTAGAGGGAGGAGAATATCTGGCCCCGTTACCTGTGATTTCCTCAGGCCCCCTGCCAGAGTGTGATTACTAAGTGCAAGTCAGGCTGCCCATTCTGCAAAGAGGCCCCGTTTCCCCTTGTGCTAAATGGGCCGTGCGGATTAAATGTTCCAGCTCTGCAACTCACCTGCAAACTACAACACTCAACAGAGATCACAGTTTAAACAAAGTTGGCCTCTATCCTTTATCACCAGCAGTTATGGGCTATGGTAGATTAGCAGAGCTCTAGTGATATAGATCACATAGAGAGAAAGGTTTTTTTAAAAAAGGTCAACCATATGATCGATCTGAAAGTCTGGAAATTGGAAGGCTAAGCTACTTAAATATAGATGTGATTACATGTGATATCCCCATTCTCTGTAAACTGGCTTTTTGCCACATATCCTTATTGTTAGGAATAACACAAACTATACCAGGAAATACATATGTCCTAGGACTTTAACAAATAGTAATATCTTTAATTTGTTTTTCTAGTTTTCAAAGTGCTTTTCACACTAATAAGGGGAGGACATAGGTTTTTATTCCTTTTTTATTTATGAAATGGAAACAAAGAGGTTATATAAGAAGCCCAAAGTAACATAGACAATTAGAAAGTCAGGGCTGGGCATGGTGGCTCACACCTGTAATCCTAGCACTTTGGGAGACTGAGGTGGGGGGATCACAAGGTCAAGAGTTCGAGACCAGCCTGGCCAACATGGTGAAACCCCATTCCTACTAAAAATACAAAAATTAGCTGGGCATAGTGGCACGTGCTTGTAGTCCCAGTTACCCAGGAGGCTGAGGCAGGAGGATTGCTTGAACCTGGGAGGCAGAGGTTGTAGTGAGCTGAGACTGCCCTACTGCACTCTAGCCTGGGCAACAGAGTGAGACTCTGTCTCAAACAAACAAACAAAAGGACTAGAATTTAGAACATAGACTCATTAGTGGATTTCATACACCTAGAAATAAATACTTAGAGAAAGGACAGGATGGAGTAAGGAACTAGACTCTGAAGTTCAACTAGAGAACATTCTAGGACAAGTAGGCAGGCCAGAGGAAATGGTGAGGTAGAAGGGTGAGATGTCTGAGATTCAGATGCTGGAGGTGGAGAAGTTCTGAGTGCTGGCCAGGCCCAGGGCACAGCCATCTGGAGGAATGGGATAGGATAGGTCCCTGGAGAGGGTTTTAGTTATTCAGCAAGGGACTATTGGCAGCCCTCTCTGTACCAGGCACTATTCTGGGCATAGAAGAATGATGTGGCATTCAGATGTGTGTGAGGAAGCCAAGGCACCAGTAACAGTATTTTGTCACAATACAGAGAAATGCAATGATAATAATAATAGTAAACAGTGATTATGCTTATAATATGTGCCAGACTCAGTGCAAATCAACCTACTGATTTAGTTACCATTTATTATTCCTATTTTATATACAGAGGATTGAGGTTGACAGGTTCACATTTGTCCCTGATCATACAGTTGATCAGAGAGACCAGGAATTGAAATGCTGGTGGCTTGGGTTTAAGGCCCTACTCCAAAACATTAGATGTCTCTATCTGTAAATAGATAATACATAAACAATAAGGTAGATAGATAGATAAATAGACAGATAGATACGGTTCCCATATAGCAACAAGAAGGAAAGGCAGTCATGAGCTTCAGGCTGCTCTAAAGTGGCTCAGCTTCTCTGCTTCTCTTTCCTTGACTGCAAATGTTGTTTTTTGCATGTTCGTTGTCCTTGACTTCAGGTGTCTTAGAGCTGTTTCTTTAAACTCTGGCTACCCTGCAAGATCAGGATTACCTGATAAAATAGGAGAGGACCTGTTAAACTTGGATTTCAGATTTAAAAAAAAAGTTATGCTTCTTTAGTATAAGTATGCCCCATGTGATATTTATTTGAAATTCAACTTTAACTGAGCGTCTTATTTTTATTTGCTAAATCTGGCAACCTGACACCAGGAGGTCTTCATTACTCCCATTGAAGTAATTAATTTGTAATTCAAAATTTCAGGGTCTTGCCGATGTGTTGTCAGATCTCTGAAGGTCAATGGCTCTGAGGGCGAGACATGAAGTTTGCTGTTTTCAGTTCTGTTTCGTTTGCTGAACTCTCCTTCCCACTTTTCCTTGGTTGGTGTGAGGATGGGATGTGTGTGTGTCCAGAGAGACAGGGCTGGTGGGTGAAGTTCCTCTTAGAGCTGGCAGAGAAGAGGTTTTGTTTTTTTTTGTTTGTTTTTTGAGACGGAATTTTGCTCTTGTTGCCCAGGCTAGAGTGTAATGGCGCAATCTCGGCTCACTGCAACCTCCGCCTCCTGGGTTCAAGTGATTCTCCTGCCTCAGCGTCCTGAGTAGCTGGGATTACAAGCATGCGCCGCCACGCCTGGCTAATTTTGTATTTTTAGTAGAGACGGGTTTCTCCATGTTGGTCAGGCTGGTCTCGAACCCCTGATCTCAGGTGATCCACCCGCCTTGGCTTCTCAAAGTGCTGAGATGACAGGCATGAGGCAGTGCACCCAGCCCAGAAAAGAGTTTTAAGACAAGGGAATCTTTCCCCAGCAAAGGCCCACATTATGTGGCAAGAAGGTGTTAAAGCAGGTGGAAGGGATTCCAGAAATATTCTGAAAGGTTAAAAAAATGGGCTTGTTGCCAAGAACATAAGCCACAGCACAGCTAGTTGGAAAACTATGTAGTGGACGCATCATTTATCAACTGCAGTGTTGGGACCAAATATCTGAGACCAAACAACTGGCAGTTAGAATTGGTCCAGTTGTTCCTCTTGAATTTAGTGGTTAACAAATAAGATATTGAGTGCATACTATGTGTCAAGCACTTGCTGGGCACTGGAGAAACTGAGATAAATAGGGTTAAGTCTTCCCTCATGGTTCACTGAAGGAGACAGAAATACACTTATTGAAGGATGGTGTGAATAGTGTGACAGATAAAGGTATGAACAGAATGCTGGACCTGTGTTTCTTGCAAAACCTACTTATAATGAGGTTAAGTTCAGTCAAACACAATTTTTTTTACCATTGATCCCCCAGGATAGAATATTTTTATTCGATTAAACATGATTATTTTCCCAAATTGGTTGCTTTTCTTAAAAAAAAGAAAAACACATTCATAAATATTTTGAATCCATTAAGCCATGTGTAAATATTGGCCCTCTGGGAAAATCTAGCTCATTGCCCGCTTTTTTTGTAAATAAAGATTTATTGCAACATAGCCATGCTGATTTATAGATTGCCTATGGCCACTTCTGTGCTATCACGGAAGAACTGAGCGGCTGCCACAAAGACCATATGGTCCTCAAAGCTGAAAATATTTACTATCTAGCCCTTTAAGAAGAGTTTGCTGGCTCATGCCTGTAATTCCAACACTTTGGGAGGCCAAGGGCTGGATGATCACTTGAGCCCAGTAGTTCAAGACCAGCCTGGGTAACATGAGAGACCCTGTGTCTACAAAAAAATTTTATAAATTAGCTGGGCATGGTGGCACAGCCATGTGGTCCCAGCTACTTGAGAGGCTGAGGTGGGAGGATCATTTGAGCCCGGGAGGTCGAGGCTGGAGTGAACGGTGATCACAGCACTGCACTCCAGCCTTTCCAGCCTGGGTGAGACAGGAGACCCTGTATTTAAAAAAAAAAAAAAAAAAAAAAAAAAAGGCAGCAGCAGCTTGCCGACCTTTAAACTACGACAGCAGTACTTTATTGCTGATTTCGTTCTTGCAATTTTCCCCTCAGGTTTCTGTGTTCTTCCAGTGTATTACTTGGCAGGGACACATCTTTGCTTTTAATTTTAATAAATGAAACAAACCTAATAAAACACCTTCAAGTTGAAAAGAGTCCGCTAGAACTTTAAAATCATGCACACGGGCCATGTGGGCGGCTTTGTGTTGCTCCTGACAACCAACAACGCAGATGTCTGCTGAGAGCCAAACGGTGGGTGGTGCCGGCCGGGGAGGTGCCCTGGGAGCTCGGGGGAGCCCGGGTGTTGGCGGCGGCTGAGGCGGAGGCAGCGTTTCCGAGACGAGCATCACACCAACTGTGAGTATTTACTACTTCATTAATTTCAGCTCCAGTGACGATTTAACTTCTGCTATAACCACACAGCTTTAATAAATGAACCTACCATTAGAACATAGTTCTTTAGACTCTATATTGTTTTCCGTTCTTTTAAATATTTAATAAGCTCACTTCCTTTTCCTTCGTCTGGTTACTCAACCAGCAGTCAGTTCCTCCTTGGGGCTTATGGACACAAAGATAAATCAGACACTGCTCTTGGCCTCAGAGTGTCTGCACTGGAAACGAGACAGAGCATTGTTAGAGTCCAGGCCGGGCGCCGTGGCTCACGCCTGTAATCCCAGCACTTTGGGAGGCCGAGGCGGGTGGATCACGAGGTCAGGAGATCGAGACCACCCTGGCCAACATGGTGAAAACCCGTCTCTGCTAAAAATGTAAAAATTAACTGGCTGTGGTGGCACGTGCCTGTAGGCCCAGCTACTGGGGAGGCTGAGGCAGGAGAATGGCTTGAGACCGGGAGGCGGCGGTTGCAGTGAACCGAGATCGCGCCACTGTACTCCAGCCTGGGCGACAGAGTCAGACTCTGTCTCAACATAAATAAATAAATGAAAGTCCAATCACTGATAGAATTAAACAAAAGGAACATAGAGGGACACTTAATTCAAACTGGAAGTTGAGCAAAGATTTTCAGGTGGCAAAGAGCCGAGACTTAGAAGATAAATCAAAATGTCAACAAAATGAAAAGAGGTTGAAAAGGCTTTTTCCACCAGAGAAAGTTTCGGCAGAGGCATGGAGTGATGCAGTAGCATGGAGCTACAGGGAAATAATCAGCACATTGGTGAGAATGGAGGTAGGAGTATTTGGGTATGTGCCTGGAGAGCTAGTAAGGAGCTGAGTCATAGTGGACTTTGCCTTAAAAGGAGCTTTAACTTGAAGGTGACGGGGAGTTATATAGGCACATGTGCCTTTTACATTGATCCTTCAAAGGGAGGAAATACTGGAGGCCATGAGTTCAGTTCAGAGGCTACTGTAATAGTCCTAGCTGAGAGATGGAGGAAGACAATGGTGGGGACAGAGAAGGGGAATATTTAGGGGAAAAATGAGAAAGGTACCCACCCCTCTTTAATTGCAGACTTAGACAATTCACTGTCATTTATGTTTAATATTTCTCATTCTGAAACATATTTATATTCACATCTATTACCCACAAAACAGGAAATAAGCATGATTGTCTTTCAGTACAATACAAAATTCCAAAGGAAGGAATGGTTTTGAAAAAATTTGCACCCTGGTACTCAATTTGAAGGATGTAGAAGCAGGAATAGCTAGCACCAAGTCCTATTCTAATTAGGGTTTTCACCTTTACTTGTGCCATCAGAGATTGTTTTCAGTTCTCTGTTCTCACTTCCAGATATCTACTTTTTCTTTAACAAATTAGCACCTCGGGCTTATTAATTCCACCGGCAGATGGTCCTGACACATAGAAGTCTCACCATGAAAACGTTTGGATTTTTAATCAGGATGTTCTTGGCCCACGTGGATTCTTCCCCAGCCTGCATGAATAGCTTGAGGTCTGAGGCATTTCAATGAGGCTCAGGTGGTCGGGCTGTTGGCAAATGTGACCTTCACCCTCCAGTCTCCCCAGCACTCCCCCATGCTGCACGCAGTGAATTCCAAATGCCAAGGAAAGAAATTGGGCTAAAAATCCCTATTGGAACGGATATCTTGGAAAAGCATGTTTGTTCTGATCCCGTGGCCGTGGAGGCTCTAGGAGAAAAGTGACTCTCTACCCTAGTGAGAGATGGCAAGAGATGGGAGCCAATATCATGACTTTACCTTACTTCAACCTGCTGCTGATGGGGTTTACTGTTAAGTGAATTTCAAACTCTGACTTGCTATGACAAGGCTGGTGAGAACAGTATAGACCACTCACAGTGAGCCACTTCTGAAATGCCTCTTACACAGCAATTTATACATAACCATTTAGACACTTTGGCAGCAAAAACATCCAGGTCGCAGTAGCCCAGTGGTTAGGCACATGTGTCTCCCGGTTGCTTCTAACTAACCACATTCTCATTAGATACCCAGCTTCCTCCCCGTGTCATTACTGTAGGCCTTGAGGATCTCTGCCAAATACTGTTCAGTCTAACCTATATACAAGGTGCCGTATCAGGGCTGACAGAGGGTTTAAGAAACATTTATGTTTTCTTAAGTCAGATACTGTCCTAGACACTGCAGACAAAAAGACGTATTTCACACAAGCTCCATCCTCCTGGAAGCCGCAGTCTAGAGGGGAGGCCTCCCAGCTGTTAATGGTATATTCTACAATGCAGTAGCTCTAACACGGGTATGAGGCCCAGAATGAGAATCCAGAGGCGGGATCAACCAACTCTGCTTTTAAAGGCTTCATGGAAGAAGTGATGATGGTTACGGGTTCCCAAAGAATGACTATGAGTTGCACAGGGCAAGAAGGGAGGAAGGAGTTCCCAATCCACCAAGGAGGCCAATGGGCTACTTTGTGTTGCTCCTGAAACACATATACCAAGGGCCAGATAATGGTACCAGCTCAGGGAAGTGTGGCAAGGAGCTCCACAGAGCCCAGGTGATCTATGGCTGCTGAGTTGGTGGGAGGAGTCTGAAGTGGGCACCACACCAAGCACTGAAGAGCTGGCCACATTTGTGGTGGGGGAAGCTCCCTGCTTCTGTTCCTGCCTCCTAAGCAGAGGCAGTTTCCACAATGCCAACTGTCTAGGCTCTGGTTTGAAAGAGGTCAGACAGGGTGCTCCAAGCCTCCCCAAAAGGACAGTTTTCTGGGGACAGGCCTTTTCTGTCACTTCTTCCTTCAGCGGCTGATTTTCAAATTTTGGTATTCATAAGACTCTCCTGGAGCAGCAGTTCTCCGAGGGTGTCCTGGAGACCAGCAGCATGAGCATCACCTGAGAACTTGTTAGAAATGCAGCTTTTCAGACCCCACCCAGACCTATTCAATTAGAGACTCTAAGAATGGAGCCCACTCCTCTGTGTCTTAAGGAGCCCTCCAGGCGCCTCTGATTCTGACCTAAGGTGTTCATTAAAAATACAGTTTCCTGGCCAGGAATGCTGGTTCATGCCTGTAATCCCAGTACTTTGGAAGGCTGAGGCGGGTGTATCGCTTGAGCCCAGGAGTTCGAGATGAACCTAGACAGCATGGCAAAACCCCAGCTTTACAAAAAATAATACAAAAAAGAGCTGGGCATGGTGTTATGCACCTGTAGTCCCAGCTACTTGGGAGGCTGAGGGAGGAGGATGGCTTTAGCCCAGGAGAGGGAGGTTGTAGTGAGCTAAGATCACATCACTACACTCTAGCCTGGGTGACAGAACAAGACTGTCTCCACCGCCCACCCCACAAAAAAAAAAAAAAAAAAAAAAAAAACGGGTTTGAGATTCTGAATCATTCGAGTGACCAAACGTTTTAAACATTTTGCCAACTATTGCAGCACCTCCATGGGCGTTGCCTTCTCAGCCACACCCCTAAGCAGGCCTCAGCTTTCCCTGACACTCCTCTGCACATTTCTGGGGTCACTTTTACCTGAGCCTGGTATTCAACTCCTCACTATGCCATTTCCTATCAACTTCTCTGAACCTTAGTAACTGCAACTATAAAATGGGACAGTAATACCGATTACTATAAGACAGTGCAGGCTTGTCAAGATTCAAGATGTTTCTGTGCCTATTACCCAGGGTTCAACCCTCTGCTAGTTACAGTGGATAATTACAGGTTAGTTAAGAAAACAAACCTGGAAATATATGGTAGTCAGTGTGTCCCCACCGATGGATCAAAACTGACTAAAACACCTCCAGAAAGCATTTAAAGAGTGTGCCAGGTGGGGATTCTGGGCACTGTTACCTGCTTTCTAGGCCTTCAGCTTCTTGACCAAGGGCCATGTGGAATCAGCACTGTTTGGGTTCCTTCCTCTTGCCCACCTCTGCCCAGGACACACCTGTGCTTGGTTCCACCTGCAGTTCACCACCCGTCACAAAGGCCTCCAATCTGGATGCAGACTCATATACGAAGATGTTAGGAAGAAGAATTTCTGTGTATATTGGGATATTTGATGGGATGGCCTTGTAGAAACCTTTCCAAACTTGAGAGACTAGGATTGATCTGGCATTACTTGACCAACAAGTTGTTCTGAAGTCTTTGGCAGCAAACATCTCTTCAGAAAGTTCATTCTTGATTCAGTGGTCCCTTTCATGATTGAATTATGCTCAATGACTTTCTCAGCACATTTCCAGAATATTAAGGCTTCCTTCAAGAATATAATATTTGAACAAAATCTGTCCTCTCTTTTAATATGGGGTGATATCTTAGCTCTATTATGCTTTTAAATTAGTTGGTTTCAAATGATGTATCCTGGATCAGGCCTCTGGAGCTTGAGATAATTTCTCTCTCTCTCTCTCATACACACACATACACAATCTACCTAGAAAAAGATCATTCTAGAATGTAGGGGGGTGAGGAATTTGTGGCTCTCACTTGCTATAGAAAGGACAGTCTTGAATCCAAGTTCATGATTCACTCCAGGCTGGTGCAAAATGCTTTCTTCCTCAGATGGTAGCTGAGTGCTACAACTGGCAGCTTAAACAGCCAAATGGGCACAGCCAGAAGTAAATGCAGCTGGATGTTAGCCTTAAAAGCTGTCTCTTGCGCATGAAAAGTCTGAGGTGAGTCAAGCAAATTGCAAAGATTGGCAGGTGAGGAGGTGCTACCCTGTACGGCATGGGGAGAAAAAACATGGCAAAATGCTTGGATGAATCAACTTCCCTGCTGTAGGTGAGGCGATTTTGATGAAGCATCCATACTTTTAAGAGATACAAGACTGGTGTATCTGGGTGTATTTCTTCGCAGCTAAATTGAGTGTTGCCTAAATTCTGAACACCTCTTAGCCAAGAGCCAGCATCCCTGTTCTTTTTACTGAGGCAGGTGTGTGTGAGTTCATCAGAGGATGCCACAGTGACAGTCAAAACACAGAATCCTCCAGGGTCTCAACTCCAATCTTCTCTATATAACAGATGACTTCAATTTCCGTCTCACTGGACCCAGCTTTCTGCAAAACAAATCATCTTTCCTTAGATGTCGTTTAGAGAACTTTTGGGTTCTTTGAAATCTTTACAATTGGCTTTAAGTCTATTATTTTTTTAATAAAAATAGTAAATGTTCACAAAGAAGATGTGAAAAATAAAGTGGGAAGAAGAAGGAAATACCTAGCCATACACCTATCTCCCAAACACAGCCCACTGCTTCTCCTAAGCCTTTCTTTCTAGGCATAATGTTTTCTTTAGACTTACTTGAAGTCATATTATGGATACACATCTTTTTTTTTTTTTTTTTTAGACAGAGTCTCACTCTGTCACCCTGGCTGGAGTACAGTGGCATGATGTCGGCTCACTGCAACCTCCACCTCCCAGGTTCAAGTGATCCTCCTGCCTCAGCCTCCCAAGTAGCTGGGACTACAAGTACACACCACCATGCCCGGCTAATTTTTGTATTTTTAGTAGAAACAGGGTTTCACCATGTTGGCCAGGTTGGTCTCGAACTCTTGACCTTGTGATCCCCCCACCTCGGCCTCTCAAAATGCTGGGATTACAGGCATGAGCCACCACGCCCGGCCGGATACACATCTTTAAAAATTGATTTCTTTCTCTCTGACATCACTGATTGTAAATTACATTGTTAAATGTGCTTTGGCGGCATCACTTTTGATAGCTTCATCATATTCCTTCCATAATTTACTACAGTATCCCCCTAACTTTGGACAGTTCTGACCCATTTTGGCTATAATGAATAATGCTGATAATAGTTGGAAAATTGGTAACAAAAAATAAAATTGCCTGTAAGAGTTCCTATTCCTTTATCTCATTTACTCATCCAAAATATTTTTTACTAACCGCTCCACACTAGCCGCAGTGCCGCGTCTCGGGAATTCACTGATGCACACAGCAGGCATGGCTCCTGCCTTTATCCATTTTACTGTTAATAGTTTACGGGCAACTTAATTGGAGGAGGAACTCTCTCTTGGCCATTGTAGAAACAGGGAACAGCTGGAAACCAGTCTCATAAATTGAAAGCTCAGGCCAGGTGGCGTGGCTCATGCCTGTAATCCCAACACTTTGGGAGGCTGAAGCAGGCGCATAGCTTGAGCCCAGGAGTTGGAGACCAGCCTGGTGAGACCTTGTCTCTATAAAAAATGTCTAAATAAGTAAATTATCAGAAAACTCAGGATGTGATTTTTTAGAATAAGCCTTTCTTTTTGACTGCTAAAGGCCAACTTTCTTCCTTCACAGTGTGTGTGTGTGTGTGTGTGTGTGTATTTTTTTTCCTTTTTTTTTTTTTTTTTTGGCAAGCTCTGGCTCCATCACCCAAGCTGCAGTGCAGTGGCACAATCTCAGCTCACTGCCACCTCCACTTCCTGGGCTCAAGCCATCTTCCCACCTCAGCCTCCCGAGTAGCTGGGACTACAGGTGTGCACCACCGTGCCTCAGTAATTTTTGTATTTTTTGCAGAGATGGGGTTTTGCCATGTTGGCCAGGCTGGTTTCAAACTTGTGAGCTCAAATGATCTGCCCATTTTGGCCTCTCAAAGTGCTGGGATTACAGGCATGAGCCACTGTGTCCGGCCCTTCACTTATGTCTAAATTTCTAACTAACTGAGGTCTAAATTTCTAACTGAGGTCTGAACAAGCAAAAACTTGCTTCTAGGGTGGCAGAGCTCCTCTAAGTCCTGGGACTTTGGGCACCCACCCCAAGCTCAGAGGTGCACATTACCATGAAAAGCAGAGGGTTTCCTTTCCCACTAGCCAAACATTTCCCAGTGGCCACTGCCCATAGCACCAATGTGCCCTCTTGTCACCCTTGTAGCACAGCCTCTGAGAATGGGTTGGATGGCTTTTGTCCTTGGAGGTGAAGGCTGTGCACGGCCTCATGGGGCCCAGCTGTAGGCAGCTCTGCACTGGCTCTCATCCCCTCTCAGGTGGAGAATTTAGGTCATAGAGCCCACAGCACCAGGCAGTACTTCATTTCTCCCATTCTATGTGCTCTTTCTTTCTCCTCTCAGGCTCTAACTGCTTTGTTTTTATGTGAAACTCTGCAATGTGAGAAGAGAATAAGTTGTCCTGAGAAGCCAGGCGCTGAGTGCCGTCATTCATCCTCTGCTTATTCTGAAACCAGCTTGTCTGCCCCAAGTTGTTATTTTACACACATGACTTGATTTTAATTAACAACAAATCACAACCTTATACAATAAGCTTTTATACCAGTTTATTTCACCAACTTCGGAATATTAAAGGAAATCTTTTGGGGCTCTCTAGGGAAATTAGATACCAGCATTAAGATGTTCCATTAAGAGGCCAGGACAAATGACTTCAGTTGGCTGCTTAAACTAGATGTGGGCTGGGTGCAGTGGCTCATGCCTGTAATCCCAGCACTTTGGGAAGGCTGGATCACTTGAGGTCAGGAGTTCAAGACCAGCCTGGCCAACATGGCGTAACACTGTCTCTACTAAAAATACAAAAATTAGCTGGGCGTGGTGGCGGGCACCTGTAATCCCAGCTATATGGGAGGCTGAGGCAGGAGAATCACTTAAACACGGGAGGTGGAGGTTGCAGTGAGCCGAGATTGTTCCACTGCACTCCAGCTTGGGTGACAAAGCGAGACTCCATCTCAAACAAACAAACAAAACCAGATGTGGTTACTCAGGGGTGAGTGTGCTAGAGCAAGGAGGGACTGGCAGCACACATCCAGAACAGGCACCAAAGCTCCACCTTGGGGCCCACTCTTCTTCCCAAAGAACTCAGTGAACAAGAGCAGATGCGCCATTCCTCTGATAAAGGAGAACACAAAGATCCAACCATGGGCAGAATGATTCTTTTGCCAGCCTCCATTCTCTACTTCAGTCAGCTAGTAACTGTAACTGTCTATATATCCTTCCAATACCCAAACTGCAAACGCTAAGGAAAGTTCACCACTTATTGAAATTAATCATTTTGGTGAGTTTTTCCACGAACCCTTTCTTTTCCCTACAACCAGTCACCAGGTGGTTCATCCAATCATGAGTTACTTCATTTGAGAGAAACCTAAATTTGCTAAGAAAACTGTTTGATCTAAATCAAGGGTTGGCAAACTACAGCCGTGGGCCAAATCTGGCTTGTTGCCTGTTTTTGAAAATGAAGTTTTATTGGAGCACAGCCATGCTCATTCATGAGCACATTTTCTGCGGCGACTTTCACACTACAATGGCAGAGTTGAAGAGTTGAGACAGAAACCATTTGTCCCTCAAATATTTACTACCTGGCCCTTTACAGAAAAAGTTTCTTGAGCCCTGATCTAAATAACCGTTCACCTTAAGGATAAATTTGACAAAGTGCAATAATCATACACTGAAAAATCACAAACCATTGCTGAGAGAAGGTAAAGAAAACCTAAATAAATGGAGTGATATGCTATGTTTATAGATAAGACTTAGGATGTCACTTTTCCCCAAATTAACTTACAACTCAACACAATCTCACCCCAAATCCCAGCTACCTTTTTTTGTAGAAAATTATCAGCTGAATCTAAGATGTATATGAAAATGCAGAGGACCTAGAATAACCAAAACAACTTTTTAAAAAATCACTTTTGGAGGCCTTACACAAATGGTCTCGTGGTTTACGATAAAGCTACAGTAATCAAGACAGTATTGTATTGGCATAAAGATAGACAAATAGATCAATAAAACCAAACAGATAGTCCATAAATAGAACCAACGACATACAGCAACTAATTTCCTACAGAAATGCCAAGAAAATTCACTGGGGAAAGGATGATTCACTTCAACAAATGATGCTGGAACAACTGGAGAGCCATAGCTCAGTGACCACTGGGCTGAACCTAAGCGCTCTGAATGGTGAACAGGCCTAAGAAAATGCATATTGGGTAAAATAATTTGCCTTTTCTATGGTCTTTTTTATACTAAAGAGCTAAAGTTCCCTCTGAAAATTCTGTATTAACTAAGATATTCATGTGGAAACACGGAGTCTTAAAACATTAGAGCTAAGCAGAACATTGTACAATCTCATCTGTGTCCCTTATTATACCAGAAAGAAATTCAGAACTCAGAGGGTTGAAGAGATTGTCCAAAGTCAGTTAAGGGATGGCTGATATGAAATTAAAATTTAAGTCTAACTGTCAAGAACACTTATAACTCAGTACCTTTCCAATATGTCAGAACAGTAATGAACGTGCATAATAAAACAATCAGGCAAGCAGGCATGGTGGCATGCTTCTGCAGTCCCAGCTACTTGGGAGGCTGAGGTGGGAGGATCGCTTAGACCCAGGTGTTTGAGACCAGCCTGGGCAACATAGCAAGACCCCATCTCTTAAAAAATACAAACAACTGAATCAGCCAAAGAACAGAATGACTGAAGCAACAGAAATGCTCCTGGCCTTCTGAGTAAAAACCCTGCCTTATAATATAGAAAACTAAGAACTGAATGACAGCTCCCAGGGGACTCAACCCTGGACACATATGGCATATCATAAGAACTTTCAACATTACCTCATAGTTAGTGGTTACAAAGAGATCTTTGATATTACTTTTTGGTGCTGGAATTGGTGGAAACAACTTGATCCATAAATGACATCTGAAAACAGAGTAAAGAAGGAATTAGGTGAGCATGAGTATACCTTTTGTCTCTAAATATCTACTCTAAAAATTGACCTGGTTAATTCTAGAACCTGCTGTTTTGTAAATTCAAAATCTTTACGTACCAAGACTTCCACAATTATAGTTGAAGACTTTGTGGGTACCGCAAGCCTCTGCTGTGGCCCTGAGTCATCCAGGGAAGACCAAATGGAAACTGCTTTGTGTCAGTGGGTGTTACAAGGCCTAATATCTGAAAACGAACTGTATATTTCAAGTGGGTGGTGCTGATTGAAGCATTCCTTCCTCAATTATGTTTACTCACAGAGTTTACTTACTTTTTTTTTTTTTTTTTTTGGTCTTGCTCTGTCACCCAGGCTGGAGTGCAGTGGCGCCATCATGGCTTATTGCAATCTCCACCTCTCGGGCTTAAGCAATTCTCCTGCCTCAGCCTCCTGAGTAGCTGGGACTACAGGCACATGCCACTGCGCTCAGCTAATTTTTGTATTTTTTGTAGAGACAGGGTTTCACCATGTTGCCCAGGCTGGTCTCGAACTCTCGACCTCAAGTGATCCTCCAGCCTCAGCCTCCCAAAGTGCTGAGATTACAGGCGTGAGTCACCATCCCCAGCCGAGTTTACTTTCTTTTCATCTCCTTTGTACTGCCTTCCCCCAAACTGTAGATGCCACCCGAATATAACGTTTATAATAGTAAAGCTGTTTAATATAAAAGTCTTTTGTTTTTTTGAGACAGAGTCTCGCTCTGTCCCCCAGGCTGGAGCGCAATGGTACGATCTTGGCTCACTGCAGCCTCCAACTCCCAGGTTCAAGTGATTCTCTTGCCTCAGCCTTCCAAGTAGCTGGGAATACATGCGCATACCACCACGCCCAGCTAATTTTTTGTATTTTTAGTAGAGACGGGGTTTCACCACATCAGCCAGGATGGTCTCGATCTCCTGACCTCATGGTCCACCCTCTGTGGCCTCCCAAAGTGCTGGGATTACAGGCGTGAGCCCCCGCACTCGGCCCTTATAAAACTCCTTTTCTAAATTATGAAAGGGCCAAGACAAAACATGTTTTTAAGCCTCCTAAAAGGTCTTGTGCCTTACTGAATGCTAAAATGGGTAAGGGATACTTATGGGCCATTTGTGGACTCTAGGATAGGACACCAGATCCACATGCGATTTCTAGAATCCGTGTTTGACCTAATAGCCATCAGCCACTCAGGGGCCTGGTGACTTGATAGCTGAGGATGATGACATGCAGGCATTGTGGTGATTTTAGCCTTCCTGAGCTGTGAAAAGCCTATACTGGCAGCTTACCCTAGACAGCCAAGGACCGAGAGGAAGACTGAGAAGGAATGAAAAGAAACCCGCAAGTAGAAACTTTCACAGAAATTAAAAGCTGTCGACAACTGCAGGTAGGAGTGAGTGATAGCCGAGGGCTGCATTGTGCTCTGTCCAACTTCTGTAAATCACCTCTGGACGTTTCCACTTTTGATTTGGCCTACACTCATCTTGGACAGGTCATCCAGGCACAAAAATGCCACAAATTTTACCTGATAATAAGAACCCTCTGCCTACCGGATGCATGGTAAGCCTGTAAAAATGCAGTACTCAAACCCCACTGCAAGCACGCAAATGTAAAGAACACTTACATTTTACAGATAAGCGAGAGAATTAACAAGATGAAGCAGATGGTTGCCATAATCACAATGAGAAACCACTCTCTCAAGGGCTTGTGTTCATCATTTCCTGGTGAAAAACAAAAAAGAAACAAAAAAATATAAAGTCCAAGTTAGAAGCAGCAGGTAAAAGAAATGATGAGGCTTGGGTCATCAGACAGCTCAGGTTTGAGTTGCCGGTGCTGGGTGGTGTTGGGCAAGTAGCTTAACTTCCCTGAGCCTAAGATTTCTCATCTGTAAAAGAAGGTAACAGCCATCTCACAAAGTTGATATAGGCTGAGATGAAATGATGGCAGTGAGGCCACTATTATTCTTAAAGAATGATTTATTCAATCAATCAGCAAATATTTATGGCATTCATTCCATGTACTGTGCCACTTGGATCTTGGAGCTTATCTGTTTTTGGTACGTAGTAAGGTTTTTAGATAGAAAATCCACAAAAACATAAGCCTATTGAGTAACCCAATGGCATCACAATCAAAATACAAAGTTGGAAATTAAACTTTTGGAGGAAGTAAAGTATGAGATAATACTTGTAGTGAACAATAAAGGCATCAGACTCTAAGTGCTTTTCAATCTTAAATATCTTCAAAGCACCCCTTACCATTATTCCCATTTTACAGACATGAAAGGAATAAAACTGCCATTAAGTCAGTACAGAAAGTCAGTATTTTGTATGCCACTTATTCTCTGTTTAAATTTGCTTTGAATCTACATTTAAGGGACAGTTTCTTCTAGGAACTTCTTTATTTTATATACTTTATGTTTTAGGGTACATGTGCACAATGTGCAGGTTTGTTACATATGTATAAACGTGCCGTGTTGGTGTGCTGCACCCATTAACTCTTCTAGGAACTTCTATGATAGCTTTGGGGTGTGTAATTTTTCTTTTAAGTACTAGAAAGGCGTCCAAGACAAACTCAAGCCAAGTGCAGTGGCTCATGCCTGTAAATCCAAGCACTTTGGGAGGCCGAGGCAGGTGGGTCATTTGAGGCCAGGAGTTTGAAACCAGCCTGGCCACCATGGTGAAATCCCATCTCTACTAAAAATACAAATATTAGCCAGGCGTGGTGGCAGGCACCTGTAATCTCAGCTACTTGGGAGGCCGAGGCACAAAATCGCTTGAACACAGGCAGCAGGGGTTGCAGTGAGCCAAGATTGCACCACTGCACTCCAGTCTGGGGGACAGAATGAGACTCTGTCCCCCACCAGCCCCCCTGCCAAAAAAGAAAAGAAAAACTCAAGACCATTTACCAAATAGTGTTTAAAGAGGTTATGTGCTTGCTAACCTGCCGGATTGAATAATGTAAATCCTGTGTCATCTCCCTGAATACGAGTTTCCTTTCCGTGGGAGAGGCTGCTCATTCATTAATTCCTTTATTCATCCATTTAACTAATATTTACTGGGCTCCTATTATGTGTTTGGAACTGTACAAATTACTGGGATTCAGTGGTCGAAAGATCACATATGGGTGCTCCTGTCATGGAGTCCATTAGGAAAGAATCACACTCAGCAAATAGCAACACAGGCAGTGATTTAATGACGAGCGTGCTAAATACTGTGGTGAGGTTTCAACCGCACCGCACCAGGAGAAAAGGTTACCATGCTCAGTTTGCCATGAACTGCTTCCTCTAGAAAACAAGAAATACGTAAGTGGAATTTTCAGGTCCTTGTTAAAAGCCTAAGACTTCCAAAATACTTAAAACTCAAATCCTTCAAGTGACAGGAAGGAGAGATACCTTGGGATATAATGCCAGTGATTCCAGCCTTGCCTTGTTCTCTTGCTTTTTTGCCTCCTGAGGACCCTTACCCAAGCTTCATCTTCTGCCTCCCGAAAGTTTTAATCTCCTTCTTCATCTCTTCCCTTCTGCTTTCAAATATTCATAGAGTCCTTCATCTTGAATAAGCCATGACCCTGCTCTGCCATCTCTCTCCACTGTCATCAAATACCTTCTTACTTTATTTCCCAGTCTAAATTCTTGAATAAGGGCTAGGTGCGGTGGCTCACGCCTGTAATCCCAGCACTTTGGGAGGCTGAGGCGGGTGGATCACTTGAGGTCAGGAGTTCAAGACCAGCCTGGCCAACATGGCAAAACCCCATCTCTACTAAAAATATAAAAATTAGCAGGGCATGCTGGCTCATGCTTGTAGTCCCAGCTACTCAGGAGGCTGAGGCAGGACAATTGCTTGAACCTGGGAAGTGGAGGTTGTGGTGAGCTGAGATCGCACCACTGCACTCCAGCCTGGGTGACAAAGTGAGATTCTGTCTCAAAAAAAAAAAAAAAATTATTTAAGGGATTCGGGCTGCTTCATTTCCCATCTCTAACACTGCTTTTTCAATCACAGTGACTTCCTCCTAGTCTAATTCAAAAGACGCTTGGTTTCTTTTTCCAGCTTTATTTTTACTGACCTCCTTCCTGAATTTCAGACTGTGTATAGCTGAGCCCACCTTGAAACCGAGTTCTCAGCTTTATTGCCCATATCTCTTCTTAGATGGCCCTTCTCCCCATTTTAATTTCGATTGGCCCTCTCCACTCATCCTTTGACCCTTTGCTATTTTCCACTGTGGCCTATTCTTTGAACTTTGAAAAGTTTGTTTATACCACTTCATCTTTTAATTTTATGAAGTCTTTTCCCAGGTTTTTATTCCTGGTCCTGCCTGACACTCAGCTCCAGGCCTGCATCTTAAACTGTCCGTAGGTAAAACCTGCTCAGATGTTTCTCAAGGCTGACAACATTCAAAACCAAACACATGCTCTTCTTCATATAAAAACCCCTTCTCTCACTAACTGCCCATTTCAGTCTCCATTCTTCCAAGCCCCCAAACCTGAAGCCTTGAAGTCACTTTGACTCTTTCCATCCTTTACAGCCCGTCCCTTCTCCTCATTCCCTTGGTTCATGTCGTTACTGCATACCCAGTAATTAGTGCTGGACAGGCATGCTTTGTCCAGTGCTTTCATCCCTGCCTAGTCTGGAAACCTGGCTTCTAGTCTCAGCTTGCTGTGAAGGTGGTCATTCTGGGCCTCGGTTTCCTCATCTAAAAACTTGGCAGTTGAAATATATAATCCATAGATCCTTCCCCAGCCAGCACCTTTTCTAGCACCACTCACTCAGTTGAGGGTACTGTCACTTCATGTACACATACCTTTAATAAAATTGGTTTTAGAAAAGCAGTGCCTTTTTGGGCCGGGTGTGTTAGCTCATGCCTGTAATCCCAGCACTTTGGGAGGCCCACAGGCAGATCACCTGAGGTCAGGCGTTTGAGACCAGCCTGGCCAACATGGTGAAAGCCCGTCTCTTCTAAAAATATAAAAATTATCCAGGTGTGGTGCCGCATGGCTGTCATCCCAGCTACTAGGGAGGCTGAGGCAGGAGGATCCCTTGAACCCAGGAGGCAGAGGCTGCAGTGAGCCTATCACGCCACTGCACTCCAGCCTGGGCTACACAGCAAGACACTGTCTCAAAAAAAAAAAAAAAAAAAGAAAACAAAAGAAAACAAAAGTAGTGCCTTTTTGGGGCTGGAACTTTAAAAGTTGTAATAAAGCCTAAAAAAGAAAAAAGAAAAATCAGTAGTCACTGGAAGTAACTAAGGGCTTATTTTCTATACATATTTTTACATTCACTTTTTCTGAGTGCTTCTAGGTGCTCAGATACTGTGTAAAGTGCTTCACATCCATTCTCAATTTAATTCTTACAGCGATGCTTTGAGATGGACACTATTATTCTCACTGTACAGATGGAGGAACTGAGGCAGAAAAGGACAGAGTAAGTCAGCCCAGGCCACACAGCCAGGAAGTGCGGAAGCCCAACCAGTCCGTGCTCTTAGCCTTGATGTAGGAATCCCATTCGCCTCCCTCCCTCTGCAAAACTGAGGGCACACTGAATACATAGGAGCTTCGCTTCACTTATTTTAAGGATTGCTCTTCATTGAGAACTCTCCTGAGCATCATCCCTATAGCTCTCTGTGCTTCACTGTGGGAAGCCCTGTTCTATTGTTTGTATCCCCGTTTCTGATAAGGCTAAGTGTGCAGGCAGCTTCTCTAATTAAAGGTGGCTGCTTTGCAAACTACCGTTTCTCCTGACATTCCCCAAACTCTAGGTGGGACTGAAGCCCTTTATTAAAAACCTATGGCTATACTATTTATTTATTTATATGAGATAGAGTCTTGCTGTATCACCCAGGCTGGAGTGCAGTGGCATGATCATAGCTCCCTGCAGATTCTAACTCCTGGGTTCAAGCAATCCTCTCGCCTTAGCCTCCGAAGTAGCTGGGACCACAGGCACGCATCACCGTGCCTAGCTAATTTTTAAAATCTTTTGTAGAGATGAGGCCTCAGTATGTTGCCCAGGCTGGTCTCAAACTCCTAAACTTAGGCAATTCTCCCACTTTGGCCTCCCAAAGTGCTGAGATTACAAGCGTGACCAACTGTGCCTAGCCCTATGGCTATAGTATTTTTTTTCAAGTTTTTTTTTGAAATATACTTATGTCTATTGTTTTACAAAAAGGCATTAGCCACATTTTGTTAAATTATGGAAAACAGACCCTCAAAGTGGCAAAGCTTTTGTTTTCCTAAATCCTACAGATACTCAATGGTTCCAGGATTAATACTCAGTTCTCTGGATTGGAACTGAGAGCTCTGTTGTTAGACTTCATTTTTATTGCATTCTTTCTTAGGTAATGTAAAGAGTAGCTGGGACAAACTAATAACAGCAAATCAAATACCATCTTACTTTATTTCCCAGTCGATTTCCTGAGTAAGGAATTCAGCCTGCTTCATGGCCCCATCTCTGAAACTATTCCATGCTCGTAACCATTATGCAAGTATCCTGACAACCACATTCAGAAACTGCAGGTTTATAGACACCGGATGCAAATTCAGCAAGTGGTACATCAGCAGAAAAAAAGTTATCCTGTTTATAACTAGGTTAAACCAACAGAAAAAGTACGGGTCCTGCAGAAAGAAGGGGCAGTGTTGTAAATAATTATCAGGGTCACACTGTCAGTCACATTTGGGTCTCAACTTGTGCAATATCCCCTAGCCTGATATGGCAAGTTTTGATAACAGGACCGTTTTCTTCTGACCATGATTACAAAAATCTTTTCAGTTAAACCACTCGCAAGTTATTCACTTCAGCCTTCACTTTGATAAGCGAAGATTCTCACTGAATTAGCAAAAATATAGAGGCAACCCTGATTTTATTTCATTAAATGAAAAAAAGTTATTGATGCATACAAGGTACTACGTGAGAAGCAAAGTCATGGTCACTGCCGGGAGGGAGGTGGCACATTAGTCATTTCTCCTGGCCTGGCCTCTCCAGTTGCCCCAAATGCATTAGGGCTACTCCCCTATAGCTAGTTGAAAACAGAACTAACCCCTGAAAACACAACCAAGGTCGGCTTTTCCTTGAAGAAAACATAAATTGGCAGGAAAATTTTGTGCAAGCAAAAGATTTCACATACCTATTGCGAAGTAGACATTACTTGTGGATTATCTACTGTTCAGTTACTTATTTATGCAAAAAAAATGCCAGTACATTAGTGAATTAAAGTAAGCACCTGCTCTGGTTTTACTGAAAGTAGAGCAAGGAGGGAAGATCCCACTGAGAGTATACATTCTTTGGGTCAAGATGATTAAGAATTTCAATACTATAAAATTTGGGAGATCCCGTAGTATAGTCTTAATTTGAATTCTGGGGTCTCCAACCTTGGAGATTAAAAAAAAAGTATTTCGAAGTAATTTGACTCTTTGCTCTGACTCAAGGAGAATACCTTTCTTGCCATTAAAAAGGAAGTCACAGATGTTTCTTTTCAAGAAATCAATGGGCACTGCCATTTGGTTATGCAAAGATGGGTTTCAGAAAGAAGAAGTCACACAGCCTATTCTTGTAAGGAGGAGAAGCTCTCCAGACTCCCCATTTGATTCCTGGGTGCTTTTTAGGCATCACTAACGTAAAGCATTTGGGAAATCCAGTTGTCTGGTGTCTGGGGACCTCAGTTTCCATTATTTTTGACATCTTAAGCATTTGACCTTGCAAATAAGCCAATAGTCTGCTATTCTTCTATGACCCTAGAATGTATATGGAGTGGGACATGGGGTGCAGGTGGGCTGGGACAGTGGCAACACAGAGGGCAGAAGGACTGCAAGTATTGGACCCAAACTAGTCCCAGCTCTGCCTCTGGGAGCTTTGTCAAGCCACTTCCCTTTTAGGGCTGCAGTCTCTCTTGATCTAGAATTCTATGATGTATGAAGTTTAGACTAATAGCTCTTAGGAGATGAATTTGATTTGGAAGCCTGTTACACCTTAAATTGTGCATGTAAGTATGAACTTTCAGTGCTTACATATTGATTTTGAATCTGATTTCAGACTCAACAATAGGTTTCCAGGGAAAAGAGCTAATTAGTAAATTGATGGGATGCTTGCAACAGAGCAGGCCTGCTGTGTTTTTAGAGCCAGCAGGTGCTGGGAGAAGTTCAAATGGCACCAACAGGGTTGGATAATTGAGAGGATGTCAATATGGCAGTCTATGATACAGGGTTTAACTAGCTTCCTGTGACTTGCCTCCAGTTGGAGGGGAGAATGGCATCATTCATGAATGAACATCCCAAACCAGATCACAGGCTTCCAGTGCAGGCAAGTCAGGAGCAGACCTTTTGGGTGAGTGAGCTTTCAAGGCAGCTGTCAAATGGACTGTGGGAGGTACCTGGTTTAGAGAAATAAAAAGAGGGCAGCAAAATGCAGCCTCAGTGAACAAAATGTGTACAGTAGTGAAGGACCCAGATCACACACACAGCTTGCACTATGTTCATCTGGTGGAACTGGGCTTGCATTAACCGAATAGAGAGAGGAAATGGAGACTGTGTATTTGTGTACATGTGTGTATTTGTGTGCATGCGTGTATTTGTGTGTGCATTCAGGATCAGCTGGATGGCTCACTGCAGTACTGCTTGTCTGCAATATCCCCCAGTAGGAGTAGACTTGATGAAGTTGAGTGGGGAATTCCTCATGGCAGTTTTCTTCTCTGCAGGCTTTCCCACAAAGCACCAAGGGCTATGTACCTTCTGGAGCCCCCCAAGCAACCCAGAACTTTCTTCCCTGTAAGGGGTTGCTGGGCCTATTTTATCAACCTGCTAAAGCAGATGAAAGCTGGCTGCAGAGGATGTAGTCATCACATAGAAGTAAGCAACAAGGGATAAAGAGGTTTAGTCCTAGACCAAGTGTGGAGGCTTAGGCCTGCAATCCCAGCACTTCGGGAGGCCAAGGTGGGTGGATCACTTGAGGTCACGAGTTCAAGATCAGCCTGGCCAACATGGTGAAAATCCTGTCTCTACTAAAGATACCATAGCCAGACGGGGTGGCATGAGTAATTCCAGCTACTCCGGTGGCTGAGGCAGGAAAATTGCTTGAACCCCCATGGGAGGTGGAGGGTGCAGTGAGCTGAGATCATTGTGTGACTGCCCTCCAGCCTGGGTGAGAGAGTGAGACTCCATCTCATAAAAAAAAAAAAAAAAAAAAAAAAAAAGAGGTTTAGTCCTGGTTCTGCCACTTGCTACCAAAGTGACCTTCGGCAGGGTAGCCTCTCCAGCTTCTATGTCCTGCATTATAAAACAGGGATAAGGATTCAATGAATTAACACATGTGAAGTGCTTAGCACAGTGCTGGTACACAGGTGCTCAATAAATATTACTTATTATAATTACGATTAGGATGAAATGCATTGTGTCAACAAATTCATCAAGATAATTTCCCTTTCATCAAAGCAAGGCCAAAATTGGAGTGCTATCAGAATTCTAAAAATGCAGAGAGATAAACTCAGGTCAGGAGAAATAAACACACACCAAATATTCTAGATATTGAGGAACAGAAAAGGGTATGGGTATTCCTACCCTTCAAGGATTTAGGGTTCATAATGTTCATTAAGATGAACCTTATGAAGAACTTGGACAGGAACATTTAGACAAGAATGGCCTGAAGAGGCTAACTTCATTCCCAGTGGCTTGTCTGGATGGAGGTTGACAGGGTCAAGAGCTGGCAGAGCTTCCTGCTTGCACAGCCCCCAGCCCCTCTTGCTGAGTGTGGCCCGTCCTCCAGCCTCAGTTTCCCTGGCTGGAGTAATAACCCCCGGGGCAATGGAACATCTCAAAAAGAACCCAGGTGTGGAGCCAGTCCTCTAGCTGTGTTCCAAACCCGGATGTCCCACCTACTATCGGTGTAGCTTCCAGCAGTTCCTTCACCTCTCTGCATCTGTTTTCTCACCTGTGTGATTAGGAAATCATGTGCGTGATGATAAAAGATGATGTAGGTGAATATGTCCTGCAGAGGGGCTGGCCCCCTGACAGCGTCCCTCCCTCCCCCAAGCTGCCATCCCGCCATGAGGCAGAATGTATGCCTAGAAGGGTGATGTAGGCACCAATAGAGGTGGCTGTGCCTGAAAGCAATGTGGGAACTCCCTGCTCCTGGCATTCGGAGATGAAATCTGAAAGGTCCCTGTTAGCCCTCCTTCAGGCTAGTGGGATGACCACAGGCGTGAGGCAGTCCGCCCCCCCCTGGTGGGAACAAATGGTGGGGCTGCCAGGTGGGATCTAACCAGCCTGGACAAAAGGAAGCAGTGTGACCAAGCCATCTGTCTACACAGGGAAAGCAGAACCACAATAAGCTGTGTTAGTCTTAGGTAAGCCTAAGTGGGTCTTTCATGTTGTTATTGGGTCAACTCTTGTTACTTTTAAGCAATTTCTGCTACTCTGTAGACCCAGTGGCTCCCATCTGTAACCTCAAAAGAGTTTTGCAAGATTATTTTGGAAGGCCTAGGGATAGCTCATGCGGACCCTTCTACAACATTTCCCTTTCATCTTCCTCGTTTTGCCACAGTGTGAGAATTTAACAAGAAAAAGCTGCTGAAGGAGAGAGACGGGATCAGGAGAGACAGAGAGAAGGGATCAGAGCTCCAGGTGGGAGTCAGAGTGCAAGGAATCAGGCTGGAGCTGCGGGACCTTGGCACAATGCAGGCAAACTGGAAAATGAAGATGCATTTGATGGTCCCAAAGGTGACTCCAGTTTTTGATTCCAGGTGCCCAGGACAAAGGTACCAAGTCACCTCACACATCAGCCCATGAATGTCAAGTCAAAAGAAAAAGGCACAGGAGTTTCTCTGGGGTGGCCTTCCTTCCAGCCCACATTGCCATAGGCCACCCTGATACCCTACCTCAACCCATTTTCCTTAAGTCCTAACAGATTCTAGGATGTGTCACGGGACTCTGAGACCCCCACTCCACCAGCTCAAACTCTGACAGGAAAGCAAAGGCCAAGATTTCCTATGAACAACACATCTCTATGTTTAAGGAGCTGTCTGCTGTGCCCCTGTCTGCTGTGACCTCATGAATGAGTGATCTGAAAACTGCTGTGACCTCATGAATGAGTGATCTGAAAACCGTGCTGAGTCTTCTACTCCCCTGGGTGTAGGTGCCATACATCTCAAGACTAATGAAAGTCAAATTTTGGCCATCAAATTTTGCTTTCAGTGAGGTCAAAGCAAAACTCCATCGTTTCTTTGAAGGGCAATTGCAGTGATTGTAGTCTGTCACAGAAGAAGCCGTTCTCAGAACCACTGATCCTGACCAAAGACACGGCCAGAAATAAGTGCAGGGTAGACCCACATAAGTCTCTTTTCCGCAAGCAAGGATATGACTGTGGGAAAATTTATTTTCATCATTCCTCGTTTCACACTTGGCATTTGAGCTTCATGGATGGAGGGAAGAAGAGAAGATGATGGACTTGAGAAAACACACAGCTTCATGAAGACCAGGGTCAGGAAACAAAAGGTTTCGATAAACAGGAGACAGCAAAGATAACAAAGGAACAGAAGAATCCGGAAGTTAAGAAAGTTTAAAAAGGAGAAAGACATGTAAAAATTGGGAAGTTAGCTCTTAAGATAAGACAGAGAAGCCAGCTGATCTAGGGCAGTAGATAACGAGTACTGATAAAATGAAACTGCTACTTCCATAAAAAAAAAAATCCCAGCCCAGCTCAGTGGCATGTGCCTATAGTCCCAGCTACTCAGGAGGCTAAGGCAGGAGGATTGCTTGAGCCCAGGAGTTCGAGACCAGCCTGGGCAACATAGTGAGACCCCTCATCTCTTAAAAAAAAATTCTGAATCAAATTGTAGGCCTCATTTAGTTTTTTGAGAAATCTTCCAAAGGAGAAGTCACTATATCAAAAAGACACCTAACGTGCATGTTTATCACAGCACAATTCACAATTGCAAAGATAAGGAATCCACCTAAGTACCTATCAACCCATGAGTGGATAAAGAAAATGTGGTAAATATACACAATGAAATACTACTCAGCTGTACAAAAAGAATGCAATAATGTCTTTTGCAGCAACTTGGATGGAATTGGATGCCATTACCCTAAGGAAAGTAATCAGGAACAAAAAACCAAATACCATATGTGCTCACTTATAAATGGGAGCTAAGCTTTGGGTACACAGAGGCATACGGAGTGGTATAATGAACATTGAAGACGCAGAAGGGGAGAGGGTGGGAGGAGCATGAGGGATGAAAAATTACCTATTCAGTATGATGTAAACTATTTAGCTGATGGGTACAATAAAAGCCCAGACTTAACCACTATGCAATTCATCCATGTAACCAAAAACCACTTGTACCCCTAAAGCTGCTGAAATAAAACAATTGTTTTTAATTTAAAAAATTCCATGCTCTGGAAATTCTAGGACAGGAGAGCCAATCAGGCACTGTTCAGAGCAAGCAAAGAGCACTCACTTGCTAACTATACCCCGTCCCTGCTGTCCCCTGTGCCCCTTGGCTGGCCAGGGACCTTACCAACAGAGCTGGACAGCACCCCCAGCCTCTCCCAGCTCACCTTATCTCATCAATCAAAACTTACTCTGTGTCTCATTTTTTAAATGAAATAACCTTGGACTATAATGGGTTAATTAGTTAATCAAATCTATTCTAATTCACTAATTGGCTCATATGTCATCTATTTGAGAAAATTGTATATTAATAGCCACTTCTTGGCTGTTTGACAACTGCTGAGTCATTCAGTATCTCAGGACCTCCATTTTCTTACATTAAAATAATGGGGGGGAAATTAATAACTATGAAAGGGGTGATATTTGAGTTGAGTCTTGGCGTAAAATGGAGTGGGAGGGCTGCAGCGTGCTGTTTTTAAGATAAGGCAAAAGAGGAGAAAGCATGGTTAAAGGAAATGAATGTAGCAGCAAAATCGCCTGATGGACTCCTAGCTGAGTGTAATTATTGCTGCATCCTCAAGGGATAAAAAAGAGCCGTGCAAAATGTCCCAGAGGGGCCTGGACTTCCTATTACGTTTATTAATCATCTGGATGAAAATGGAAAGTCTACATTGATTAAATTCACTAATGATCCTAAACTGAGCAGAGGAGTAAATTCCAGAAAGGACGGATTTATAAGGTGAGTAGTAATATTAACCAGCTCATCTTCATGAAAAGGATGGCAGTAAATGAAATGGGATTTGCTATAGATAATGGCAACGAGGTACACCTGGGGGAAAACTATAATGAGCCCAGATTCAAACTAGGAAGGTGTTATTTAGGAAATAATAATGGTAAGAGAGCTCTAAAGTGGAGAGTGAATAATAAATTAAAAACGAGCTTAAAATAAGCGCTCATTATGGATCACAATTTCACTCTCAGCACTTTTGCAGTCGGGTGGTGCAGAGGAGGTGAATGTGAGTGGCAGAGATGGAAGCAGGTTTGTAGTGCAGCACTTATATTTTACAGGTGAGGATGCTAAGCCCAGAGAGGTTAGGTGTAGACTGACTAGGCCAGGGTGGAAAAACCTGTCATGCTCATCACCACTCTGTCCCTTGCAGTGGTGGCAGGAGATCACGATTCCTTCTGACAATCTAAATTTAGCCTCAGAATCCTCAATGCTGCACTCTAAGCAGTCTCTGATTACTTTGCTCACAAAACATTACCTTTTGTCATCTCTAGCTTATATCATAGAGCTAGATGTTGGCAGAGCCGTAGCTAAAAACCTAGATGTCCTGAATATCTAGTGCTTCTGTTTCACCTAATACGTTCTAAATTCTCTACAGTCAACATTGACTATGACTTCAAAAGTCAAAGACTCAGAAAGCATAACTAACTTCTTATCTAGGATTCTGACCTTGGTATCCATCATCTTGGTTTACGTTTCCTTAGACAGCATTTTAAAATCTCCAAAATCGAATACATATAGAGAGAGGTGTTGGGAAGACACTTAGAAATAGCAATAGTTTTGAGCCAGTGAGTTTTGTGCCCCTGGGGAGTAACATAAAGCATTTTTAAAAAGAAGTCTATTGAATTCAAGTAACAAAAATTAAACTTCCACCTTAGGCATTTGACAAAATTAATGACCTTGTTAAAAATTCCCTGAGACTGATTAATGCTTCTCATATTTGTTTCCCTCCTGGGGAACAGAGTGAATTTTCCTGGTGCAAATGGAGCCGTGTCGAGGAAAGTCCTGTGTGTGCTGGGTCAGTTTAGTTAGGTGGGGGCATCAACCTAGGGAGGAGGGGAGGGAGGGGAACATTGGTCTCAACAGAATTATGAAGCAGGTGAGTTTAGCCCATTCTCACTTCCTTTTAGTGTCCTTTCAGTTCCCTCTCCCCAGGAAGGCTCATGCTGCTCCTGTAAGTCTCTGTGAGTGATGTGAGGGCTACCCCCGTAAGGCTGAGCTGATTGTGTGTTGCACAACTTTAGGGGACGCTATTCTCCTTTGGGAACTCGGTAACTTAGCACGACCAGCCCCCTGGCAGATTCAGAACTGTTCTCCATTTATTAGGCCTTTCCTTATCTTTCCCAGTCTTCAGTGGAAATCTACCTGCTGTGTGTCAGATCGGAGTCATTTTCACATGGGCGGATGGGTCACTGCCCCAGACTTTCCTGAAGACACACCCCATAGCTTAAGCGAATGAATTAAACAGTAGAACATTTTGGCATGTGCCTGAACTAAATCTCTCCTATGTATACTCTTCCAATGGTTGATGAATACCTCATAGGATTCATGAGAGATGGCATCCACATGCTTGATCACCCATAATCACAAAGGTTGGCTACCAAGATGTCTTTTTTTTTTTTTTTTGAGATGTCGCCCAGGCTGGAGTACAGTGGTGCAATCTTGGCTCACTGCAACCTCCGCCTCCTGGGTTCAAGTGATTCTCCTGCCTCCCGAGTAGCTGGGATTACAGGTGCGTACCACCATGCCCAGCTAATTTTTTGTATTTTTAGTAGAGACAGGTTTCACCATGTTAGCCAGGATGGTGTCGATCTCCTGATCTCGTGATCCGCCCGCCTCAGCCTCCCAAAGTGCTGGGATTACAGGTGTGAGCCACCTGCACCCATCCCCAAGATCTCTTAAATAAGACTTTAATCTACCCAGCACTTTAAAGCTTGCAGAATCCTGTCCCACCATGCCAGAGTGTCCAGAGATCAAGTGCTAGAGTCAGTTAATCTGGGGTTAGAGCCCCATCCCTGCCACTTGTTGGCCATGCAGAACAGAGTTAAGCCAATTACCTAAACTTTCCAAACAAGTTTTTTGATAGGACTAAGATAATATATTTAGCATAGTGCTTGGCAAAATAAATAAAAATTAAAAAACACATGTAATCTGCTATCCCTGCTGTTGTTTTTATTTCAGATACGCTGTGGGACAGGAAAGCTGGATGTTATCTCCTTTATCTTGAGAACCCTAGGAAACAGAGAGAAATTATTTGTCTGGGGATACACAGTCAATCCTTGTAAAGGCTGAATGTTAAACCTGGGCTTTCTATGTAAGGCTTCAGTCTTCTTCCCACCATCCTATGCTCTTATAGACCTAGTGCAACAGTTAACGACGTGTGTGTGCCTCCCCAGGCGGAATGGTTTATCATACACATGAGACGCACTAGTTGCTTTTTAACTGTTTCCTTCTCTCATACAATGCCTATGTTGACTTGCCGGAAACACCTGGATAATAGCAAACACAGGGTTTGAATTTTCTTTCTTTTTTTTTTTTTTGAGATGGAGTCTCACTCTGTCGCCCAGGCTGGAGTGCAGTGGTGCCATCGCACTGCAAGCTCACTGCAAGCTCTGCCCCCCGGGTTCACGCCATTCTCCTGCCTCAGCCTTCTGAGTAGCTGGGACTACAGGCGCCCACCACCACGCCCGGCTAATTTTTTGTTGTTGTATTTTTTAGTAGAGACAGGGTTTCACCGTGTTACCGAGGATGGTCTCGATCTCCTGACCTCGTGATCTGCCCGCCTCGGCCTCCCAAAGTGCTGGGATTACAGGCGTGAGCCACCGCACCCGGCCAACACAGGGTATGAATTTTCTGTCTTCAAGGTGCAATTCCACATGTCCTGGGTGTGGGATTGACATCTGTGTCAGGGTAAGACTGGAAATGTGCCCCTTCATCCATAGCTGCCATTGGGTGTATTATTATCCTTCATGGATCTCACTGACAGAGACGATGCCCATCTTACTTGCCAAGCAAACTAGTCCATTTGATCGTAACATAAACAGTTGCAGAGCTAACACAGGAGTCCCAGTGATGCATGGACCTTTTTATACTCTATATCTGCTAGGCTGAAGGCTCAGGGACAGATCCAGATTTTGTGGGCCCCTATAGATTACTCAGTTTTGGAACCTTCTTTGTTTAAAAAAGTATAAAGTCAAAATTAGGTATGGGAAAATCGAAGAGATGGAGAACAGACTAGTCGTTGCCAGAGTTCAGGGATAGAAGAGAGAGAGATGGGTGTATTTATAAAAGTGTAACAAGTGATGATGAAACTGCTCTGTATCTTGACTGTGGTGATGGGTACATGAACTTAAACATGTGCTAAAATTGCATAGAACCAAACAGACACATACAAATGAGGACATATGGCTCGGCGCAGTGGCTCATGCCTGTAATCCCAGCACTTTGGGAGGCTGAGGCCGGTGGATCACCTGAAGTCAGGAGTTCGAGACCAGCCTGACCAACGTGGTGAAACCCTGTCTCTACTAAAAATACAAAAATTAGCCAGGCCTGGTGGCATGTGCCTGCAGTCCCAGCTACACGGGAGGCTGAGACAGGAGAATCGCTCGAACCCAGGAGGCAGAGGTTGCAGTAAGCTGAGATGGCGCCACTGCACTCCAGCCAGGGCGACAGAGCAAGACTCTGTCCAGAAAGAAACAAACAAACAAATGAGGACATATAAAATTGATGAAATCAGTAAGATCTGGATTACCAACACCAATATTCTATTCCACTATTGTACTATAGTTTTGTAAGATGTTACCCTTGAGGAAAACTGGATGAAAGAGACACAGGATCTCTATTATTTCTTCCCACAGCTTGTGAGTGTGATAATTATTTCAAAATAAAAAGTTTAATTTAAAAAATGGATAGAAGTAGAAACAAAACCTGGAAAAAAAAACAGGCACCAGGTCTAGGAGGGTTGGTGCTAATGAGAAGCCTAGACACTTAAAAACTTCACTGGCTTCATGGCAAATCTATTCCTGATTGAAAAGGCAGTAGACCGAGAGAAAATTAGTCACAATAGAGATATGAAACCATTTTAAGACCCGCGAGTGAACGGGTACATTTCTGGGATTACCTTTTTTGATCGCAAGGAAGGCTGCCAAAGTAAAATAAACATAAGCTACTTACCCACATAAATAGGTTGGCTCCACTCACTCCAGAGCCCTGCCTCTCTGCACATGGAGCTCACTGCTGCTCTCACTTGAACATCGTGCTTAGAAAGATCATCAATTATTGAGATGAATGCATTGGTCATCAATTTTTCTATCTAAGTGGGGAAAGATAGCATTAGAAGAATCTCTAGACACCTAATTTAGTTCTGCCAATTATCAGAATGGGAGGTCCTATATAGGCCATGTGACTCACTGTTCAGCAAGCCCTTGAAAATCAACAGGGCACATATTAATTCGCTTATGCTGGGTGCTTTAGTGTGGATGTGTTGGCAGTCACCCTTCAGTGGAATGCTATCTTGTAACCAAAATCTACGAAATGATCAACAGTCAAGATCCAGGTGTTCCTATCCAGGCCCAGCTGATGTTTCCAGACTGAAAGACTGGAGTGGCCTATGCTAGAATGCATTATTCCCTCACCTTGTCTCTCCATAATCTATAGTCACATTACTAAATAATATCACATGAACGCTAGATTGCCTAGTGTTGAAATGAAGCTATTTTCTCATGAATGAGCCCTTCTTCTTTTTCCTTCTACTGATCATGGTCGCCACCATCCAGCTACTCCCCTGTACCAGAAATGTGCTCCTGATACCTGTATCTTGAATACCCCCGGAGGTGTTTCTCCCTTTTTTACTCCAGCCCTGTGACCATTGCCTATTTTAGCTCTTATTATCTTTTGCTTGGACCTTTGCAGTAGCCACTAACTGATATCATATGTCCATGTGGCCCCTCCCCACTCACATCCAGTTTTCATGCTGCTACCAAAAATCTTCTTTTACTCTGCAAATGTAGACATATTTCTCTATTGTGTAAAACTCTTCAGTGGCATCCATTGCCCATAGTCATGGTTTTTAAAAAAGAAGCCACTTCTTTATTTTTTAGCAAAATCTTATAGAGCCACTCTGGGAGAAATCACAATGTCAGATACAGAGTCATGATTTCAGCGTTGGTCTCATGTCCAGGCATCCAGGCAGACTGAATTACTTGCCACTTGACTGAAAGAACCATACTCTCTCAAGCATAAAGTTACTCCTTTTCCTAGGCTGGTGCAAGTCAGGAACTATTTATTACTGGCCTGTGATGGGCTAAATACAGATAAAATTATGACTGCAATTTGGAAGTTTTGATAGCAATTTGACATTGCCATGATATCCAAACACATGATCAGTGAACTGACACCTTACATGTCTTTGGCTATATTTAATTTTTTCTAGCAAATCATTTTTATTGTATTTGACAAAAGCACCAATCTATGGTAGATTAGACATTATAAAAACACACGCACACACACGTGCGCACACAGTCCTTCAGTGTAAGTATTTTGGGAAGCTCTGGCTAGGAAAGTCCTTCTCATGTTTTCTCACCAGACTAGTTTCTCTTCATCCTTACAGATTCCGTTCAATTCCTCTCTGCAGAGCAGGCTCTGTGCCCACACCCCCATCTCTAGCTGTACTGGCTTTTCCTGTGGGAGGGCAACCCCAAGGCTGGGCAAGTATGTCACAAGATTGGGTCACTCCATGGCAGAAACAGTCTTATTTCTCACAAAGAAGCCAATTTGTAAATATTTGTTGAATCTAATTGAATTGGCTTTGTCTACTCTCTGTAAGACATAAGTTGGAATCCTATTTTTTTTCCTAGCTTTGTGACTGTGGGAGAGTTACTTCATCTCTTTTGCCTCACTTTCCTATAAAATGGGAATGGTAATTACATCATAGAATTATGTGAGGATGGAATAAACACATAATAAAGCTTGACACATAATTGATGCTCAAGAAATGTTGATTGGGTTTCTTCTCAGTTCCTTTCCCCTTGAAATTTTTGTCTATTAGTGCTAACGAGTTTTTTTAATTGTAAAATACATATAATGAAATTTACCATCTTAATCCTTTTTAAGTGTACAGCTTTGTGATATTAAATAGTTTCACATTGTTGTGTCACCAATGTTCAACACTCTTTTAATCTTGCAAAACTGAAACTCTGTACCCGTTAAACAATACCTCTCCTTCCACCCTCCTACCAATTCCTGGTAACCACCATCCTACCCTGTTTCTATGAGTTTGACTATTTAACCTCATAAAAGTAGGATCAGACAGTATTTGTCCTTTGGTGACTGACTTATTTTGCTTAGCATAATGTCCTCAAGGCTCCTGCATGTGGTAGCGTGTGTCAGAATTTCCTTCCTTTTAATGCTGGATAATATCCTATTATATGTGTATGCTGCATTTTGCTTATCCATTCATTTAATGGGCACTTGGGTTGCTTCCAGCTTTTGGCTACTGTGAATAATGCTGCTATGGACGTAGGTGTACAAATATCTCTTTGAATCCTTGCTGTCAATTCTTTTATATATATAACCAGCAGTGGAATTGCTGGATCATATGGGAATTCTATTTCTAATTTTTTGAGAATTCATCATACCGTTTTTATAGTAGCTGCATTATTTTAGTTTTTTGTTTTTTTGTTTTTGTTTTTTTAGATGAAATGTTGCTCTGTCACCCAGGCTGGAGTGCAGTGGCGCCATCTCAGCTTACTGCAACCTCCGCCTCCCTGGCTGAAGTGATTCTCCTGCCTCAGCCCCTGCCCCCGAGTAGCTGGGATTATAGTCACGCGCCATCACGTTGGCTGATTTTTGTATTTTTAGTAGAGATGGGGTTTCACCATGTTGGCCAGGCTGGTCTTGAACTCCTGGTCTCAGGTGATCCCCCCACATTGGCCTCCCAAAGTGCTAGGATTACAGGCGTGAGTCACTGCACCCGTCTATCATTTTAGATTTTAACCAGCACTAGTACAAATGAGTCTGTATCTAATCCTTTGTATTAGTTTCAACCAAAAGTATGTTCTTTCAAAACAAAAGGCCAGTAAGATTTGGTTTATATCTATTTGGTTATATCTATAATACCTGGGTAGATTAAGTTAACTTTGACCTTGTTAGTACCAAGCTGTAACTTGGTTGCAGTCACTGAAGATAATTTTTTAAATGTTTCTAAAACAAATGTCCGTTATCAAATATTGGAATGATCTGAGTAATTACCTGCAAATATCCATTCCTTGTATTGTGTATTTTTACTTCATAATCAAAGCAATGGATTGGAAAGGCAGACACTGGTTTCTCCCATTGGATAGAGAGACGAGTTCCTTCAATCTCTGCTGTGACATTCAGTGGAGGATTTATTTGATCTAAGTTAGGGAATGAAAGATCAGTGATTTTTTTTTTTAGAATCAGTGATCAAAGCTCATAACTCCAATCCACCCACACTTCTCAAGGCATTTCTAAGATACGCTTTTTTCAAATATTTACCATCAGGTCTTAATCAACTGATCTCCAAGCCACAGGAAGCCGGTGGCCTCCCATAACACTCTTGTCTTATAGTGCTGAAGAAGAAGAGACCCTTTCTGGAAACTACAAGGATTACTACTCCAAATAGAGTTGAATGCTTGAATTTCTTCCCCCACTCAGCTCGTTGCAAGACTCACCCACCATCCCCCTTTACTACTCAAGTTGTACCAGGCCCAGAATAAACCTGACCACTGAGAGAACATTTTCCTGGACCTTCCACCAAGCCCTGCCTCTTCCCAGTAGGTATGTGGCCCTGAACAAATCACTTCCCCTTTCTGAGATTCAGTTTTTAATTTTAATTTCATTTTGTTTACTGCGTCTTTTGGTTTTTGTTTGTTTGGGGGATGGAGCAGGAAGCTTCAGTTTTCTTTTGCATCAAAAAGAATGGATTGGGGCAGGGCGTGGGGGCTCACGCCTGTAATCCCAGCACTTTGGGAGGCCGAGGCGGGTGGATCACGAGGTCAGGAGATCGAAACCATCCTGGCTAACGTGGTGAAACCCCCTCTCTACTAAAAATACAAAAAATTAGCTGAGCGTGGTGGCAGGCGCCTGTAGTCCCAGCTACTCAGGAGGCTGAGGCAGGAGAATGGCGTGAACCCAGCAGGCGGAGCTCGCAGTGAGCCGAGATCGCGCCACTGCACTCCAACCTGGGTGACAGAGCAAGAAATCTGTCTCAAAAAAAAAAAAAAAAAAGAAGAAGAAGAAGAGTGGATTGGGCTAAATTTGTCTTTACTTAGGACTCTAATGTCCTTTCCCTTGAGATCTCACTTGATTGTCTTATGGTCCGGTGAGGTGAGGGGAAATGAATTCTTAATGAGTGTCCTTGTCTTAGGTAATATGACTTAGATCTCACAATTAATAGGGACAAGCTAGGAGTGGGATCCACTGGCTTCAGAGCCTCCTATACCCTATGAAGAAAATTCTTAACCAAGAAGGTACTTATTTATTTTAGTAATCCTAGGAATTAGCCTCAATAAAATGAAAATCATAAAAGAAAAATGAATTTCTGTGGTCTGTACTAGGTCATATCCATTTTCATATTAATATCATTGTTTCCTAGGTCTTCCTCAGCATATTTTATTGCCTACTTTCATGAAAGTGACATTTTTAGTAGTTCACTTAAGAAATATACTACTGGAGAGAATTGCATAACCTCTTTAGTAAGGGCTATGATTCTTTACACAAAGTTATATTCCATTGGATATAGATATGTCACAGCCAAATCATACCTTCTAAGTAATATTGTAGTGTATTTATTAAACCTTTATGCCAGGCACTGTTCTAAGCGCTTTATCATTAGTAACACAATTCTCATGAAGACTGCACAGGAAGTATTGATTCCTCTCCATTGTTTCAGATAAGAAGATCAGGCACAAAGGAATGATCAGCTTGTCCAAGGTCACTCAGCCAGTGGTGGAGCCAGGATCCAAATCCAGGCAGTCTGGCCCCACAGCCCATAATAACCACCCACCATTGAAATCTGGAATCTCCATAACTAAGAATGCCATGTGAGAGCGCCTGATGAGTTTCACTAACAGAACTATCTGGAATGAGGGAGAGTGTCTTCTCTATTGAGAACTGAGCAGACAAAACCATGAATAGAATTTTTAGAGCTGAGAATTGCACACTGAGAGATATTCGAGCTGCAGAACATCCAGGAGATGGGCCAGAACAGTGAGAAATTCAGAGAGAGAGATGTTAGCCTGGGAGAAGAAGGGCTTCTGGATGGGAAACGTGCTGCCTGTGAACAGCTAAGAGAGGCTATTCTATAGGGAAGGGACTCAAATCACCTGGGGTGGCACTAGTCCATCACAGGACCCAGGGGCAGAAGTTTCACAAAACCTGTCAGAACTCATGAAGGATTAAATGGTCTCTTTTAAGCAGCTAAATTCACCTTTTCTGGTGCAGTGATTCTCAACTGGGGGAAATTTTACCCCTTGAGGGGCATTTGGCAAAGTCTGAGACTTTTTTAAAAGTCACAGCTCAAGGACAGAGGGGCATACTACTGGCATCTAGTGTGTAGAGGCCAGAGATGCCGCTAAATATCCTGCAGTGCCCAGCACAGCCCTCCGTAACACAGAGTTACCCAGCACAAATCACTGGTGGTGTTGGAATGGAGAACCTTGCCCCCGTGGTTTTCAAACACGGGTCTGATGCTTACTTGGCATCAGAAAAGCAGTAAAACTAGGTGATCTTTATAACCCTTCCCTCCAGTGCTGAGATTCCGAGATTCAGTTATTTCAGCTTTGGGTTAAGTCGATCTTACCAATGGCGTGAAGGGCAAACAGCTGATCAAAGGGCTTGATGGCAGAGTGCTTGCTGGAGCCGTTAACAAGCACCGCAAGCCAGTCACGCCCTTTGCTGAGGATGAAAGTCCTGGGAAACCAGCATGCGATATTTCTCCCCAGTGTGTCTTTGCTGTATTCCTGGCATTCTTCAGTCCAAGAGCCATACCTAAATTGGAACATTCACGAGTTTTATGAGGTTGCAGGAAACAACCATTTGCCTAAGTAAAAATAGGTACAATACTAACCTATAGTAGAGAAAATACTGCGTGTCCTCAGGGGCATCTGTGCCAACAAGCCAGGTGCAGTGAAGGGAAACTTGGTATGACCTTAAACGTGAATAATTATCTTCTGTAGTGTTTGTGGTGCAAGTTAAATTCACAATTGAGGTTCCAGGAGACCCTAGGTAGTCAAAAATAAAAAGGACAAAACATTGCCATGGCAAACTCTGAATTTCATGCTTCTTTTGGAACTATAGTGATGTGAACGTCGTATTCATCACCAAAAAATAATCATCTTCACATTTTTTTTTCCATTGAGACAGAGCCTCACTCTGTCACCCAGGCTGCAGTGCAGTGTTGCGATCTTGGCTCACTGCAACCTCTGCCTCCTGGGTTGGAGCGATTCTCGTGCCTCAGCCTCCCAAGTAGCTGAGACGACAGGTGTGTACCACCACACCTGGCTAATTTTTGTATTTTCAGTAGAGCTGGCGTTTCACCATGATGGCCAGGCTGGTCTTGAACTCCTGACCTCAAGTGATCCACCCACAGCCTCCTAAAGTGCTGGAATTACAGGCATGAGCCACCATGCCTGGCCATGATCATATATTTCTAGAAACCTACTAACTACAAAAGGCCAACTTACTGGAGATATGGAATTAGAATTATAAAGTCCCCATTTCTGATATTCGAGAGCTTCCCAGCTATTTTCTTTGGGGCCTGGGGGTGGTGTTTGTGCAATAAATGTGTGGAAGTTCAAGAGAAGTATAATATATTGTCATTTTGAGGTTGATGTCCAGCAACTTTGGTGCTCTAATGCCACATTTGTTAATAACTAGCTGTGAGACATTGACCCCCACTCTTCTGGGCTCTGTATTTTCAACTGTAAAGGAGAGGGTTGGTACAGGAAGGTCTTGAGTATCCCTTTCCATCCTAGAAGTGTGTGATTCATTAGGTTGTATCCAAATTCTTCATGAATTACATAGGTTGCTGCTCAGAAGAAATGAGTTTTGACAACACTGCAAGATTGCAGACTTTGCAGACTTGATGCACATTAGCATGTTAAAGTCCTCTTTAATATACTAGGACTTTAAGAAAACCTTGAATTGGCCAGGCACGGTGCTCATGCCTGTAATCCCAGTGCTCTGGGAGGCCAAGGCGGGTGGATATCTCTTGAGCCCAGGAGTTTGAGACCAGCCCAGGCAACATGGTGAAACCTCGTCTTTGCAAAAAATATAAAAATTAGGTGTGGTGGCATGCACCTGTAGTCCCAGCACTTTGGGAGGCTGAGGCGGGCAGATTGCTTGAGCTCAGGAGTTTGAAACAAGACTGGGCAACATGGCAAAACCCCAACTCTACAAAAAATACAAAAATTAGCCAGGTGTGGTGGCATGTGCCTATAGTTCCAGCTACTCGGGAGGTTGAGGTGGGAGGATCACTTGAGCTGGGGAGGTCGAGGCTGCAATGAACCAAGATCATACCACTACACTCCAGCCTGGGCAACAGAGTGAGACCCTGTCTCAAAAAACAAAACCTTCAGATTTTATTTTATTTATTATTATTATTATTATTATTATTATTATTTGGAAACAGAGTCATTCTGTCACCCAGGCTAGAGTGCAGTGGCACGATCTCAGCTCACTGCAACCTCCCCCTCCCGGGTTCAAGCAGTTCTCCTGCCTCAGCCTCCCGAGTAACTGGGATTACAGGCACGTGCCACCACACTCAGCTAATTTTTGTATATTTAGTAGAGACGGGGTTTCACCATGTTGGCCAGGCTGGTCTCGAACACCTAACCTCAAGTGATCTACCCGCCTCAGCCTCCCAAAGTGCTGGGATTACAGGCGTGAGCGACCGCACCCGGCCAAGATTTTAAATGCAACCTTTTTATGTTTGCTTCATTAAGGATTTCTCAAATTATGTGACTAGAAGGCTTGTTTTCATTTCAACCTCTCCTTGCTGTATTAACTGTTGGTCTTTAAAACACACTGTGGGAAACACTGGCCTTGGTGGTGGTTGCTCAGAGAAGGAAACAAGCTCTTGCACCCGGGCCAGGAAGGACCGCGTTCAAGTGGGAGCCTTGAGAGATAGAAGGGGGTCTTTGATCGTAGCTTAAGTGAGCTGTAGATCATTTTTATCACTATCAGCCAGTGTCTTTCAAGAAGCAGAGGGAGAAGATGATGAGAGAGAGCCTCTTATTACCTGTAGAGAAGTTAAAGATGGATTTCTTCTTTATATCTGTGCTTTTGCACAGACAAAAAGAAGAACTACCTCAAAGCAAATTGACTTATTCAGTTCATGTATATATGCATATATTAGGTTGATGTAAAAGTAATTGTGATTTTGGTCATTACTTTTGCACCAACCTAATATATATTTGTCCATGCATTAAATGACCAGAAAGTCCACACCCAAGTACACTTTAGAGATCCTGACAACTCTTTGTCTTATAGTTCTCATCCAAAGAATCATTTAAGTGAATTCCACTTGGTTCAAAACAGAAATAATTTTTATTAGTGTCATCCTGTATTAGAGTGTTCAGAGGATAATTAGAATTGTAGAAATGTAAGCTGCAAAGTGCCTCATAGGTAAAATCCAGTTGTTCATTATAGAAAGGAGGAATGGTGGTTTGACGTAAGCCACATACAATAACCCATCTCTGTGTTCCTGTATCTACCTTGGATTAGTCTCTGTACTTGGGATCAAGCCCATGCAAATTGGCTGGTATGTGGTCTAGACAAGTTATAACAAGTAAATGGGGCCGGACACGGTGGCTCATGTCTGTAACCCCAGCACTTTGGGAGGCCGAGGCGGGTGGATGGCTGGAGGCCAGGAGATCGAGACCAGCCTGGCCAACATGGCAAAACCCCATCTCAATAATAATAATAATAATACAAAAATTAGTCCAGCATGGAGGCGCATGCCTATAATCCCAGCTACTCGGGAGGCTGTGACATGAGAACCGCTTGAACCCAGGAGGCAGAGGTTGCAGTGAGTCAAGAACACACCACTGCACTTCAGCCTGGGCAACAGAAGGAGATTCTATCTCAAAAAAAAAAAAAAAGTAAATGAGAAGATCTTTATGCTTCTGTTTTAAGTCACTAACACAATTCAGGAGGTATGGTCTTTTCAGCTGGTGATATGACAAAATAGTCGTTTGAAAATTACCCGTGAGCTCAACTGACCAAGACAATGGTTATTGGGTGCACCCACATGTCCCAGGACTTGGTAGCCTGCTTCTCCTCTTTTCTCTCCCCTGTTGTGTGTGTGCACTTAAGTGTTTGATCAGAAGTATTACTGATTCTAAGTATCAGAAACACCAACTTTCCACTGGAGGCCAATGCAGAGACAGTGGATATTTCTGCAAGAATGTGCCAGATGGAATTCAGTTGGTTATGATAAGAAGTGGCAGCAGCCTTGGTTAGGATGTTGTTGATATGGGAGAGTACTTGACAAGAACGGGTGACTGACTAAAGAAAAGTGAGTTATTGTTAATTTTTCTACTTTTCCATATTTGCAAAGTCCAAAACATACAAACTGGACTTTTGGAGGCCTGCTTTACCTGGTGGGGCATGAAGTTCAGCAGAAACCCAGCTGCTGGCCAGTAGTGAGTGGTCGCTCTGCAGGATGGTCCGCACACTTGCTGAAAAGCCTTTGTGGAGGATGGTTACACATTTGCTTTCAGTGATTCTGGTTTCATACTAAAAATAAAACCCACAAGTCATGATACATAAAAGAGAACTAGACTTAAGAGAGCTATTTTAATCAAATATGCATTTTCTTCTACTTTTTAAATGATTAGTAAGATGCAATGAAATAGTTTTGCTAGAAAAAAAGTCAAAACGAAACCATTGTAATAACAACATAGTAATTTCTCAATGACACATGAACACATTATTCTTGTAAATACAAGCGAAATATTACAGTTAAACTCAAGTTCCCTTTGACCACCATCTCCCCAGAGGTCAATGTTGGACAGAAAATTCTCTAGAATTCCATATTGACTGAAAAATAGTGAATATGAATCACTTCTCCCTTTGTTTGACTTTATTGCACACCTAATATGTAGCAGGTGCCTGAATGTAGCCCCGAGGTAAAACTGAGGCTCTGAGAAGCTAAATGACTTGTCCCGGGTTGCAAAGGCAGGAAGTGGAAGAACTGGGTTTTGAACTTAGTTTCCCTGACTCTCCACTCTGCCTGCTCACTTCTTGTTTTACTAGGCTACTGTCTCCTGTTCTGTTGGTAATTTTATGGGAAACAGAAAACCAGTATCCAATCCACGGTGCCTAAAAAGTTACTAAACATTCTTCCTTAAGGGAAAGAATCATCCAAAAGTTAAAATATTCTGCGATGCTGTTTAACGCTGAACAATACACCCGGCGCTAGCTCACAGGCATTCTTAGAGAGACACTATTCTACTGGTAACATAACAAAGAGCCTGTCAGTAATTTTATTTTTTTAATCCAAAATTTTATTTGATAAAGAAAATGCAGTCAAAATGCATATTTATTCTCAATAAGGATATCCATTAGAATAAACACTTACGTCATCTTCTTTTGGAGTGTTTATTTTCACTTGATATTCTAGATTAACATTCCTTTGCTCTTGATCAGGATTTGGTTTCCATTGTAAAAGAACTTGAGCCAAACCAGTAACTTTAATGGTGAAATTGACAGGTGGGAGAAGTGAAACTGTTGATTCAAAGAATAAAGAAACAACACAATGTTCAACTGGACGTAGGCAGCACTTTTAAAACTTTTCGAATATTTATTGCCCTGCAGATGCTGTCCTGGACCTGCCAGCACCACAGACACAGTTGCTCCTGCGTGCCTGTAACACCGGGGCAAAGAGAAAGTGGCTATTTCTACCCGAGTAGCTGGGACTACAGGCGCATGCCACCATGCTGGGCTAATGTGGGTTTTTTGGTATTTTTAATAGAGACAGGGTTTCACCATGTTGGCTAGGCTGGTCTTGAACTCCTAACTTCAAATGATCTGCCCGCCTCAGCCTCCCAAAGTGCTAGGATTACAGGCATGAGCCACCACACCTGTCCTAGAAGAGGTTTCTTCAAAACTGTTTTTAATATCTTTTTTACGTTGCCCATGTCCAGGTGTTTACCTATAATACCTATATTTTTACTGAAATATGAACATGTTACTATATCACTATTCACTATAACCATAATTTTCAAACTGAGAGTCATTATCCATTAACAGGCAATAATAACAATGTATTGGTTTGTGACCAGAATTTTTGTTTTAGTAATGTGGAAGAAAAATAGAATAGAAAATATCAGTGTGCATCAAACATAATAAGAGCTGTTTCATGAATCTCGTTTCCACTACATAAAGGTAGTTATATATTTGTATGTGTGCTGGTACATAATGTAAAAATGTATTTACCTCTTATTATGAGTCACAGACAAAAATATTTGCAAGCAAACTTACTTAAATAGGGCTTTACAGAAAGAAAAGGTTTCTTCCCCCTTCATGAGCCATTCTCTGACTTTGCTTTCAAAATTAAAGCTTTTGTTTAATTACAAAATCAATATCTGTTTATTGAAGAAATTTTGGAAAACACAGATAAGCAAAAAGAAGAAAATAAATTTTTTAAAATAATTGTACCACTAAGAATGGAGTTAACATATGATATATTCGTTATGTTTTTTCTGGGTGTATATTTATGCAATTTTTAATTTTTTTTTACCACAATTAGGACGGTATTGTGCACACAACTACAAAACCTTCTTTTATTCATTTACTAAGTTATCAGGATTTATCCATTGACCTTGACAGACTTCCACACCTCTACATCCATGTTTACCACATGAGGATTTTTAGAGCTCTGTCTATATTGCATTGTCCATTACGGTAGCCACTGGCAACTTGTGGCTATTGAAATCGTATTTAATTAATCAATTAATTTTTGAGACAGAGTCTCACTCTGTTGCCCAGGCTGGAGGGCAGTGTTGTGCGATCTCAGCCTATTGCAACCTCTGCCTCTCAGCTCAAGCTATTCTCCTGCTTCAGCTTCCCAAGTAGCTGAGATTACAGGCATGTGCCACCACACCTGGCTATTTTTGAATTTTTAGTAGAGTTGGGGTTTCACCATGTTAGCCAGGTGGGTCTCAAACTTCTGACTTCAAGTGATCCACCTGCCCCGGCCTCTCAAAGTGCTGGGATTACAGGTGTGAGCCACTGCATACAGCCTAATTTAAATTCATTCCCTTAGTTGCACTATCCATATTTCAAGGGCGCAATAGTCACATATGGCTAGTGGCTACTGCATTGGACATTAGAGAGATACAACATTGTCATTACCATAGATAGTTCTGTTGACGATGCTAGACTGGGACCATGTGATGATTTTCCTTAAACTCTGTCATCACATCAAATACATAACATCAGCAGATTTCAGGACAAAATGCAGTGGAAGTTTCTTAACGTTTGGTCGTGGGGCCTTCTAACTACTCCCTTGTGTGAGAAGACATTCCAAATGCGACCACTGGCGCCAGCTTTATTCCATGGTGCCCGGACACCCACACTTTGACTTTGATTTCCCACTGTAGCATAACATTTGCATTTCAGCCAACATTGCTTTCTTAAAATATGGCATGTTTAAAGCATCTGTCTTCTGATGGGGATAAATATTGTCTCATAAAAATCCATATATAATGTTCTCATCGACAGTTTAAGAGGAAATAATGTTATCCTTTTACTAACATATTTTTTAAAAATAAACATTATTGAATTGAATAGAAGGTCCTTACTCTTTTCATCAGGAAGTAAGTCAGCTTGCAGTATCTCAGTGGCCCCCAAAAGAATGAGTAATACATGCGCCACGATGATCATATCCTATAGAAAACAAGGGAGATACCAAAATCATCTTGTTGCTATTTTTAAGAAAAACTGATAGCTGCTTTCTAACATAAAATGCAGTCGTTTGGCCATTTAACAGACATTTATGGCATATTTGTTATGCGCAAAAAGTACAAACATGACCAAATGTTGGACTTTGCCCTTCCGATGTAGATTCATAGTTTGAAGGACAGAATGAAATATAAATTGATAAATCTAAACCAGTTGAAAAACTGCCTCAATAAAGGTGTGTATGGGGTACAATAGGAGCAGAGACTTCTGATTTGCCATCTAAAGGGTGAACTAGAGTCCTTGATGCACACAACAGAGAAGAGACATTCCTGGGGGAACCCAAGGTATGTGCAGAGCTGGAAGAGAAGGAAACAAATAGGAAGGGATTGCTTTTCGGCAAGAAACCAGAGTAGATCTTTGAATAGCAGAATTTCTAGCATAGTCAGCAAAAGAAATAAACAACATTACCTTTTTCACTATGAGGATTTAAAGATGAGCGAACATGACAGGAAACTTCAATCTAAAACAATCTGTAGCCTGAGAAAGAGAAACTTTGTATCACCAATCCAGAATCAACTTGTGGTACTTTGACTTTGAAGAGTTTTTTTTTTGTTTGTTTGTTGATTTGTTTTGTTCCCCCCACCCCACCCCAAAGGGAGCGGGTCACAAAAGAATTGAAAAACACAGTGATAGACCTGGGGAAAATAAAGACAGTATTTCTATGTCCTTGAAACAATTGGGCAATGAGAAGGAATCTAGAGCTGGAAATGTGATAACCCAGTGTGACCACACACAAAAGTCTCGGCATCCTGTTCTACATGTCAGAGAGGACAGTCGGTGATCTCTTTCTGGGAACTGTAGATGAGAAGTCTTGAGTTTTTCTTCTGTGCATTTTGAAAGGCATATTTCATAAGAACTTAACTTTCAAGGGCAAATAACACGCATGGCTTCCCCCTGTGTTGTCCTCACTTTTACAAAGGAGTTCTTCCTACTCTCTTACCACGTGCTCCCCCCAGAGATTTGGTACCAGACACATGTGGCTGTTATACATGATGGAAATCCCTTCCATGGACATTATTCCTACCCATGAAGGAAAGGAGTCTGAAAGCTGAAATAATCTGCCAAAGATCAAACAGCTGTTAAGTAATGGAGCCTAGACCCAATCTGATCTTCCAATGGCAAAACCTATGCTCTGTCAACTTTATGGTACTAATTACAATGATTTATAATTTCATTTAAAACATTTATTTAAGTGGCTTGGTATTTTCCAAATATAATTCCAGTAGAACCACAGGAGAGACCTGGGCTAAATGAATACCTCCAGGAAATAGCACAGAACACTTAACTTCATTATTACTTCTTAAATTATTACTTAAGTTGCTACAATTACTGCTGAACTTACTAATGAAATTGGTAAACTGCCACAACAGCAGGAAAGGATCGGCATATAAATCACTCAATTCCTTGTCAAATAAACTTAAGTACTGTTAATCAGAAGTATGCCAGTTTTGATTTTAAAATCCTGTTTATTTTTCTCTGAGGATTTCACACCATGTAGAAATTAAAAAAAAAAAAATGAAACGATGACGATGACAACAAAAGCAGGTACTCTATAATTTTTTTAAAATTTTCAACAAGTGAGAATTTTAATGAATTAAGGGAAAACACTAGTAATCTACTAAGCCTGAGAAGCAAAGATAAAAATTCCTTAAGAACAGCAACAAAGATAGCTTCCTCTTTAAGTTATGAAGGTGATTTCTTAAAATGTCAGCATTTCCTGAAATAATATTAAATATGCTCTGATTTTGCACTAATTTTCAATAATAGGAATTCTAGGTCAGAAAAAACTGCAAAATTAATATTTCTTTGTGACTTTCACTGACTGGCAAAGTAAAACTATGTTATAAATGTACTTGTAAAAACAATAAACATGTATTTATCCTTTGCAATTAAATTGTTGAAGTAAATGATAAAACTGTTGAATATCTCAGTGGAGAGATAATTGAATATTTTATATGAGCAAGCACTCTCCCGTAGAATTTGTCATGTATTCTGATTTTATAGCTGCTAAAAATAGAATTGTTTTTCAAATTTAATCATTCAAAAAATGTTTGATTATTAGTTTTTGGCCATAAATAAATAGACAGCTTTTTCATGTCTCATTGTTATATTTAAAAAGAGGCGCTTTTGAACAAAATCAGTTGTTCTATAGGCAGCACAAGATACTCAGTAGGGGTCTAAATATTAACAAGAATGACTTTTTTTTTTTGTGAGTCAGATAAATTTTACATAAGGTTGAATAGTACTAGAGCTTCAGGATTTGATACCATGTTTTCTACAATTCTGCTCACTCTCTGTGGCCCCTTAATACTTCTTGTCTCTGCTTAAAACAACAACAACAACAACAACAACAAATCTCTTCAGGCCATTTCTTTAATCCAAAGATACACTGTTATGTAGATGTCAACTGGGTCATATTTCACTATAAAAGAATAGAGCGACTTCATTAGCTTAAACATATATATCGACAATATGTTCGACTCATTCTTCTCAGGGCTACCAATTAAAATCTAGCAGAAAACCATTAAATTGTTAAAATAAGATGCAAACTAAGCAGAATGAAGCAACTATAGGTTGTTTATCTATCACCAGGAAGACATGCTCAATCTTTAAGAGAAATCATGATCTCATGATCTACTTGCTCATATAACATTTCATTGAGTCAATCTAAAATTCCTCAAGTGCTCTCTAAAAATCTAGTTTCTGATAGGTGTTATATTTTTTGAAATTTTGGAGAAAACAACCACAGTCTCCTTCCCTATAGGTGTTTCTAGGAAGTTTGGTAAAATTTTGACAATTAGCAGTGGATTTCCCCAGCGTTCTTGAGAACTGGTCAAATTCTACTGAAGTTCAGACTTACAAATATTTTCCCCTCTTTTTTTCCCAACTTATTTTTCTGCCTGGGGCGTTCGTTTTATAACCAAAGTTATACTGGCACCCCTGTTTTTAAAACCTTTTTGAGTCAACTGTGGTAACACCTAATTCCAGACTCAACCTTAGTGGCAGAAATTGTAAAGCAACTGAGAGGATTCATGCTCTGGTAGGCTTTTAAATGTGAAGAGTTTACTTTCTCTTTTATCCTGTACAGTATAATCAGCAATAAAAGTTACCTCTTGGGGGATGAAGAATAAACCAAGGTATAAACTGCAAAAGACATGTTTACCTAGGTATATTGCATTACCCCCCAATGAAAAACTGCACATTCCTAAATACATAAATGAATAATAAGGACCACTTATCATGCATGCAATTTTTTTTTACTACTACTGTACTTTTGATTAAATTTCTGAAATAGTCCTAAAATAAAACTCATGAGTTCAGGTTGTGGCTGTAAACATAAAACTCTCTGTCAGTCCAAGTGGAAATGGTGTTGCAACCTTGAGTATTTGGAAAAATAGAAGAAAGAGTTTGCTACAAATATCCCGGTAGCAAAATATTTCCTGCCAATTGCACATGGTGCAATTTGTCATCTCACATCCATGCTCCTGGGCGTACCTGTCTACAGACGATCCTCTTGTTCCGATCAGTACTCAAGAGAAGATGGCGAGGGCCGTGTCTGTCGTGTCTACGCTCGTGGCTGCAACCCCAGCATCTAGCATAGCGTCAGGCACAGGACCGACGCTCAATGTGCCTGGCCCTGTGTGGAATAGAAGCAAATTAGTGCACAGCCCTAATGTGCAATGTGTGCTGAAACCTAACAGAGGAATGAGTTAGGTCAGGAGTGCAGCAGGCTGGGGAGTGTGTAACAAGCCTGGCCCACTTTTGGTATTTTGCCTAAAAATTTCCCATGCAGTGTTTCAAATAATATAAACAAATGAGGTGATTTAACTTCTAAAACTTTATTTTGCTTTGAAATGCAAACTTTTAACAAATAGCTACATAAATTCCTTTTTCGATAACCATGAAAGAGCACATATTCACTTAAAATAGAAATCATGCCAGGTAATAAAATGTTCAGTGTGGTAATTCATTAAAGCAAGTACTAAGTACATTATTCACATGGCTATAAAAGCACCATCACTTTTCATGTGTTTATTAATTTTAGGCTCAAGGGTATTAAAATATTCTAATTTTCCTTCTCTCTCTGTCTCTCCTTTCCCCCCCCCCCTTTTTTTTGGTTCCATTTCATCCTTTTTTCTGTCTACATGGAAATATGCTTACCTTGCTTTAGGTAAATACATTAGTGAACACAAAACCAAGTGACATATTTCAGCAAATTTGGGTACATTTTATATACGATGAAACAATCTTGGAAATCCAAGAACCCCTACCAGAAAGAAAAAGCAGAACGCCTCCTTCAGTTAGATAAAGTGCCTCTCTCTACTTTTTGTTGTTGTTTCTTTATTTGTAGATTTCTTGCTTAACTCTGAAACTTCCTGAGATATTTTATTAAACCCTATACCCTATTTTGGAAGCTCATTTATTTTCTAAGAAATCTTGGCAGAATATATGTTCTCATTTTAATTGCATAATTATCTGGAGCGGTGGAAAACAGATGTCTTATATTGATGTAAGCACTAACAAAACCATAGGTGTTGTTTTAATATGACTCACCTCACCTTGCCACGGATTTGCACATCTCACTTACTGAGCCAAAACACAAGAATAGAAGGTTATACCCAGAATCAACATGACCTGCCTAATGATGCAAGTTTAATAGGACCATTATTAGTTCTGTCCCTGCTAATAATAATAGAATTATAAGGAGTTTTGTTTCCCCTTTTTGTTGTTTACAAGTTTGTCATATATTTAGAAGTCATTGTTTCTTGCTTTTCCTAAGCCTACGCCCCACCCTGGGTGTAGTGAAATTATTAGGAGGTGGAGCACAGGGTATTTTTACAGCCCATGTCATAGAAAAAAGATATTTATTTGCTTACTCTGTGGTGAGTGAAGCATTTGATTCCCACTTACTGAGAAATGCGGTGGCCATGCGATGAGAAGCAGCGGCAGGGCACTGAGAAGGAACCTTATCTCTGGGTGCACTTTTTAACTTAGAGGCGGTTCTTCACTCTTTCATCATCACGGCTGTAATGGTTAAAAACTCTCAGGCAGCTTCCTTCATGAGGGGATGGCAACACGTTTTCTCTAAGCAAATACGGAGGAGGATTTGTACAGAGCAACTGTGCAGGAGCTGAACTGGAACTCCCAACAACCAAACTGCTGTCAAACGAAAGAATCTCTCGTCCAGATAGCCATTATCTGATAACTGTCTTGTCTGCATTTTCACTCTCTTTCAGAGTTGGTTTGCTCTCTTCAGGAGTGGGAATTAACTTTTACTCATGGTGACAAGGTAATCAAGTTTTCCGTGGGTACTCTAAAGCGTTGCATTTCTGTTTTGTTTATGTGCCTTGTTTGGCTACAGTAGTTACTGTGTCTCTGTCTCCTAGGCAACACTGACACATGATTTGATAGGAAATAAGGCCTGAGGAGTACCCTCTCCCCACTCACTAGGCAATAGCAGCAATTCTCTGCCCTTAGAGAACCGCCTTAGCTCTTCTCTGCTTTGTGAGCAGCTCTGGTACCCTCAAGTAAATATGTGTGGGGGATGCGTTTCTGGGTGTGATAAATTGCTGCTGTCTGTCACCTGAGATCATCCTACACAAATTGTAACAGTGGCAGTGTTGGTCTGTGGGTGCACCCAAGACCACCTTCCTCACATCACACCCGTTTTACCACCCAGCTGTCTTCAGAATGCTTCAATTTCAGCAAACCTCCTTGGCTTTTCCTGTCCTTTGTTCCATTTCTGTTTGATTCCTTCTGGGGAATTTCGAGGTGGCTAGCTAGCAAAGCTGGCTTAAATAAAGTAGCTTAGCGTGTGAATAGATAAGAGCAGTGCTTATTGTATGACCCAAGGCAGAGAGTAGTAAGTAGTTGCCTTTGGAAGGAGACCTTCAGTCTAGCCTAAGCGATGAGTGATGCAGGATTCCCTGTCTCCTTAGGAGCCGACTGGGAGTCTCAGACAGAGCAGATGCAGAAAGATGGTGGCCCAGGTTGGATCAGTGGTTCTGTTTGTGAGATGATAGACAGGCTTCCTGGAGGCAATTTCCAAAAGGCTCAGTGTAGAAGCTGTGCAAGTACAGTCAGCGTGTGTGCCTGGGGTTCCCAAGGTGACCATTTTAGCAGTTGCCAAAACGAAACTGGAGCAATTGTTATCAGGTTGAAAATTGTTGTCAGGCCTGAAAAATGTGATTTTCCTCGGGGAAAGGGGAAGTAAAACAAGGAACAGAGAGAGATCCATATATTTGCTAAGAGGCACCCAGAAAAGTTTAGATATAGTATCAACTATCTGGCCTACTCTTTGAAGTCCTGCACATCTGTTTATACATGTAACATATTTGTCACTAATGAAGCCTTAAAAATACTTATTAATCATTGTGAAGACAGTAATTTCTGGCTTAAAAGCCTGCTTTAATGGCCTCTCTCTGTATATATATGTATATTTTTTGAGATGAAGTCTCCCTCTGTCGCCCAGGCTGGAGTGCAGTGGCGCAATCTCTGCTCACTGCAACCTCCGCCTCCCAGGTTCAAGCGATTCTCCTGCCTCAGCCTCCCGAGTAGTTGGGATTACAGGCACCCGCCACCACGCCTGGCTAATTTTTTGTATTTTTGGTAGAGACAGGGTTTCACCATGTTGGCCAGGCTTGTCTCAAATTCCTGACCTCAAGTGATGCACCTGCCTTGGCCTCTTAAAGTGCTGGGATTACAGGTGTGAGCCAACACACTCAGCCAGTGGTCTGTATATTTCTTACATTCATTTACTCAAATATTCATTGAATGCACCTATGCACTATGCTAGGCACGGTGAAGGGTATAAAGAAAATTAGATCTGGCTGCTCCTTCCATACCACCTTCCTGGGTATATGATCTTTAATTAACTACGCCAATAAAAACAAGCAAACAAACAAAGCAAACACATGCTCATACAGAAACACTGTCTCTATGTTTCTGTATAAGCACAAACGAAAAAATGAGAGGCAGGGACTTTTTTTTTTTTTGGCGGGGGGTGAGGGGGGGTTGTTTGTTTGTTTGTTTTGAGATGGAATTTCAGTCTTGTTGCCCAGGCTGGAGTGCAATGGCGCGATCTCAGCTCACCACAACCTCCACCTCCCGGGTTCAACCGATTCTCCTGCCTCAGCCTCCTGAGTAGCTGGGATTACAGGCCCCTGCCACCACACCCAGCTAATTTTTTTGTATTTTTAGTAGAGATGGGGTTTCACCACGCTGGTCAGTCTGGTCTTGAACTCCTGACCTCAGGTGATCCACCCACCTCGGCCTCCCAAAGTGCTGGGATTACAGACGTGAGCCACTGAGCGAGGCCTGTTTGGTTTTTTATGGCAATAATTTAATTCTTTATAATAAAATGTAAACGTCCAAAGACAGTATGATAGAACATACTGGAAGAATTCACAAAAGTCGTTTTTTAAAAAGTGAAATTAAATGTGTCTGCATCCTTTAAGCAAAACAATGTGAGTTTAGCTAAATAGAAATATGAATAGTAATAAAACGAAAATCATGGTTCAGTGGCTCTACCATGAACTTTGGTTAAAGGAGCTTATTAAATGTATCAGCTTCTAGAACTTGATTCCATGGAAATAATGGAAAAATGTAGATCAAGATTTATACAAAAGAGAGCAAAATTCATTGTACCTTTACAATAGTAAAATAGTAAAAGTAATATAGGAATGGTGAAGAGAAATATGTAACTGCTCAAGGTTGAAATATGTGATGTGGATGTTAAAAGGAATGTTTATCAATAACTTTTTTTTTTTCTTTTGAGACAGGGTGGTGCCCTGTCACCCAGGCTGGAGTGCAGTGGCAGGATCTCGGCTCACTGCAGTCTCTGCCTCCTGGGTTCAAGTGATTCTCGTGCCTTAGCCTCCGGAGTAGTTGGGATTGCAGGCATGTGCCACCATGCCAGATAATTTTTGTATTTTTAGTAGGGAGAGGGTTTCACCCTGTTGGCCAGGGTGGTCTCAAACTCCTGGCCTCATGTGATCCTCCCACCTTGGCCTCCCAAAGTGCTGGGATTACAGGTATGAGCCAATCAAGAGCTTTTAATAACATAGGGTATTATGAAAAAATGTTAAGTAAAAACAACAGGAGGGTATACACACATATCATTTTTTTTACAATCTTATTTTTGGTCAGAAGATCAGACTAACAGGAATAGTTATCTCTAAGTGGTAGGTGTATTAGTCAGCTATTGCTACAGAACAAACAACCACAGATCCCTCAGTGGTAAACTGTGATAGGCATGTATTTCTAGCCTATGTGTCTGAGTTTTGACTGGGGTCTGCTTAATCTTGGGCTGGGATCCAGATCACAAAGTGAGTTCAGATTTGTTCCAAGTATCTGCCATTCATTTGGAACCAGTGGCTACCCAGGGCATAATCTTTTTATGGTGACAGCAAAAGTGCAAGAGAGCAGGACCAACTGCACAAGCACGCATCAAGCATCTGCTCATGTCACATCCCTGACATCTCAAGAGGCTGAGCAAATTGCATGGCCAAGCCCAGAGTCAAATGGACGAAGCCCAAAGTACATTCCACCATGATAAGGCCATGATAAGGATGTGGACATGGACAACTCCTAGTGGGGAGTGAAGAAATGGGACCAACAGTTCATTCTACCACGGCAGGGTTAGTGTTTCTCTTACTTTGATTCTGTGTTTCTATACTTACAAACGTTTTATTCTGTACAAATGCAGGCAGAAAAAGTTATTTTAAAAAATATTAGAGACATACAGATCAATTTAATAGAATTGAGAGTCAAAAATAAACTCTCGCATTTAGGGTCAATTGATTTTTGACAAGAGTGTCAAGACAATTCTGCGGGGAAAAGATCAGCCTTTTAATAAGTGGTGCATATCCACATGCAAAAGAATGCCTCGCAGCATAGACAAAAATGAATTCCAATGGGATCAAAGACCTAAAAGTAAGAGGCAAAACTATAAAATTCTTAGAAGAAAACATAGGCATAAATCTTCATGACCTTCATTTTGTTTCTTTCTTTCTTTTTTTTTTTTTGAGACAGAATCTTACTCTGTCGCCTAGGCTGGAGTGCAGTGGTATGATCTCAGCTCACTGCAAACTCCCCTGCCTCCTGGATTCATGCGATTCTCCTGCCTCAGCCTCCTGAGAAGTTGGGATTACAGGCGTGTGCCACCGCACCCGGCTAAGTTTTATATTTTTACTAGAGATGGGGTTTTGCCATGTTGGCCAGGCTGGTCTCGAACTCCTGATCTCAGGTGATCCACCCACCTTGGCCTCCCAAAGAGCTGGGATTACAGGCATGAGCCGCCGCACCTACCCAATGGTTTCTTCAATAAGATACAAAAGCAGACACAACAAAAGAAAAAAATAGATAAACTGGATTTCACCAAAATTAAAAGCTGTTGTGCTTCAAAGGATACCATGAAGAAAGTGAAAACAGACCGGATGCAGTGGCTCACGTCTCTAATCCCAGCACTTTGGGAAGCCAAGGTAGGCAGATCACCTGAGGTCAGGAGTTTAAGACCAGCCTGACCAGCATGGTGAAACCCTGTCTCTACTAAAAAACACAAAAATTAGCCAGGTGTGGTGGCGGGTGCCTGTAATCCCAGCTACTCAAAGGCTGAGACAGGAGAATGGCTTGAACTCGGGAGGCGAAGGTTGCAGTGAGCTGAGATCGTGCCACTGCACTCCAGCCTGGTCAACAGAGCAAGACTCTGTCTAAAATAAAATAAAATAAAATACAAGGAAGTGAAAAGACAAGCCACAGCATGGGAAAAATATTTGCAAAGATATATCTGACAAGGAACTTTTATTGAGAATATGTCAAAAACTCTTAAAACCAAACAATAAAAAGAAAAATAACCCACTTTAGCCTGTAATACCAGCACTTTGGGAGGTTGAGGTGGGAGGATAGCTTGAGCCCAGGAGTTTGAGGCTCTGGTGAGTCATGTTCGTGCCACTGTACTCCAGTCTGTGTGACAGAGCAAGATCTTTCTCAAAAAGCGAAAGAAAGATAGAAAGAAAAAAGTAAAATAACCCAGTTTAAACATGGGATAAAGAATTTGAACAGACATATCTCCAGAGAAGATGTACCAACAGCGAAGGTGCATGGGAACATCTGCCCAATATCATTAGCTATTGGAAATGCAAATGAAAACCACACTGAGATACCTCTTCACACCCACTCCAATGGCTGAAATGAAAAGGACAATAACAACTGTTGATGAAGATGTGGAAACACTGGAACCCTCACATACTGTTGCTGCGGAGGTAAAGTGAGGTGGCCAATTTGGAAAACAGCCTGGCAGTTCGTCAAAAGGTTAAATGTGGAGTTCCCATACGACTGAGTAATTGCATTCCTAGGCAAATACCCACCCAAGAGAGTTAAAATCATGTGTCTACATAAAAATTTATATGTGAATATTCACAGAAGAATTAGTTATAATGGCCAAAGAGTGAAAACAACCCAAATGTCCAGCAACTGATGAATGGATAAAGAATATGTATGTGGTATATCCATGTGGTGAAATATTATTCAGCCATCAAAAGAAGCACTGATACTACAACATGGATGAACCTTGAACACATGAAGCTAAGTAAAAGAAGTCAGTCACAAAAGATCACACACTGCATGATTCCACTTATATGAAATGTCCAGGATAAGCAAATCTATAGAGATAGAAAATAGATTCACGGTTGCCTAGGGCTGCCGGGGGTTGGAGGGAGTTTGGGAAAAATAAGAAGTTACTGCTAATGGGTATGAGATTTTCTTCTGGGATAATACAAATATTTTAAATTGATTGTATTGATGGTTGCCAACTCTGTGAATATATTACAACCATTGACTTGTACCCTTTAAATAGGTGAATTTTATGATATGTAAGTTATATCTCAATAAAACTGTCATTAAAAAATACCCTAGCAGGATTAGATACCCTCAAAGGATTGAAACAGAATTCTGGATAGTCGTTAGAAAAATTCTAGTGTAAAATCAATCTGTTGAGTTATCACATGTAGCTAAAATTAAAAGCATATCTTTATTCAGTAAAGAATTTCAGTAGCTTAAGCTTTTTTCAGTTCTTTAGTCCTTTTTTCAGTTCTTTAGTCAGAGACCAGTTCTTTGCTCTGAAAACCAGATACAGGAAATCAACCAGAATGTGTAAAAACAATAGCAAAAACTACACAATTAAACTTCTTCTTCTTCTTCTTCTTCTTCTTCTTCTTCTTCTTCTTCTTCTTCTTCTTCTAATTATTATTATTATTATTATTATTATTTTGAGATGGAGTCTCTTTCTGTCACCCAGGCTGGAGTGCAGTGGTACGATCTAGGCTCACTGCAACTTCTGCCTTCTGAGTTCAAGCTATTCTCCTGCCTCAGCCTCCTGAGTAGCCAGGACTACAGGTGTGCGCCACTACGCCCGGCTATTTTTTTTTTGTATTTTTTAGTACAGATGGGGTTTCGCCATGTCGGCAAGGCTGCTCTCGAACTCCTGACCTCAGGTGGTCTGCCCACCTCGGCCTCCCAAAGTGCTGGGATTACAGGCATGAGCCACCACACCTGGGCTAAACTTATGTTGTTAATGTAGATTAATGTCCCATTTCAGTCAAAAGAGAAGCTACCATGTTCCTGGGACTGTCAGTTGCCTTATACACATGATCACATCACAGCTCTATAAACCTCTTTTACAGATGAGTATCCTGAGGCTTAGAGAATTTACATAGCACAGACTCTTTGTGATGCTCTCCAAATTCACATTGCCTAGAATGGCAAAACCTTAATTCCATGATTGTCATAATTATTATTTTCACAAAACAGTACAATTGTTTAACTTGGAATATCTGATTTGATGGTGGTGAGTGTGGAGTTCCTCTTGAGAAACTCCTGATTATTTCAGAATAAGTCTGAATGTGATGTTATTTGGGAAGATCACTCTCTCTCTTGTCTTTCCCTCAAGTGTGCATTAAACTGCTGCTTGTATTTGTCTATTTAACATTATATATATATGTTATATATATGTTATATATATGTTATATATATGTTATATATGTTATATATATGTTATATATGTTATATATATGTTATATATATGTTATATATATGTTATATATATGTTATATATATGTTATATATATGTTATATATATGTTATATATATATGTTATATATATGTTATATATATATGTTATATATATGTTATATATATATGTTATATATATATGTTATATATATATGTTATATATATATGTTATATATATATGTTATATATATATGTTATATATATATGTTATATATATATGTTATATATATATGTTATATATATATGTTATATATATATGTTATATATATATGTTATATATATATGTTATATATATGTTATATATATATGTTATATATATATGTTATATATATGTTATATATATATGTTATATATATATGTTATATATATATGTTATATATATATGTTATATATATATGTTATATATATATGTTATATATATATGTTATATATATATGTTATATATATATGTTATATATATATGTTATATATATATGTTATATATATATATATCATATATATATAAAATACGTAATTTTTTTGAGGGTCTCACTCTGTCTCCCAGGCTGGAGTGCAGTGGTGCAATCATGACTCACTGCAGTTCGAACTCCTGTGCTCAAGCGATTCTCCTGCTTCAGCCCTCCCAGTAGTTACGACTACAAGCACACACCACTATGCCAGGATAATTTTTATATTTTTTGTAGAGAGAAGATTTCGTCATATTGCCCAGGCTGGTCTCGAACTCCTAAGCTCAAGCGATAAACCCGCGTTGGCCTCCCAAAGTGCTGAGATTACAGGCATGAGCCACCATGCCTGGCCTCATTTAAATTTTATATCATACCAAATATTATGTTTATATCTCTGTCTCCACCACAGAGATGGCCAGGTGCAAGTCTCATACCTCCGATCTGAATGTAGATTAGACAATAGGTCTTTATTTTATCGAGCTTGGTTTTGCCAGAATTCATCCTAGTATCCAGCACACAGAGCAGGTCCTCGTGCTATAAGGAAAGAGGGTTTCTGTTTTTGTAAAAGGGAATTCCATTTGAACCTATATTTTGAAGGTAAAAAATGCAATGGAGAACATCACAAGGAAACTGAATTAGGCTCCTCTTGATTCTGATCTGAGGCTGCTGATAATTCAGAATTTTGAAGGTGATTATTCTCAGTCTTTACCCTTGGGCCTTTGTTCTTTTAACTATTATTGAAGTCTCATCTTTTAAAATCAATGACCCGGTATGACATTTCAGAGCAGCTAAAATTGATTTGTCTATTTACTTACCTCTTTTAAAAGTAAAATAAAATTGCATTTGTGTGTAAAATCCCCCAGCACCAATGAAAATTGCGATTCCACATTTGCTGAGAAATATCTTTATTTGTCCTCTGGGAGATCTTAAACTTTAGTTGCCTTCTATTAAACTTTTATGAGAACAAAACTAGCAAATGACTTTTTCTCCAAACAGGTACTTTTGGTTGTTTCAAAGAAAGAATACATTCTTGAAACAGAACTTGTTCTTTTAAACAAATTACTCAGTGTCACTTACACTGAAAAGTGAGGGTGGGGAGGGGTGTGAATAAATTGCACAATATTAAAATTAGGTCATATTTATGTTTTTTCTGACTTGTCTAAATATTGCCTCAAATATCTTCCCCAGGAGGCCTAAAGTGCTATAATTTAAGTTTTTTGCAGAGACAGAGTTACACTATGTTACCCAGGTTAGCCTCAAACTCCTGGGCTCAAATGATCCTCCTGCTTCAGCCTCCTTAAATGCTAGGATTACAGGTGTGAGCCACTGTGCCCAGCCTAATCCATATTTTTATGGAAAGCATTATTTTCCCTTCACTGTCCTTTTTTATTTATTTTTGAGTTGGAATCTTGCTAGGTTGCTGAGGCTGGAGTGCAGTAGTACAATCATGGCTCACTGCAGCCTCAATCTCCTGGGCTCAAGTGATCCTCCCACCTTAGCCTCCCAAGGAGCTGGGACTACAGGCTTGTGCCACCGCGCTTCGCTGCTTTTTTTAAAAAAATCTATTTTTAGTAGAGACAAGGTCTGGCCATGTTCCTGGTGCTGGTCTCTAATTCCTTAGCTCAAGTGATCCTCCAACTTTGGCCTCCCAAAGTGCTGGGATTGCAGGTGTGAGCCACTGCACCCAGCCTAATTCCTATTTTTATGGAAAGCATTATTCTTCCTTCTCTGTCCTATTTTAAAATATAAGTGCACTGGGAACAGTGATATGTTAGGGAAGGCTGATGTGGAGGGGACAGTCCTAGAGTAAGTGCTGGTGGGCAGTGGCGAACTCCATCAGAAAGGTCTCACCCTGCTATTTGATGGGTCTACCTCTACTCAGCTGTGGGTTTTCATTTGAAATCAAACTACCTGTGGCTCATGCCTGTAATCCCAGCACTTTGGGAGGCTGAGGCAGGGGGATCACCTGAGGTCAGTAGTTCCAGACCAGCCTGGCCAACATGGTGAAACCTCGTCTCTACTAAAAATACAAAAATTAGTGGGGCATGTTGGTGGGCACCTGTAATTCCAGCTACTCTGGAGGCTGATGCAGGAGAAACGCTTAAACTCGGGAGGCAGAGTTTGCAGTGAGCTGAGATTGCACCACTGCACTGCAGCCTGGGCGACAGAGTGAATCTCCATCTTAAAAAAAAATAAAAGTAAAATAAAAAATTAAATGAAAAAATGAAATTGAACTACCTGCCTAAAACCCAGAAAGGTGGGCGGGCGGGGGGGGGGGGGGGGTGGGGGGGGAATAGAAAAAGTATTCAGCATTGAGGCTGATGCAGTTAATGCTAAGTCGAGCCATCAATTCTTTGTGACATCATTTTCCTTGATAGTCCTGTTATCTTTTCATCCACTAAGTTACTAAAGCACAGGCTCGGAGGTTGTGGTAGGCAGCCCTGTGGACCCATTTTAGACTTCTGACCTCCAGGACTGTGAGATGATACACCAATGTGGTTTTAAGCCTCTAAGTCTGTGGTCATTTGTCACAGCAGCCATAGGAAATGAATGCAGGGGTTTTTCCTCATGTCTCATTCCACTCCACCCTCACCGCCTTCCAGTTTGACTCTAGCATTCACTCAGTTCTCTTCCCCACTGTGGCAACGTGCTGGCCCACCCTCCTGGGCATAACTGCCCCAGCCTCTTGCTTGGGCTCTCCAACCCATTTTCATGCTGCAGTCTGCCTGATGGCAGGAAACCACAGATAGGTTTATGAAAACCCCTGCTTTGAAAAACCTTTAATATCTTGCTATTGCCATTAAAATTAAATCCAAATGTCATCCCAAGAAGCACCCAGCACTGCATGCTCTAGTCCCTGCCGTCTTCTCCAGCCTTATCAGTGTTCAATGGTGGTTTTGAGGCAGAATGTCTGCCTCCAAATTCTGCTTGTGCCACTCACTCTCTGTAGGACCTTAGACAAATAAACCTCTCTATGCCTCAGTTTCCTCTTCTATACAGTACCTAATTGGATGTTTGTGAAGATTAAACAAATGAATCAAAATAAAATGCCTGGCACTATTCTAAACACAATACAATTGGTAGGTAGCCTTATTCTTACTGTATTACCCATGCCACTGGCAAATTGTGAGCACTGAAACCTCTGGTGAATGAATGAATGCATAAGTGAATGGAAGTAATGTTACATTCACAACTTCTCTGTGTACCATTGCTTCTCTCTCTAGTGTGCAGAATGAATCAGTGTCACAGACACATAGTCAAAATTTAGATAAGCCAAGAGACAATTGAACACTGGGGAGCCACATTTTGGCTACTAGATGTACAAAGAACAGGATCTAAGATCTGGTTTACTATGAAGAAAGATGGAAGCTCTTTGAGGCAATTGCTAAACTCTTGAGGGCATCTCTAGTAAGCACTGAAGGACACTCAAACCAGTGTTCAGACCTAACATTGGTGTATCTAAGAAATATTGATATATATTTCTAAGCTGTTCTTATCTTACTTTTCTGATTTTTTTTTTTTTTGAGACAGAGTCTCACTCTATTGCCCAGGCTGGAGTGCAGTGGTGGGAACTTGGCTCACTGCAACCTCCACCTCCCACGTTTGAGCGACTCTCTTGCTTCAGCCTCCCGAGTAGCTGGGATTTCAGTCATGTGCCATCAGGCCCAGATAGTTTTTGTATTATTATTCTTTTTTTTAGTAGAAACAGAGTTTCACCAAGTTGGCCAGGCTGGTCTCAAACTCCTGGCCTCAAGTGATCTGCATGTCTCAGCCTCCCAAATTGAGCCACCACTCCTGGCCTCCTGAATTTATTTAATAATGTGTAGCCTTCTAACTGAAGAGTAATATTCATGACTGTGGTGTTTCCATAGAAAGGTATAAACTTGCCAGATGCTAACAGCACTCCCTGTCTATGGTATTTACTTTTGGGTATGTTCTACAGAGAGAGAATATTTCCAGTAGGATTTCTGTGCAGTAAATGTCAGTTCCTTTGCAGATAAAGTTTTATTTCCTTTAGGATGGGTCTATATTAAGAGATAATAGAAAACATCTTGTGTGGCAGAGAGGAGTTTGAGACTGCTTTGGTTGTCTTCACCATGTCCTAAGGGGTTGAACTGGGCATTCTGTCCAGAGTTCTTTCACCCTTTAGTTTAATGACCTCAAAGTTCTGTCCTGCTTTCATAGGTACATGCTTCAATAATTGAATTAAGTTTCATGTTCTTAATTTTTTTTGCTAATATATAAAAATGTAATTACTTTTGGGGGGAGGCTTATTGAGGTATAATTTATAAGCAGGAAAGTTTACCTTTTAAATGTACTTGGTATGGTTTGGGTGTGTGTCCCCATTCAAATCTCTCATCAAATTGTAATCTCCAATATTGGAGGTGGGGCCTGGTGGGAAGTGACTGGATCATGGGGGTGGATTTCCCCATTAGTGCTGTTCTCCTCATAGTGAGTTGCAGTGAGATCTGGCAATTAAAAAGTGTGCAGTACCTCCCCACCACTCCTTTTTCCCACTCTGGCCATGTAAGAGGAGCCTACTTCCCCTTCACCTTCCACCATGACTGCAAGTTTCCTGAGGCGTCCCCAACCATGAGCCTACCGAACGAACCATGAGCCAATTAAACCTCTTTTTTTTTTTTTTGAGACGGAGTGTTGCTCTGTCGCCCAGGCTGGAGTGCAGTGGCGCGATCTCGGCTCACTGCAAGCTCCGCCTCCCGGGTTCATGCCATTCTCCTGCCTCAGCCTCCCGAGTAGCTGCGACTACAGGCGCCTGCCACCACGCCCGACTATTTTTTTGTATTTTTAGTAGAGACGGGGTTTCACCGTGTTAGCCAAGATGGTCTCGATCTCCTGACCTCGTGATCCACCCGCCTCGGCCTCCCAAAGTGCTGGGATTACAGGCTTGAGCCACCGCACCTGGCCTTAAACCTCTTTTCTTTATAAATTACCCAGTCTCAAGTATTTCTTTATAGCAGTGTGAGAATGGACTAATACAATACTGTTCTATGCATTATGGCAAATACAGAGTTATTTAATCACCACTATAATCAAAACATAGAACAAATCTATCACCTTTCTCTCCCCTCAAAATTCTCTCATGTGCTTTCGTAGTAAATACCTCATCCCATCTTGAGCCCCCTGGCAAGAACTGATCATTTTTTCTCTCTACAGTTTTGCCTTTTTTTTTTTTTGAGATGGAGTCTTGCCCTGTTGCCCAGGCTGGAGTGCAATGGTGTCATCTCAGCTCATTGCAACCCCTGCCTCCCTGGTTCAATTGATTCTCCTGCCTCAGCCTCCCGAGTAGCTGGGATTATAGGTGCCCACCACCACGCCCAGCTAATTTTTGTATTTTTCATAGAGATGGGTTTTCACCATGGTGGCCAGGCTGGTCTTGAACTCCTGGCCTCGTGATCTGCCCACCTCGGCCTCCCAAAGTGCTGGGATCACAGGCCTGAGCCACTGCGCCCGACCTATACTTTTGCCTTTTCTGGATGTCATATGAATGGAGTCTATTATATGCAGCCTCTTGAAAGGGGCTTTCTTCACTTGAGAGTCAGATGTGTTGCTGTGTGTATCAGCAGTTTGTTCTTTCATCTTGCTCAGTAGTATTCCATTGTATGGATATGCTCCAGGTTGCTTATCCATTCATCTGCTGCAAGAAATCTGGGTTATTTCCAGTTTGGAATAATTATAAATAAAGTGACTACACCACTCACATACACGTTTTAGTGTGAACATAAGTTTTTATTTCTCTCAGGTAAATATCTAGGAGTGGGACTGCTGGGCCATAAGGTATATGTATAGCTAGTCTTATCAGACACCAGTAAACTGTTTACCAAAGTGGCTGGGCCAGTTTTTATTCCCACCCACGGTGTATGAGAGTTGCAGTTGCTCTTCATTCTCATCAGCATTTGATATTTCCAGGTGTTTCAATTTTAGACATTCTAATGGGTATGTAAAGGTATCTCATTGTTGGCCAGGCGTGGTGGCTCATGCCTGTAATCCCAGCACTTTGGGAGGCTGAGGCGGCAGATCACAAGGTCAGGAGTTCAAGACCAGCCTGGCCAATATAGTGAAACCCCGTCTCTACTAAAAATACAAAAATTAGCCAGGTGTGGTGGCACGTGCCTGTAATCCCAGCTACTCAGAAGGCTCAGGCAGGAGACTGCTTGAACCTGGCAGGCGTAGGTTGCAGTAGGCCGAGACTATGCCATTGCACTCCAGCCTAGGGGAGAGTAAGACTCTGTCTTAAAAAAACAAAAAGGTATCTCATTGTTGTATAATTTGTATTTCCCTAGTGATTTTATATATATATAATATTTTAGACAATGTCTCACTGTGTTGTCCAGGCTGGAACGCAGTGGTGCAATCACAGCTCAATGCAGCCTGGACCTCCTGGGCTCAAAGTGTTTCTCCCACTTCAGCCTCCTGAGTAACTGGGAATACAGGCACGCAACACCAACCCCGGCTATTAAAAAAAATATAGAGAGAAAGGGTCTCATTATATTGCCCAGGCTGGGCTCAAACTCCTGGGCTCAAACGATCCTCCCACCTTAACCTCCCAAAGTGCTGGGATTACAGGCAAGGGCCACCATATCCGGCCTCTTAGCGATTGATGAGTATCTTTATATATGTTTGGTTGCTAACCATATAGCTTCTCTTATTACACTTATTTCTTCATATGTGATATATATTTTTACGTAGTATATTTTTGCTGATAATATATAAAAATAGAATTGATTTATGTATATTAACCTGGTATCCTGAGACCTACCTGAATTTACTTGTGAGTTCTAGTAGTAGTTTTGTCAGTTCCTATGAGTATCCTGAGACCTTCCTGAATTTACTTGTGAGTTCTAGTAGTAGTTTTGTCAGTTTCTATGATTTCTGTGTAAACCACCATCATGTCATCTGAAAATAGGGACAATTTTACTTCCTTCTGAATTGTTGCACTTTCCATATCTTTTTCTTGCTTTGTTAATGGTTATAAACTACAGACAAATGTTAAGAAGTGGTAAGATGGGGCATCCTTGCCTTCTTCCTGATATAAGGGGGAGAGTGTTCAATATATTACCATTAAGTCTGATATTGGCTATGGATTTTTCATGAATGACCTTTACTATATTGAGGAAGTCCCTTCTAATTTTTTTGGCAGTTTTTATGAGTAGGGATTGAATTTTAAGTGGTCTTTCTGCATCTATTGTGATGACAACAGTTTTTCTTTTTCAGTTAATATGGTGAATTACGTTGATTGATTTTAGATCATTAAATCCAACTTGCATTCCTTGCATTGGGGACAAACCCAAATTGATCATGATGTATTATCTTTCTATATACTGTTGGATTCAATTTGCTAACATTTTATTAAAGTTGTTTTTGTTTCTATGGTCATGTGGTATATTAAGCTGTGTATTAGTTTTTTTGTAGTGTTGATTTTATGTTATGCGGGTTATGCTGGCCTCAAAATGAGAGGAAAACTGTTTCCTCCTCTATTTTCTAAACAAACTTTGCACAAGACTGGAGTTCTTCCTTCCTTATGCGTTTGATAAATTTGACCACTGAAACCATCTGGGCCTGGAATTATCTTTGCGGGAAGTCTGTTGAACAACAATTCAATTTCTTTAAAAATGAAAAGCTATTCAGATTTTTAAATTCTACCCTATTTCAGTTCTGATAAATTGTCTTTTTTATAGAATTGGTGCGTTGCATCTACATTGTCAAATTAATTGGCATAAAATTGTTTATAATACCTCCTCATATATATCTACATGATCTGTAGTAATATCCCTATTTTCATTTCATTGTCTTGGCCAGTACAGTAGGAATTCTCTTACTCTCTCTCTTTCTCCTCTCTCTCTCTCTCTCTCTCTCTCTCTCTCCAGTTGACCTTCCATGGCCATGGGTTCTCCATCAGTGGATTCAACCAGCCACAGGTCAAAATATTAAATAAGGCTGGGGCACCATGGCGCACATCTGTAATCCCAGCACTTCGGGAGGCCTAGGTGGGTGGGTCACCTGAGGTCAGCAGTTCAAGACCAGCCTGGCCAACATGGTGAAACCCCGTCTCTACTACAAATACAAAAATTAGCCGGGCGTGGAGGCGGGCACCTGTAATCCCAGCTACTTGGGAGGATGAGGCAGGAGAATCGCTTGAACCTGGAAAGCAGAGGTTGCAGTGAGCTGAGATCGTGCCACTGCACTCCAGCCTGGGCGCCAGAGTGAAACTCCATCTCAAAAAAAAAAAAAAAAAAAAAAAAAATTAAATAGCAATTAAAAAACACAAGCGATATAGCATAACAACTGTTTACACAGCATTTATATCAGGTATTATAAGTAATCTAGAAATGATTTGTACTACAGAATGTGTATAGTCTATATGCAAATATTATGCCATTTTATATAAAGAACTTGAACACTGGTTGGGGTGATGTTCTGGAACCAATACCCCATGGATACGGAAGGACAACTGTATATACACATGCATATATAAACTATGTATTTACAAGGCCAGAAATTGTTGAGGGTGCCCAGCACAGTAACTGGCACGAAGTAAGTCGTCATAATAGTTGTATTAGCGTTGCCTTCATAGGTGGTGATTTGGAGAATCTATTGTAGGTGGGTACAGCAATGGAGGCTTTGGTCCAGTTTGTCTAGGGTCATGGTGGTGAGAAATAGCAGACAAGCCTGAAAGGATGATTTGGGGCTTTCCTTGCCCCAAAGACAGAGAGAGAGAGAAAGAAAATCCTTGCACCGGATTATATCAATGCTGTGCCTCTGAATGTCAATTTGGAAAGCCAGTCCTGTGCTTCCAAAAACAGGATATTCAACACCTTGAAGAGGTGTGGTAATTGGACATCTTGCTTTTTACGTTTTAGGAAGTCTACAGAGAGGGGGGCTGAAAAGTTTGGGAAAAACAGGTAGGCATGTGGGGAGGGCAAAAGAATAGAAATAACATGCACAAGCATTTTTCTAGGAAAGTTTTAGGGAAAGCTAAGTGATGTAAAGTTACACTTAAAAGACTACACATTTTCGGCCCGGCGCAGTGGCCGAATCCCGGCAAAAGTAATCCCGGCACTTTTGGGGGCCGAGGCCTGTGGAACACGAGGTCAGGAGTTCGAGACCAGCTTGGCCAACACGGCAAAACCCTGTCTCTACTAAAAATTAGCTGGGCGTGGTGGCAGACACCTGTAATCCCAGCTACTCGGGAGGCTGAGGCAGCAGAATCGCTTGAAACCGGAAGGCGGAGGTTGCAGTGAGCCCAGATCACGCCGCTGCACTCCAGCCTGGGCAACAAGAGCGAAACTCCGTCTCAAAAACAAGACAAAACAAAACAAAAACGACACATTTTCGCACTTTAAGGGCTCAACGGCTGTATTCCCACTCCTTTGCCACTCTCTTTGCTCTTTTCCGCTCTAGAAAAAATTAATGAACTGAATCAAATCTAAGTTCTCCACGTTACAGATGGGAAGCCTCCAGGCCAAGGAGGCCAATGGTTACACAAACCAGGTAAGAAAATAAAATATGCCCAGTAATTTCATAGGACCGGAGGGCTTAGATTTCGAATGCGTGTGACTCTGTCAACTGTGGACTTAACCCTATGCAGAGATTGGAGTACAGAATAGTCAAACACGAATAAGTTAACATTTACCGAACAATCCGTCCTACCCTGGGGTAGGTTTTATTAACAGTCTCGTTTTGCAAAGGAAGACAGCTGCCAGTTGTCCCAGATCGCACCGGCATGCCGCGCAGATGGGCTTCTGAGCAGCTCAGGGCCAGCCAGAGGTCTGGTGAGAAGGGCGTAATTAAACGAACCCGCGCCGGTTTCCTCAGGGCCCCCCCGGGGCTCCGCTTCGCCCAGGCGGGAACCGGCTGAGGTTCGCCTCGCTGTGGGGAGGGGCGAGGGGAGCCGGAAGCCCTTCGGTCCGGGCCCCGCCCCCGCACTCGCCCTGCCGCGACTTCCCATTCGCCGCCAACCCATGTGCGTTGGTGACGTCACCGCGTTCACCAGCCCGGAAGTGCGCGTGGCGACGGTGGCGGCAGCGGCAGCAGCGGGGCCGGTAAGCGGGCGCGCGCCGCTCAGAGGGGCAGAGTTGGTGGCGTGAGTTGCTGCCCCTTCCTTCCTGCTGTGGGCCAGGGGAGCCACCGCGCCCGGTCCTCGAGGAAGACGGGAGCGGGACGTGGCGAGAGGCCTCCTCAGCAGTGGGCAAAATAGCCCCGACGCGGAGGTCGTGTCCCCGCCACGTTTCTGGCGACGGCAGGCGCGGATTCCTTGGCTTCCCTCAGCGCTTTCCCCTCCGCGCGGACGGCCCCGAGACGCTTTTTCACTGGGCCTTGTCGCCAGCACCCGGCGTGGGGGGTGAGACGCGCCTTTTCAGGGCTGGGGTTCCCCAGAGCGTTTTCCTAAGTTGAGGCGGAGGTGCAGGGAAACTGAGTGAGTCTTTCCGCCCCACGTGGCCTGCTGGGAAGCGCGGCTCCTCCTCCCGGCTTCCGTGGAATGGAATGGTTTTTCTCTGCAGGTTTACACCGGGGTCACTCGAGAGCTGCTGCTGCCTCCTTACGGGCAGGACCCCCGTATGGGGAGAACGAGGATGTGATATGTAGAAGGGAAGGCGGGGTGTGCTGGAAATCAGAGGAGATTGCAAGATGGCAGGAGAAGAATCAGGAAAATGGGGGCAGCAAAACTAAATTCATGGGAAAATACAATGTCTAGGAGCCATCCCAGGGTCATGAATTCTCGAGTGCAGGTGGGGAAGTAGGGTGATACCCACCTGTGACCATGACAAGTTTTGGAGACCAGAAACTCGGATAGAGTTCCTAGAACCCCGCATCCCTCACATAGTGACTGAAGCCCTGCTCTGGGGAGAGTGTCATCACAGTACCATGTGGCACGCGAGTGTCGTGGTAATGCTCCCCGACCAAACCACCAAACCGAGGGTTGGGCTGCTTATTCTCGCTGCCCAATAATGAGATGCAGATAAACTAGGAAAGAAGGGAGTTTATTTCTGTAACCAGGTACAGGGAGAAGGCCTGGAAAATATCCCAGACCAACTCAGAATTACAGAGTTTTCCAGAGCTTATATACCCTCTAAGTTATATGTTTATGTGTAAGTGTGCATTCGTCTAAAGATACAGGTGATTAACTTCTTATCCATAAGGTCTGAGTCCTGAAGACCTTCCTCTGGAGCCTGAGTAAATTTACTTAATCTAAATGGGTCCAGGTGCTGGGGTGATTACCCTTATATTCTCTCCTGCTAAATCATGGAGGTTTGGGGAGTTCCCTCAGACCCCTAATAAACTTGTTCGTGGAGGCCTGGGGAGTTTCCTCACATCCCCAGTAAAACTTGTGTAATTCTAAACGGGTCCTGTTAAGAATTCCTTTGTGGCCGGGCGCAGTGGCTCACGCCTGTAATCCCAGCACTTTGGGAGGCCGAGGCGGGCACATCACTTGAGGTCAGGAGTTCGAGAGCAGTCTGGCCAACGTGGTAAAACCCTGTCTCTACCCAGAAGTATAAAAAATTAGCCGGATGTGGTGGTGTGCGCCTGTAATCCCTGCTACTTGGGATGCTGAGGCAGGAAAATCTCTTGAACCCAGGAGGCAGGGGTTGCATTGAGCCGAGATCGTGCCACTGCACTCCCGCCTGAGCGACAGAGCGAGACTCCATCTCAAAAAAAAAAAAAAAAAAAAGAATTGCTTTGTTATTTTATCATGCTTCAAGGTCCAGGAAAGGCCTAGGCAAAACTCTTGGGGGGCTTTTGTTACATTCTAGCCTTGTTTAAGGGCACTGGCTGGCTCTTTCAGCTTTTAATGTGTAACTCAACCAGTCAGTCAGTACTGAAACAGTTGTTATGGAGGCCTGCGTTAGTGAGACCCCGCCTGCCACAGTAAGTGCTTCTGGAGAACAAAACCAGGTAGATACGTAGATCTAGTCGTAATCCCTCAAACTGACACCGTTTTCAGTTTTTTCATCTGAACAAGAGATGAATTTCTGAGTTGATAAACTTGCAATGTGTCCCTTTATTTTCCTTCACTTTTAATTTCATTGGTATGCCTGTGTATTTGCCTTGTAGATGTGTAGTTGGTGACTGCCTCTCCAGATGCTGAGGTGCCTGTATCATTGGCACAGGCCAGTGCTGAACCGTAGGTGGAGTAGGCTGTGCCTTCTGAAGCAGTATCTATTTACAATGAAGTTGCAGTCTCCCGAATTCCAGTCACTTTTCACAGAAGGATTGAAGAGTCTGACAGGTGAGAGATTAGGATACCTTTTCCTGATTGGAAACCTGTATAAATGGAGAAGTAGAGGGTTAACTTTTTAAGCCAGCATTCAGATATTTTCATTGTTGTTTTAATTATTTTTATTAAAAAAATAAGTAGAGGGTCTCTTTATGTTGCCCGAGTTGGTCTCAAAACTCCTGGGCTCACTCCTTGGCCTCCCAAAATGCTGGGATTACAGGTATGAGCCACGGTGCCCAATGTGCACGTTTTCGTTGTTGGAAGAAAGGCTTGGCTGGGTGTACCCAGCCTGTAATCTCTTGGGGAGGCCAAGGTAGGAGGATTGTTTGAGCCCAGGAGTTTGAGGCTGCAGTGAGCTATGATCATGCCACTCTAGCCTGGGCAACAGAGTGAGACCCTGTCTCAGAAAAAGAGAAAGGAATATTACAAAAGAGAGGCTTACATATGGCTGATCCGAAAATATAGCTAACTCACTGGAAAAGGCAAGAAGTTGACTGCAGTAAAAAGCATGGCTTTTCTGTTGCTAAGTACTTGCCATTCATTACAGGACTGGTCCTACTAACTGAATGAGCACGTACATTTTGACTTGTTATGTGAAAAAGGAAACAGATTGTTAGGCATGTGAAGTGCTTTGCCTGTGTTCCTGTAACCACTAACTAGAGAGCTGGGTTTCGAACTTAACGCAGTTTGATTTCAGAGCCCAGCTTGTAACCGCTAAGCTCTGTTTCCTTTCTAGGTATAAATGCTTTCCATGAGAACTGAAGGAAGAAGGAAATAGGAGTTGGCTCCATTGTGCACGTTGCAAAACCTGTCTGGAAGGAGCATAGGAAATGGCTTTAGCTAAGTGCCTGACTCCAGTAGCTTATTGCTGTTGCCACAGTTTTATTAGTATTGGTTCTTAATGTCGTCTGCTGATGTTGCTAAAGCAGCCACACAGTAGCATTACAAAGCCTGTGGGAATTTTAATAGCACCTTCATAAATATATTTAGTAGTATATATAGAAATATGACCTATACAGCACTGGCTATCTATTAGATTCACCTGGGGAGCTTTTAAAACACACATGCTCGGGTTCGACCTGCAGCCTACTGAATTAGAATCTCTGGGTGGGATGGCCATCTATATTTTCAATAAAAGCTCCACAAGTTAATTCTGATGCACAGAAGATAGACGAACCATTACTTTAACGTGACTCACCTTGTATTAGCTTATTCTCAAAGCTACTTTCCCATTCTTGAAATTAGATGATGGCTTTTTAGGTATGTGCCAGAGATAAATGGCCCAGAATATGTTGATTCTTTTAGATTGTTTTAGGCAGACTTTAAGTAGAGGGCTTAAATGCATGTTTAGTTTTGCCGATGCTTTACTATCTTTTTTAATTGGAGAGAGTGAAAATTGCTAAAAATTGCTGTCCAATAGAAATTTATGAGCCCATATGTAATATAAACTTTTCTACTAACTGCATTAAAAAGATAGAAATGGTGAAATAAATTTTAATAATTATTTTTGGTTCATCTAATTTAATCCAATATATCTAAGATACTATCAGTATGAATTTTGTATAAAAATTGTTAATGAGGCCGGGCACAGTGTCTCCCACCTGTAATCCTAGCACTTTGGGAGGCTGGACGCGGTGGCTCATACCTGTAATCCCAGCACTTTTGAGTGGCTGAGGTGGGTGGATCACTTGAGCCCAGGAGTTTGAGACCAGCCTGGGCAACACGGTGAAACCCCATCTCTACTAAAAATATGAAAAATAGGCAAGCATACTGATATGTGTCTGTAGTCCCTGCTACTTGGGAGGCTGAGGTGGGAGGATCACTGAAGCCTGGGAGGTGGGGGTTGCGGTAAGCCGAGATTGTGCCACTACACTCCAGCCTGGGCGACACAGACCGTGTCTTTAAAAAAAAAAAAAATTAATGAGATATTTTATATTCTTACTTGGAAGTCTTTGAAGTCTGGCATGCATTTAATACAGCACATCTGAATTCAGACTTAACCACATTTTAAGTGCTCAGTAAGTACAACTGGCTACTGTTTGAATAGTGCAGATTTTGAAGCTCTGATTTTGGGTTGAGTTGAAGCTTTTTTCTTTCTGTGTATGCCCTTCACAGCCCCCAATTTTTCAACTTCAATTGCAAGAGGCCTCTTGGAAGAAGGAGTAGTAATTAACTCTTGATGGCCTAACTCAGGTCATTCTGCATTTTTTGGAAATAAGGTTCTAAATATTGATTACTATAGCTTCTTGAACATCATTTTAACAATTGTGTTTAATGTTCTAAACCTGACATTAAAAACTGGATTTTCTCCACCCTGAGAAATGAGGTCCTAAGGAAGTTAGAGCCTAAATGGTGTGGTAAGGTAGAGGTGGTGATTGCTTCCAGAGTCCTGTGCTTGAAGGACTGGCAAATGAGAACATGGACATAGTCTAAAGTTGACTTTTTCTAGGCTACTGGAGAAGTGGCAAGAATGGAATCTTTTAGTGCAACGATCAACAAGTTAGAATGTCAAAGACTTGGGTGCCCTGGTAAAATGTAATGTTCTGTATAAAATCAAAATGTACAAAAACACACAGCCTTTGTGATGGCTGCTATATAGTGATACTTGGAGTTTAAATCCTGTACCAATTTTCACATCTTAATAGCTGCTTTGCCATGTGTAAAATTAGTTTTCAGTATGCAAGAATATGAGAGACTAGAATAGTGTATTATTGTCATATCATAAGGGTTTTATAATTTGTCAGGTTATTTTATGTATCTTTTTGCTTCAGTACAATCATATGCTAGTGGCATAGAAGATTATTTCCCAGCTAGCTGCGGTAGCTCATGCCTATAATCTCCCAGCACTTTGGGAGGACGAGGTGGGAGAATTGCTTGAGCCCAAGAGTTAGAGACCAGCCTGAGCAACATAGTGAAATCCCATCTGTACAAAAATAATAATAATAAATTTCGCCAGTTACGGTGATGCACACCTGTAGTCCCAGCTACTCAGGAGGCTGAGGCAGGGGATTCCTTGAACTTGGGGTCAAGGCTGCACAGTGAGCTGTGGTGGTGCCACTGCACTCCAGCCTGGATGACAGTGAGACCCTCTCTCAAAAAAACAAAAGAGAGATTATTTTTCTGTCCTAGAGATGAGGCTGAAGTTCCCAATGCAGACGATTTTTGCCTGAGCTAACAGCATTAATGGATGAGCAAGGACTTGTTTAGTCCTTTGGCTGTTGTCCACAGGGGGTGATAGCGCTCAGTGTTATGTGACGTCAGAAGGCCATCATATTAAAATATAGCACAATAGGGACAACTGATCACTCTCTTGAAGTCCGGAGCTCTTAGAACAGATGGTCTGCTTTCCTGTAGTGATGCTCACACCATGTCTTCCCACTCATAGCTGCCACTCACTGCCCCTTACCCCACCCCAGCCTCCAGTCGTCAAAATTTAAAGCTGTAAAGGGAAGACGTTCATGAAAATTTAATTAAAAGTTAACATTAAAAAGAGGTGACAATTATAAAAGTTTTCTGACACATTAATGTATGGTCTTTTGAATTGCTAATAGTAATTAACAATTGCTTACTATCAGAGGTGGCATTTGGAGCAAATAAACGTAGTTTGGGGATGATGAGATTCTGCATTCTTTGACTTTTAGGCGTAAGTTTACAGTTAAATTTAGTTACATTAGGTGTTATTTTCACTGAATTATTTCATTGAATGTAGCTTGCAAAGTCCTTTGAAATGTTGACTGCCTCCTTGTTTCTGTAAGATTGAAGATATCAGTAACAGGAATAAATTAAATCTGGAAGCTTGATAGTCCCTGCTGTTTTAGGCCAGTGTGAAATTATGCTTTTCTTATAATTTTTATGACTGCTCTTTCATATGGACAAATATGCCTTGATACGTCTTTCTCAGTTGTCTTGAATGTTTTTTTAAAAATCCTGAATGGCAAGTTTCTTGGAATGGTTTAATAACATAGGACTAATCAAAATGGTGAATATATTACTTTGAGTTCTGGATCTCTTTGTAATGCAGTTAGCTTACTGAGTAAATTTGAACTTATCGTTTTATTTTAGTAAAGCCAGCATGAGAATCTTAAAACAGTAGTTATCTGTATAAATTAAGCCTTGACCTTCTTCATCCCACTGTTTATAGTAAGTTCAAGTGAACGTGAAACTTGTCCTTTATTTGCTTGAATTTCAGAATAGCTACTTGATACTGTTTTAAGAAAACTTAAAAAAACCCAATATTCTTTTTTTTAATAGCTAGAATATCATAATTCAGTTTAATTATGAGCCAAATTGGTATAAAGATGAGTAAGATAGGTTTTCTACCCTGAGAAGTGGGGAGACAAAGACATAAAACAGGTAATTTTAATATAATTGGTATGTATAAAGATATGCTGTACTAGTCGCTTAGAAGAAATTCACCTAACCTTACCTTCAGGTGACGCTTCCTAAAATGAATCATAACAGGTAAGTAAGAGTGAGCTAGATCAATGTTTTCCAACTGGGTAGTTACCTCTTAGTGGGCCATGAAGTCAATTTAGTGGTCATGACCAGTATTTAAAAAAAAGAGAGAATAGAATAGATTGCATGGTATGAAGGGCAGGTTTTCTTTTATGACACTTTTGTTTGCCATGTAGACATACACATTTTGGTGACTGCTATGTGAATGTCTTAGTGTGGGTTATGGGCTAAGAAGTGTGACGGCCAGCCACTGAGCTGGAGTAAGTTGGGGAGGTGTTTCAATGAAGTGACTCACAGAAGCAAAATTATGGAGGAAAACTATGGGGAGAGTTTGGTGCAGACAGCTGGTACAGACAAAGTGTGATGCAGAGTTTAGCAAGAGATGAGACAAATAGGTCATGGAAGCCTTTGGATATAGCATTGAGGAATTTGGGTACTGTGTTGTGAGTAGTTAGGAGGAGAATGCATAGCATAATTAACCTAGTGTTTTAAATCCCTACGTCTAGATGGTGGAGGCTGGATTTAAGGGAGGTGATGTGGTCCCGGAAGTGGGCCTTGATGGGAAATGTGGCATTAGGGGAATATGAACACTTCCCCTTGGGGAGAGCTTGTGGAAAAGATATCCTTAATTAAGTCAAGAGGGTAGGGAGCATTTGTTACTTTTAAGTACATCATTTTAAGGAGTCTACAGAGAATGGGGCTGAAAAGATGTGGGAAGAGTAGGTGGAAGAGGAGTGTGGGCAGGACAGAAAACAGATGTTGAGGTAGGGATAGAGGATTATGTTTTGAGTTGTGATTAGAGGTGCTGGAACTTTGATGTATGATGAGTTTAGTTGAATGCTCGTGTCGCTGTCCGCTAGCCAAAGACCAACAGGGACCCAAGTTGGGTTGTTACTCCTGGCAGTGAGGAGCAACATGCTGAGTGAGGAGTAGCATGCTGACACTGGAGAACCTGGAGGTATACTCAGTAAGAGGGCTTTAGAAATGACTTCTTACAGGAGTTGGGCTTGTATTGGGTCATTTTGGAGAGCATTTAAGGTAGTAGAGCTTTGCAGTGGGTTAGATGCTCTCAGGAAGCAGAAGTAATTCTGTGACTGGGTGTCTTAATAATGCTTTCCTAGAAGTTGAGTACAGTTGTGAGACTAAACCTAATTGGTAAGGCACAGTCACTGTTACCAACGATTGTAGGGTGTATCATGGACAGTGTTCATGTTCCGTGTATGTTTAGGTGATTACAGAGTTGTCTTGATGGATCCATCGTGGCCACAGAATGGGCTTGTCTGGTATTGATGTTTTGTGAAATTGTTTCTGTTCCACAGACCCCAGGGCCTAATATCGTGGCAGGCTAGCTCCTGGATGCCATTCTCACTAGGTTCCATGCGGGCATATGGATATAGCTATAGTGGATTTTGCCTTATCCTCTACATATAGAGGAGTCAGCTATGTAGTTGCTTATAGTTGTTCAGTGTTCAAATGGTTCTAGCTAGAGCACAGATAGGAGTCGATTTTAGAATTATATACAGATCATTTCTTGAAGATTTTTAGCTATAAACATTAATCATAAGTGGTATAGACTAATGTCTGATAGTTTCATGCGTGAACATCCTGCCTCAACATCTATCTGTAAACACAGAGAAATACAAGAACATGTTACCATTTCTAAAGTATGCACATAAATGGGGAAAAGAAAGCAGAATTGTTTGATTTACTTTCTTTTTCTTTTTTTTTTCTTTTTTTTGAGATAAGGTCTTGCTCTGTCACCCAGGCTGGAGTGCAGTGGCACGATCATAGCTCACCGCAGCCTTGAACTCCTGGGCTCAAGCCATCCTCCCACCTCAGCCTCCCAAGTAGCTGGGACTACAGGTGTGCGCCATTGAACCTGGCTATTTTTATTTTTTGTATAGATAGAGTCTTGCTCTTTGCCCAGGCTGGTCTTGAACTCCTGGGCTCAAGTGATCTTTTCACCTCAGCCTCCCAAAGTATCAGGATTACAGATGTGAGCCACTGCACCTGACCTGCTTTAGTCTTTAGTAATACTTCAAATTTATATTGATCACTTTGAGGCATTGTGGAATTCTGAATTATCTTCTGAATAAGCAAAGAATTCTGCAAGTTCTCTGTTTCCTGTTGGTCCTCAGAGGCACTCTCCTGTAGACAAGTCTTTTTACTTCTTTGGGCCTTGTTCTCATTTTTCATGTGAAAAGCCTCAGTTAAATGAATCTCTGCTGTTCCAACTAGATGGAAAAGCCTTGTACTTTTGTGGTTAAAATAAACACATTGAAATAAAGAACTTGGGAATACAAATCTTATTTTCTCTCATCTCAGAATTATTTGTCAAAGAGAATCACGAATTAAGAATAGCAGGAGGAGCAGTGAGGGATTTATTAAATGGAGTAAAGCCTCAGGATATAGATTTTGCCAGCACTGCTACCCCTACTCAAATGAAGGAGATGTTTCAGTCGGCTGGGATTCGGATGATAAACAACAGAGGAGAAAAGCACGGAACAATTACTGCCAGGGTGAGTCAAAAGTTTGACAGGTAATTACATTGCTTTTTTGGTAATTTTTAAAAACTTAATTTTCTCTAGTTAAAAGCAAATAACGAAAAGTCTAATAAAAAACGTCAGTCTCTTCTATGCCCGTCTTAAACCCTGCAGTCCTCTGTTCCTGCAGCCATGTTTACTTTTTATGTTACCTCTCCATTTCTAAAAAGACCTTTGTATGCTATGGTATTTACTTTTCAGTTTTTACTATCCCAGTTTTAAGATGTGTTATGTATTGACTTTCCATAAGGGAAGATGATTTAGCTTTCTTACCACACCCTTCTCAACAACAAGCACATATAATTCTCCTTCTTCTGTCTTCCTAGTATATTTATATCATAATTTTTGGTTAAGTCAGTATTCAGGGTTCACGTTTATGACTCTATTGTTTACAGCCAGATTGTGGAGTATATTGTGATGACATTTCTTCTATTGGCATGTTTTTAAATTTTCCTGCAGTTAATGGCATTTTTCTTTTACATAAGCTTTCCATATACTACCAATTTATTCCTGCACTCTGTGCCAGAGCTATAGAGTTCCTCTCAAAAGATTTAAACACATTATATCAAGTTTCAGTTGGGTTTTTGGGAAACATCTTACCTGGTGCTGTCTTCCTGCTCCAATATGGACTTTTAGGAATTTCCTTGGCCTCTCTTTTTTGTTAGGCCTCCTGTTTCCTGGGTCCCATGTGCTGTTCTCTCTTGGCTTAAGCCCTCATTTTAATAATCCAAAACCTGAGGAAGCCTTACACGTCTGAAAATGTTTTTATTTCACCTCCACGGTGGTTTGATAGTTACGGTTATAGAATTCTAGGCAGGGAATAATTTTTACTCAGAAATTTAAAGGTATTGTTTTCTAGCTTCCAGTACTGCCAGTAAGTCTAGTTCCATTTAGATTTCTCTTTTGTTTAAAAACCTGATTGCCATTATTTCCTTTTGGAAGTCTTTCCGATCTTTTTATGTCTAATGTTTTTAATTTCAAGATGATATAACTTGTTTTGGATTCTTCACTTACTGTGCAGGGCACTTAGTGGGCCCTCATGTTTCTTTCATAATTTCATCCCTTTTGTTAAATGCTTTTTCCTTTGGAAACTCTTATTATTTGGATCCTGGATTGCTGGGACTGACCTTCTAGTTTTATCTTTTGTCTTTATTTTATATTCTCCTGTCTTACTTTCTATGAGAGTGCCTGAACTTCATCTCCCAATCATTGTATAATACTGACAACTTCTGTGGTCTTGTAGAATTTCAAGAGATCTTTCTTAGTATATTTCTTTGGAAAGCTTCCCGTTCATGTTTCAGATGCAAGATCTTTTATTTCTCTTAGGATATCTACTGTAGTTATTTTGACAGTGTCTTTGTTTCCTCCGAGTTTTTTCTTTCAGGTTGGCTTTCCTTGAATTTGGGTGATGCTCTATACCTGAGGGCTTTATTGTAGTTTTGCATGGGAAGTGTCAGCCAACTGGGACTCCCAATCTAAGTCTCAGTAGGAGTTTTCATTAGGAGAAATCAGAGAAGAATACTCCAGTATTATGCCAGGGAATGAACCTGATTGTTAGCATCTTGAAACCAAGTAGGGAAAGGGATGAGGGTCATGTTAATTTTCACTTGAATCTTGTTTTCATTATGATGCTTCATTCCCATGAGCATCTGTGCCTGCTGCAACAAGTTCTGATTATTTTTGGTTGAACCTTTCTAGAGAATCAATCCCTGGTTTTCTGCCTCATTAAGGGAGTCATTCTAGGTGGGTCTGATTATTTCTTAAAATGAGTTTCAAACAGTTTTCCTATTTCAAACCTTACCTTATTCTTTGCCTTCAGAGATACTTGTGCCTCAAATTCTTGAGTTCTGGAATTCTATAGTGAGAGATAGATGTAGCTTGTATTTAGAGAAGAGTATGTATCAAATTGAGAGAAATCCTACAACAGACTTCTGGTGATCGTTAACGGCTTTCACTTCCTAAATAAAGACATTCCTAACTCTTGGCACATAAAACACTTTATTCTCTACTCCTAAATGCTAATATGCTATCTGTCAGATATACTTTCTCTTTTACATATATTCCTCTTCCTCCACCGTGCCTTTGGTCATCTCTTCTCTTCATTTGAAGTTTTCCTACCACACCTGCATGTACAAACCTTGCTGCTTTTTCAAGGCTTGGCACAGACGCCACCCTATCACGAAGTTACTCAGCTTCCCCAGCTGGAGGTAGTCTGTCTTCCTAAGATAGAGGTAACTCTTTATTTTAATTTATTTCTTTCTCTTTTGAGACAGGGTCTCACTCTGTTGCCTAGGCTGGAGTGCACAGTGTGATCTCAGCTCACTGCAGCCTCTGCCTCCCGGGGTCTAGCAATCCTCCCACCTCAGCCTCCCAGGTAGCTAGGACCACAGGCATGCACCATCACACCTGGCTGGTTTTTTTGTATTTTGGTAGAGATGGGGTTTTACCATCTTGCCCAGGCTGGTCTTGAACTCCTGAGCCCAAGTCATCCGCTTGCCTTGATCTCCCAAAGTGCTGGGATTACAGGCATGAGCCACCACCCCCAGCCTTTATTTTAATTTCACTGGGGATTATCAGTAAGGGAGTTGCAAGATCTGTTAACTGTACTTATTCTTTATCAGTCTTTTGCTCAATGGCATATGTTCCATAAATTGACATTCACCTCTTTGCAAACTGGAGCTATTAAAAATATTTCTGATAATAGCTTGATTTGAAATTGAAGAACGGTTTTGAGTTTGATGTGGAGTTTCTCCACATCACTTGGCAGAGGTGACATGTTTGTGTGTTAAACTCATCTTTTTTAATCATGATGGATATTTTTAAAAAAAAATCAGTCTTTTGATCTGTTTTTGAATAATGTGGATATCTTTCTGTTTCAACGTTTAGGTATGGTAGTTGACGTTAAAAAGACTATAACTGTCAGGGCTTATAGTACCATCCCTTTATAAAGACAAAAACTTATTTTTTTTCAATTCAGTAGTATGAAAACCTAATTTAAATGACAACAAAAACCCCATGTATTTAATTGCAGCTTCATGAAGAAAATTTTGAGATTACTACACTACGGATTGATGTCACCACTGATGGAAGACATGCTGAGGTAGAATTTACAACTGACTGGCAGAAAGATGCGGAACGCAGAGATCTCACTATAAATTCTATGTTTTTAGGTAATATTTGCAGATAAAACCATATTGTGAGTCTATCAGAATGCCTTCTTTTCAAGTAAAACCTATATTCTGGAAATGTTCTTCAACTTGAGAAGTTGCATTAATTTCTTCTAAGAGATGGTTTAGCAGATTGCTTCAAAGAATAGTCTCTCGGCCGGGCACGGTGGCTCACGCCTGTAATCCCAGCACTTTGGGAGGCCAAGGCAGGCGGATCATGGGGTCAGGAGATCGAGACCATCCTGGCTAACACGGTGAAACCCCATCTCTACTAAAAATACAAAAAATTAGCCAGGCGTGGTGGCAGCTGCCTGTAGTCCCAGCTACTCGGGAGGCTGAGGCAGGAGAATGGTGTGAACCCGGGAGGCGGAGCTTGCAGTGAGCTGAGATTGTGCCACTGCACTCCAGCCTGGGCAACAGAGCGAGACTCCATCTCAAAAAAAAAGAATAGACTCTGGAGCCAAAATCCCTGGGGTCAAATTCTGACTCCGTCACTCACTAGCCACGAAACAAAAACGTTAATTAATATTGGCTTCCTTTGTACAGCTGTTGTGAGGTTTAAGAGTTAATTGTAAATGCTTAGAACAGTGCCTGACACATGTACACACTCAAGTCAGTGCTAACTTCTTAACTGCATATAAACAACATGATTTCAGGGAAGAGAAGTGCACACACACGGTACATGTACATACTCCACACACATCCACACACACACACCCGGGATCATTCTTTTTCCTTTGCACTATCTTTCATGCATGTTTATTCACTCTTTCTTCTGCTTCCCTGGCAAACAATGGTGAATGACTTCAGCACTTTTTACTGCTGAGCCTACACACAACCTCAGATTCTTTTTTAGCATTGTATTCTAGGAATCATCAATCATCAGAGTTGGTATGTAAGATGAAACCTATTTATTTCAGCTTAACTTTTTTGTTTAATGAAAGCACTGGGAATTATATGGGGGGTAGATACGAATTAGGTTAGTGTTTTGATACATTACTGATGCATCATATGTTGTACTTTAAAGTTAAGACAAGCCCTTTATGTTTAAGATTTTGGATTAAAAAAGGATGAAACATCCACTATTCATAACCTAGTTTGTAGCAATAGTAGTGGTAAAAGGATGAAGTAATAGAATTTGCTTCATGCATAGATGGGCAAGAAGTTTATAAGCTAAGGTGGCATCTCTTGCTGATTACAGTAATGACAGATACAATTTCTAGGGTACCTACTGGGTTCTAGGTACAACATTGGGTACCTGATATACTTTATTTCATTAAACTCTCAGAAAAACTTCATAAAGTGTGTTAGGCCCACTTGATAGAAGAGGAAACTTGAGACTGAGAGATATTAAGTAACTTAGTTTAAGTCCAGAGAACCATGATTTTGGCTTGTTTCCAAAGCCTAGGCAATATATGATCATAGAGCCCAGTTGGTGCATTTTTCTCTCAGTTAATGTAGTCAGAGCTCCAGGTATTTATTTATTCTCATATTTACTCATAGAGGAAACTGCTCCAAATAGTGCAATATAGAGTCTTGTCTAACTGGCTTCTCATAAGCATACTGAAAGAGAGAAACTAATACTCTTTTTCAGTGTCCTAGTTTATAAAATAAAAGCTGTTCCTATTGGTACTATCATTTTCTGACATTTACTGAACCCTTATAACGTGTCAGGCACTGCTGTGAGCACATTATGTAAATTTAATCTCCTGACAACCCTGCGAAGCAGATAGTGCTATTTAACCGACGGTAACTTGCCCAAAGTTGCACAGCTTGTAAAGTGTAGGATCAGAATTCCAACTCAGGCAGCCTGACTCCAGAGGTCACATTCTTAACCACTACATTATTCCCTGCAACTCAACCATATTTCATATTTTTATTTACTGTATTTTAAAAGGATGATATTCAGAGCAAAACAAAATACACACCAGTATGATGCTTACTAAGCTTTGTGTAGTTTTCTCTCCTGGCTTTTTCCAAGCCTTATTGGATCGAGCATTCATAGTTCTGGCATTTATGGTTGGTTACTTTGCTTCCCAAACGCTTATTTTTGCTTTGATCATATTCCTATGATTTTTTTCCTCCAAATTTTGATCTTGCCTTTAGGTTCCCCAGGGACGGTTACAAGTGTCTTCATTAGGAGAAATAACACCAAGATGGATATACCATATTATTTGCTACTTTGTGATCATATTTTTGCCTATTTACATATTTTCTTTTTATCTTCATTTTCTTTTATGTCTTTTTGAATCTGGAGCCTTCGAAATTTGCCATGTATGTCAAGATGGTTCCCTTTTAAAAGTTACTATGCATATAAAACTATTAACAGCTTGGGAAGAGTTAAGCATTAAGTGTGAACTTACCAATTTACTGTTGCTTTTGGGATAATCAAAGAACATTCAAGTTCAAACACAGCCAAGAGGTATTTTTGATAAGTAGTTGTCAGTGCCTCTTTTCTGTAATGCTACAGAGTGGAATATCTCATAGGATCACTGACCTCCCCATTTGGTGAGCTGAATGGTGTCTGTGTTTCGGCTCTAAATTCCTTTTTCTGTTTTTTTTAAGTCTCCATGGTAACCAACTGTCTTAGTTTGCCTGAGCTTGAAATACTTCCTTGGTTGTATGATTTTCAGCTTTAAAACTAGGAATGTCTCAGGCAAACCAGTATGAAGTGGTCACTCTACTTGAGGTTTTATGTACGTATATATAAAATTAGTTTTATGTCACTTTTTCTTTTTTCGTTCAACATATGAGAACATTTGTTTATTACCATTTTTGTGAATGGCTAATAGATTAACATGGTTCAAAATTCACAAAGTTTTAAAGGCTCTACAGTGAAGTCTCCTGATCTATAATGAACAGGACTGCCCGTTTAACCACACCCTTGCTAACACTGTTATCAAATGTTTGCATCGTTGCCGATCTGAAAAACGCTATCTTGGAAATGGGTATTTACTGGCTGGGCATGGTGGCTTATGCCTGTAACCCTAGCACTTTGGGAGGCTGAGGCGTGCAGATCACTTGATGTCAGGAGTTCGAGACCAGCCTGGCCCACTTGCCGAAACCCTGTCTCTACTGAAAATACAAAAATTAGCTGTGTGTAGTGGCAGGTCTACTTGGGAGGCTGAAGCAGGAGAATCACCTGAACCTGGGAGGCTGCAGTGAGCTGAGATTGTACCACTGCACTCCAACCAGGGTGACAAAGTGAGAATCCGCCTCAAAGAACAAAAAAAGGATTTATGACTAAGGTTGAAAATCTTCATTATTAAAGAGATTTCTATATTCCCTTTATATGTAGCCTATTTTTCTATTTACGTGGCCTTTTTATTAGAACTTTTATATATTATGGAAATTAGCCATTTTTTTTAATGGACTTACATATATTTTTCCAAAAATGTCACTTACGACTTTGTGTGTGATAGTAGTTTCTGCCATACAGGCATATTTCATTTTTTATGTCATTCAATTATTTCTTCGAAAATCCTGTTGTTTTGTGTTGTGTTTTCTGTTTTCTTGCTGAGTTTGGAAGATCTTCAAGATTATAAAGATTCCAAGATTAAAAATATTTTCCTCGTTTCTTCTGTTAATCCTGTTATGTATTTTTTCCATTTTATTTTGGCTATTATTTTCCCATATTGTGAAAATTAGCTTGTATGGTGTCTTGTTGGCTCCACTCCACCTCATACAAGTTTTGCATATTTCTTGTTTAGTTTATTCTTGGATTATCTTTTTAGTTGCAATTGTAAATGCAGCTAAACAGACTAAAAGACAGTCTTTTATTGTCTTCCATTTGATAGTTGGTATGTATGAATACGTATGTGTTTTAATAACTCTTCACGCTGCTGAATTTTTACTGTTTGTGATAGTGTTTAGCTGATTTTCTTGTGTTTTCAAATTCTTATTTGCCAATAGTGATTTTTCTCCCTCCTTTTCTAATGAATAGGTTTTGATGGCACTTTATTTGACTACTTTAATGGTTATGAAGATTTAAAAAATAAGAAAGTTAGATTTGTTGGACATGCTAAACAGAGAATACAAGAGGATTATCTTAGAATTTTAAGATACTTCAGGTAAGAATTTTTAAAAATAAAAAATAATAGTTTTAATATCATCACTAGAGCATAACAGTGGTCAAACGAAACCCACAGCAGGTCAGTGTACAAAATGGTGACATCCCAAATGTCTGTCTCCAGTGGAGACCTAGCACCCTATGACTTATGAGTGAAAATTACTTAGCTACTTCATATTGTATTTTCATTCCCAGAACGCACATATACTTTATGTGATCTTTCCTACAATTTTAAGTCATCTTTTTAAATGTCCATTTTTCTTTTTGATTGATATTTCCTCCATTGATTCATTAATTACACAGATGTTTGAATGCTTACCACAGGTCAATCACTGTGTTAGGTGCATTAAACATGGTAATGAATGAGTGAAAGTGTTCGCCTTCATACAGCTTACGGTTTTAGGTAGTCATGGAAATCGGTGATGGTTCACAACAAAATGATTTTGGTGAAAAGAAATACCTGTTATATGATTTAAAGAATCAAAGCATAAAGCATACTCGAAACTTGGATGGGCCGGGTGTGGTGGCTCACGCCTGTAATCCCTGCACTTTGGGAGGCCGAGGCGGGTGGATCACAAGGTCAGGAGATCGAGACCATCCTGGCTAACATGGTGAAACCCCATTTCTACTAAAAATACAAAAAATTAGCCGGGCATGGTGGCGGGCGCCTGTAGTCCCAGCTACTCAGGAGGCTGAGGCAGGAGAATGGCGTGAACCTGGGAGGCGGAGCTTGCAGTGAGCCGAGATCGCGCCACTGCACTCCAGCCTGGGCGACAGAGTGAGACTCCATCTCAAAAAAAAAAAAAAGATGATCTTGGATAAACTTGGTAAATATGAAATGCATGACTAGTTTTGTGGGTAGCAATGATGTTTAAATGTCACACAGTAACCTTTTTAAAAAACTATCCGAATTGGCTAGTTTATGTCAAGTAATATTCATTTTTCACTGGTTGGGATTGCTCTCAGAATATTCTATAACAGAACATGGATATTTTGTCAATGTAGTTTCTCTAAACTTGAGTATTTGTAGTCTGTCTTATAAATAATAGAACATAGATTAAGACTTAGCTGTATTTGTATCACTAATCCAAATTTAGCATTAATTTACTTATTTAGCATCACTTTGGACCGCTGATGAATAGAGGGTATTCATTAGAATTTTAAGGGTATGAGAGGGAAAACACATGCACGTTAGGGCTTCCAGATCTAAGATTCCGTGAAATATACTCCAGGGTGTGCAACTAGATTAGTCATATTTGAAGGTTTTCATTGAAAGTACTAATGTGTACAGACAGGCAAGCTTTGAGGAATTCAGACTACTCTGTTAAGGCACTGCAGTCTTGTTTTGGTTTGCTGCCTTTACAAGAATGCTGTTTTTTTTCCATCTAGTATAAGTGCCAATTCAGGAATTGCATTTGATGACCATTCGGAATGTCTTGAGTCAGTAATGTGGAAGTGAGGTGGAGACCTTGAAGTTTTAGTTCTTGCTAACCTCAAAAAGGCTACTTATATTTTATTCGATCCTGGGTTTTCTTATCTGGGAAAAGAAAGAGGAGGTGGAGAAATGACCAGTTGCTTTCTAAGGTCCCTTCTAGACCTAACTAATTATATGTTGTTTTCATTAAGCAGATGTATGGGATAGTACCAATAAAAATGAAAAACAGATTTTGCTTGTGATATGCCAATATAGAGGTGATACCCTGTGAAGATTTTGTCTTGTAGGTTTTATGGGAGAATTGTAGACAAACCTGGTGACCATGATCCTGAGACTTTGGAAGCAATTGCAGAAAATGCAAAAGGCTTGGCTGGAATATCAGGAGAAAGGATTTGGGTGGAACTGAAAAAAATTCTTGTTGGTAACCATGTAAATCATTTGATTCACCTTATCTATGATCTTGATGTGGCTCCTTATATAGGTGAGAGCAAGTTATAAAGTGTTTGAATTTTTGGCAGTGAAATATCTGGTTTCAAATTTCATAAGGAAAAAATGTTTGACTCATTTGGTTGAAGAATTCTTGGAGAAATGGAGTATTTTAAAATAAGACAAAGTTTGGGTTATGGGGTAAGTTTTGTCGTGAGTAGGGAAGAGCTCAAAGACAGCCTGTGGTGCTTGTAGAGTAGTCTCTAGTCAGACCTAGGTTTGAAGGAAGCTCAGCCCCTTATCTAGTCTTTGCAACTTGGGTTAGTTTCTAACCCAAAAAAGCGGTTTAAAAGTAATGTAGCCTCTATCTAATAGAAAAGCTAGAAGGATTCAGTGAGTTAATACATGTAAAGCTCTTTTAGAAGAGTGACTTGTACACAGAAATTGTTCAGTAAACGTCGTAATTCATTTTCACAAAGAACAGTGGGGTTATATGGCTTATCACACTTCTGTAAGCTTGGGCATATTTCAAATTTCAGTAACATTACTGAATCGGGGGTGGATCTTGTATCAGTGTAAAGTCAGGAATTTGTGATTAGAAAGAGTATGCCTTGTGAGTCTGACACCACCGTCACCACTACCCCTGGACCTCTTGATGTAGCTCTAATGGAAACAAGAACATTCTAGAGGCTTTGAAGGTGACAGGGGAGAGAATAACAATATATTAGTGGTTCGCCTTTAAGTTGGAACATCAGACTGAACCTATATAACGTATCCTAGTGACAAAGCGTTTCTGGATACTAAAACAGTGGCAAGGTTTAGGATATGAGTGGTTTTTTAATCCCCACTAAAAACAGGTGAAAAATGCTTTTTGTCCCTACAGGTTTACCTGCTAATGCAAGTTTAGAAGAATTTGACAAAGTCAGTAAAAATGTTGATGGTTTTTCACCAAAGCCAATGACTCTTTTGGCCTCATTATTCAAAGTGCAAGATGATGTCACAAAATTGGATTTGAGGTTGAAGATCGCAAAAGAGGAGAAAAACCTTGGCTTATTTATAGTTAAAAATAGGAAAGATTTAATTAAAGCAACAGATAGTTCAGACCCATTGAAACCCTATCAAGACTTCATTATAGATGTAAGTATATACTAGGCTTGGTCAGAAATATGAAGAAGTATCGTCACGAATTTAGAATTAATTTATTAAAACTAAGATCTACAATTCTGTGAATTTTACTTATTTTAAATGAAAAAATTTATGTTGAGTATTTAAATTTTAGGATAAGACTGTAAGTGTATGTTTTCATGTGTGACGAAACTAAATGTTTGATTTTGACACGTAGTCTAGGGAACCTGATGCAACTACTCGTGTATGTGAACTACTGAAGTACCAAGGAGAGCACTGTCTCCTAAAGGAAATGCAGCAGTGGTCCATTCCTCCATTTCCTGTAAGTGGCCATGACATCAGAAAAGTGGGCATTTCTTCAGGAAAAGAAATTGGGGCTCTATTACAACAGTTGCGAGAACAGTGGAAAAAAAGTGGTTACCAAATGGAAAAAGATGAACTTCTGAGTTACATAAAGAAGACCTAAAACTGATGGCTACTAAAAAGCAGAGCATTTCTGGTAAGACTCAATTTTCTCCCCTCCCTCTTAATGAGGTTTGAGAGACTACACCAGAATAAAAGACAGTTTAGGGGACCTCTGTAGAACAACAAGGGTCTTATTTTGTGAGTTATATATTTCAAGAACTAAACTGAGATCCACCTTTCTGGATCTGATTTATATCACTGAAATGTACAGTTCTTTTGGAATAGTTTCACCTGAGAAAACATAGTTGGCTATTATCTATCTTAACCTGTTTAACCTGTTCAGGCTTTTAAAGAAAACTGTTTTTGCATAGGGTAGTACTAAGATCTTAAAAAGTGGTAACTGTCTTGAAGAAAAAACGTTTATTGTTTGCAATTGAAATAACAGGGTTACCTTAACAATGACTGTCTATGATGTGTCAGTTCTTATCTGAATTCCAAAATAAACCTGTGCTTAAAAAAGAAATAATTGACCAAGTTTGCATAAAATATGAATACTAAATGTGTCCCCAGTTGCTGGCATTCATATGTACAGGATTTGTTCTAGCAAGCTATGCTTCAGTATGTGGTTGATATTTTTCTGTCACAATGATTTCTTCATGCATGCAGAGCCTGGGAAAGTCATGGGATTAACTTGAGGGTCCCTCTTGAGCCTATTTATTAATTATTATTTTAATAAAACAAACATTGGTATTGGAAGATAAATATGTTTATGTGGTATCTGACAATGTGTATCAGGTGTCATATACAATGGTAATATGCCTCTCTTTAAAGTGTTATTTATTTTATTAGTTAAAAGGATATGGCTATTATTATATATTCTCTAAAGATTTGAGTCCTAAATGCTTTCATCAGGTAAATAAAATGTATAATACAAACTGTTTATTTCAGCTGCTATAATTTCAGCTGCCATATTGACATTTCATAATTTATTTCCTTTCTGTGGAGCCAGTCATAAAATCTTTGTACTCTATGAGCAAATAGTAATTTTGGACCTTGATAAAACAATTTTGTAGAGTGTAATATTTCTAAGAGGAAATGTCACAGGGGCTATGATGCAAGAAAGCCTCAGAAATGACTGCATACAGGTCAGTAATTAGATGCATTATAAAATAATACTTTGAAATATTTAAGTAAAGAAGTACTGCCAAAATACAGATTTAGACCCAGCGTCATGTAATACATACTATTTCTGTATAGAAAGGATGCAGATTTGGCTGTCAGGTCTGGTTTTGTCACGTGTAAAACCATTTTCAGTAGTAGTATATGTGTGTTTTTACAGATCAGAAAATTTTATTTGCTAGTAAACAGTATGGGACATACTGAAATTATAACTTTTCAGGGGGAAAAGGTAACTTATTGCAACTGGTTTAGATTTCAACCTACAGAGATGTACTATGCTACTGACAAGAACTTTCTGGGATCCACTTGGAGTAAGTTTTAGTGCAGTGTAAGAACTATAGGAACAACCAGACCAGTGAAGTCACACAAACCCAAAATTATTAAAGTAAAGTAGTAAAAGTAGAGCTTAGAAAAAATAAGGCAGGGGCATATCCTGAATGGAAGTATTCTTGAATTTTCATTTACTCTATTTACATAAATATGCAATGTGATACTCAACTGATTTCACTCCACCTTCAAGGCATGTATTTTGGCCTCATACTATTACTACATTTGAGTAAACATTTAACCTGATTGATTGATTAGTTTTAAAGTAGCAAAGGAATATCAATAAAACGAAAGTTATCATACAAATGTGGAAGGAAGGACCCACTAAAACCCTTGAATATAAGCAAAGAGGTAGGTGGCAAAGTAGTCTTTTTAGAACTTTTTAGAATTATGAGTAGATATTTTACATTATTTGAACAAAGAACATGTTTAGTTTCACACTGAAGGTTTACTTACAGATTTTCTTCAATTTACATTGAACAAAATAATACAGTATCACGTTTAGCCTGGGTGAGGGGACATGTTTTGGCATCTTTTCCCTATAGTAGTAGTTTTGGTTCAAATTAATTAATTTTTGAAAAATAGCTTTTGTATGGAACAGTATAAATGGGCTTATAGTTCAAATACTGAGCAAATACACAATACTACTTTTTACTAACAGGCATATAAAGGAAATGACAACTATTCGTGGGCTCAAAAAACTGCATATTTTAACTAATTTTCAAAACTTACAAATCAGTATCTCAGAGAAGTTAAAGAAAATGGAACAAAGCCCTTTTAGAATAATTAATATACATTGCCTTGCTTCTTTCCAAAAGGAACATGTACTTGTCACCCTAGCTTTTGTTATTTAGAGCACTGGTACAGATATGCTGTCCCATACAGCAGGATCAAATTATTAGTTTCACATTGTAGGAATTTAAGATTTTTTTTTTTTTTAACGCAGGAAATAATCTCATGATTTCCAAAGATGTCTTCATGTCCCATCAATGACACACTACCAGACATATCAGATTCCACAGGATAATGGCACCAAGCTACCCAAGTAGATGTTTCTGGTATTCTAGACTGCCGTTCATGCTCTCCAAAAGTATACTTAAAAGTTTCAAATACAGTTTCACTTAGAAACTGCAACCCTCCAAGTAATGTTATGTTTACCTAGGTATGTATCAGAGGCAATAATTTCCAAAGCAGATCTGATTTTAGAATATAACCAATTTGTTAGATAACTTTCTCTCTATCACATCTGTTTACAAGCAAAGTATTACTTTGTCTGGACTTATTTCATCTTCAGTGTCTGGGATCGTGGGCAACAGAGCAGATCGCGTTAAGCCCCAAAATTTTTGAGGTGACATGTCTTTTTTGGTGGCCGTAAACTTCCATCCAATATGGCTTGCACAGATCTTACACTGGGCAACAGTCCAGGCATACCTAAGAAATTAAGAAAGATATCAGCTAAGGAAACATTTCTGTACTCCAAGCCTATCATATAAACCTATCACGAAGACAGACCTTAGAGGCAAATTCTAAGGATTAGAGATTCTAAGTTGAGATTTGATCCATACAGTTCCTTGAAACCTAAAAACATTTTCTAATTTTGTAATATGTATGACTTTTATGCTCTTAAGCCATGTTTACATTTTTCTTCTACTGCATAGAAATAAAGAGTAATCTTATGAATTTGTTTATAGAAATTGCTGGTTGCCAAGACCACATTCTAACTTATACTGGCTTTTCCTTTGGTGTATTGCAGTCAAGTTAGAAAACAGCAATTACCTGCAGAAATAATGCACTTCTGTCTGAGTTAAACTGGATGGGCCAGGAAGGACACGTCTCAAAAAATATTTAAAAACTACTATTCTAAAATAAGAACGATTGTCAGATAATGCAACCAGAAATACAAACCATGGCATTTTGTTCTTAAGATAAACCATGTAATTGCAACTGTTTCCTTATTTTTTTCCCTAGGTATACCATGCCACATTTATTTATAGTAACAAATGTATTCTAGTTTCAGTCCTCACATAGGGTGCCAAGTAAGATAGGGCAATCCAAGAGACATAGTCCTAACCCCAGAGTAGCATGTAATCCTTTCTTAGCATCCCTCTTTCTTTGAAAACTGAAGATAGTACAGCTGAGGGAACTGAACAGGTTCCCAGGATCATAGAGAATCATTAAGCTGAAGCAAACAACAACAACAAAAAAGGCAAACTAGAAGAAAAGCAGGATTCGATGGGTTCTGCACCATCTTAGTCTATCAATCATTGCTTTGTAAACATTCTCCGGTTTTTACATTACTACAGAATATGGTCCAGATATAAAGTTCTACTGGGTCATAAGAGAGCTGATTTTCAGAATTACATGACAGAAAAAAACAATTTTGGATTTAACTGGATACAGTAACCCGCGGACAACTGCAGTTGTCAACCTTTTCTTCCTTTCATTCAATGATAAAAGATATAAAAAGTGCAACAGATGTTTCTAGCTATTTGTGGAATGAAGGACATTTAAATAAAATTTTTTTTTTTTTTTTAATAGACAGATTCTCACTCTGTCACCCAGGCTGGAGTGCAGTGGCACAATCTTGGCTCACTGCAACACTCTGCCTTCCAGGTTCAAGAGATTCTTGTGCCTCAGCCTCCTGAGTAGCTGGGAGTACAGACCCCTGCCCCCATACCCGGCTAATTTTTGTATCAAATTACTCATTTGTCTACTTTTTATTATAAAGATTGTGGCAACTCTGCTTAGGACTCTGGATTTTTCTGCCCAATTAAGGTAAAAAGAGAAAAAAAAAGCAACCACCACCACCATAATATTACCCAGGAAACCAGCTGTGTTCTGTAGAAGGCCGGCCTATCAGATTCAAGTTGCAAGCCTTATACACAGTAAGTGTCTCATGCACATATCCATGAGGATTCACATAAGCTGCCATCGGCCCACATAAGGATAAACTAAAACAAAGAATCAAGATGGAGAACAAGTCAAAATGAGAAGTCTAATTCTATTAAATGCTTAGAATTTTATTGAAGTTCACCAAGAAATGAGGTATGAGCTATACAGTTTTTAATCCTTCAGTTTTATATAATACCAGGATCTTAGTATGAAAATAGGGTGGGGGTAGAGCTGGCAGACAGGCCTGTTTTGTCTAAATGTCTAAATATTTTCTGTGATGACCCAAAGGAAATAGTACTTGTTTTTAAAACCCTCCTCAAGACAGACATTGTAAAGAATATAAAACTCAAATGCTTCTAAAGGAGTCTGAGAGTGTAAGTGCAATGACAAGGTCCTGTGTGGTCATTTTGGGGCAGTTGATTATTTTGCAGAAAGCAGTTTCCTTACCTTCTTGATTTATAACTGATGGATTTGTCATAAAATGATTTTCAAACACTGTTATATCAGAGCATCAAGATGTGTTCAGAAGCATGTCCTCCTTTGGCCCTATATGGCAAAACTGATGACTGAAATGTAATTTCTGAAGCATCTATGTTAGGGCCTAATTGAAGACAGTCTAACATATAGATTGTCAACAAGAATTAGGGGGAAAAGAATTTCTCAGTTGTTTTACTTTACCATGCTCATTACCTGTGAATAATCCCTGACATGCATTGTTGCTCTGAGTACCCAATCTGGAAGATGGTCTTAGCAAAAGTGAGCTAATTCCCTATATTTCATTTGCTAAATGTTTGTAACTTTAAGGTACTGGAGGAAAGTTTATGGAAAACAGAAATACAGTCTTGATTATAATTCTGATAAGGCAAGTATATTAAAAACGTAATAAAGACCTTACCTGAATATTTCATTTTTGGTTGTTATTTCTGTTTCTTGACATTGTTTACAGCAAAGGGAAGTACACTAAAAAATTTGAGAGAAAAATTATTGGTAGGAAAAGCTGGCATTCACTTTATCATGTAATCACATAGATCATCAAGAAACTTATAAAGATATTGCTCTCTCTGAATATCACATTTTCCTTCCAAGCATTCAAAAACACTTTTAAAGATGGAGCACGAAAATCACTGAAACTGAGATCTGCCACATATTTACATAAAACTACATGACCTTCTCTAGAGTAAAGGAATAGTGATATATAACCTTGGATATTTCCATGCAGAAATCAAGTTATTTTTCACTAAGTTGATAAATGTATTCATATTTGACAAACACAAAACAATGAGTTTATCTGTAAGATCCCAATTGAAATCTGAATTGCATGACTACATTACTGGACTCTATACAGAGCTCCATTGGCCCCAACAGAGCATCCTAGTTCTCCAGCCTGAATAAAACATGGGCATCAAAAACATATTCACTTTACTCACTTTATTCATAATGTCTAATTCACAGCGAAGTCGTTGGATAGCACTGCCAATTTTAAGGAGCTGAATTCTCAATACATCATCAATAGGAAGACAAGCAGCTACTCTGTAAGAAAAATCTTCAAGACATGGTTTTTCAAGTTTTAAACTTAGGAGTCAGATAAGCATCAGATAACTTACAAATCGGATAATATCCTTTTGAAATAAACCCTTCTCTTTAAGGTTACACATTTTATACAAGTATAAACAATACAAAAATATACCAGCTGTCAAAGATACACTTTTCAGAAGCTCTGAATTTCATTGCTTTTCCTATACTTTTTTTGGTAAAATCCTTTTATGTTAAACATGAACTCAAATCCATGTTAGAAGTTATTTGCCAAGAGACTAGAAAAATAACTAAACTATACCTTATAAACAGATAAAGAGAGTATCTATAATTAAGGCAAGTCCTGGAACTAGACTCACTTCTTTTAAAGGCACCTTGAAGAACAGGGAAAGGAGTCCTTACACAGGAAGTGTTTTTGGATGACAGCCACTTCCTGCAATTTGAACTTTTTAGGGAAAACTTGTCTAAAATTGGAGTGCTCACAGAATATGAGGATTTTATTGCAATTAATTTTAAAATACTCATTTTTTTCAACTGCTCAAAGGAAATTATGCTTTTCAGAATTAAAATGTTTTAATCAGTCTTAAAATCTAGAAGATATGATTGGATCGCATCCATGAGAAAGCTAGTTTTTATAGCAAGACATCCCAGGCTCCAGGCAGGAAACTAACTTTTCATACCTATTGGATTTGAAGGAAGAGAATCATCTTTTAGATTTTCATCCCATTCACGTAGCTGTTTCTTGATTCTGTCCATTAAGGTCTCCTTGTTTAAAATAAAGGTAGCCATAATCAAGTTCATGGGCTTATTAAAATTTACTATTAAGCTTTTCAACTCTTAAAACTAACATTGGTAGCAATTTAATCACTCAGTCCCATCTCAGTCCCAGTTTAAATGCCTCCATTTTCTTACGCAGCAATGATCAAGCTCCAGCTCCTTTGCCCAGCACTGTCTGCCTTCCAGCCTTTTCTCACTCACTGTCTTATCCCAGCGGTATATGCTCCCAACTCCCTTGCAGATTGTTCTGTTCTATGCCCCTGCTTGGAACTGGCCTCTCTTCTGCCTTCTATTAGGCCACTTCTGACTCAGTCCATAGGGATTATGGCACCTATAAATTGCACTAGCACTTGCTATCTACATACCTTGGCACCTATTTACTACATAATTTTCACAAGCATATGCAAAACATATGCAAAAACTCATATATTGTGTCTTTGTAATTGCTGAAAAGCTGCTAAAGAGCAGAGATCAACTGCAGTTTCCTTTAGTGTCGTGCATGTTGTTGCGTTTTCCCAGGACTCCAGATTTGTGGGCAGTGATTCATTAAGGGAAATGGCTAGCATTTCTTGAATGCCCGCTATGCACACCAGGTACAATAGCTACCATTATATCCATTTCATAGGTCCTCGGAGAAGTAATTTGCTCCAGGCCCACAGAGTAAGTGACTCTGAAGTCAGTCTCTGATCTGAAATCCAGATTCTTTAAACCATTTCACGCTGTCCCTTAGTTTTGCAAAATGTGGCAATGCCTAGTGTTAAACTTTAAGGAGCAAAAACCCTCCTGGATGCATTAATTAATAGACTAATGATCAAGAGACGTAAGTTAATATACTTGTTTAGAGAAAAACCAAAACTGTAAAATATGGATGCTTTAATGTTCTAAATGTAACTATCACCCAACCCAACAAAATTTCACATGCTTAATAAAACTCTAAAGAGTCTTGTGATACCTTTTTTTTTTCTTTTGAGACAGTCTTGCTCTGTTGTCCAGGCTGGAGTACAGTGACACAATCTCAGCTCACGGCAGCCTTGACCTCCCAGGCTCAATCAATCCTTCCACCTCAGCCTCCCAAGCAGCTGGGACTACAGCCACATGCCACCAAACCTGGCTGATTTTTGTATTTGTAGAGATGGGGTTTCACCATGTTGCCCAGGCTGGTCTTGAATGCCTGGCTTCAAGCAATCCCCCTGCCTTGGCCTCCCAAAGTGCTGGGATTACAGGTGTGAGCTACCACTCTTACGATATCTTAAGTTATAAGGCACTAGAAACTGGAAAAACTAAACCTTTGTTTTTTAATGACCCTTAATTATGACATGGCCTACCATATATAAAGTAAATTTAAGGTAAGTTACTTACAGCATCATATAATGAATACAGCCAGCGAGGCCATGAAGTTAGATTTGCACAATGAAACTTTCTCTGAAAACAAAACAAAAAGGCACTTAAAAAACCCCACAGAATAAAGATTCTAATGCTGGAATGAGCAACATCTGAAAAATGATTTTGGCCTAGGAAAACATCTAATTTTAAAAAGATAAAAAATTTTGTAGATAATCCCGTAATGTGACTATCTATGAAGTGTGAAATCATGCTTCCTATATCCTTCAAATATATATTGTAACTAGAATCTTCATTCCTATTTAAAAAGGTCAAACATTAAAATTTCAATGCTGAAGACAACTTTGGGAAGATAAATGTTGAGAGTAAACACCATACTTCTATTATGACCGTGTTAGTTGCCTTTATACTAATTACTCGTCCAGTATCTGAAGTGAAAACCTCAAGATATAATCCAAACTGTTTTTGTGTAAAAACTTTAAATGAGAATCAGCTGAATCACTGTAAGGGCAAACATTAAGAAGTGATAGAATCCCAAGAAAGATAAAATGTTCATTTACTTGAGACTTCATGATGAAGTTCCTCATTTCATAAAACTCAAGGAGAGGGGAAACCGATTATTTATCACCTCTAATTGTAACTGAAATCCAAACAGGAGCATGCCTAAGTCCATATAAAAATGTGAATTGTAGAAATTTCAGTAGAATTGTGAATTGTAGAAATTGTAGAATTTCAGTATTTGAGGGGGAGAAATGTGAATTGTAGAAATTGTAGAATTTCAGTATTTGAGGGGGAGACTCAATACTGTTAAGATGTCGGTCCTCAAATTACATATTCAGTGCAATACCAGTGAGAATGGAATTTATAAGTATAATTTAAAGTTCGTTTGGAAAAATAACTGCAAAAGTAACCACAAAATTTTTGAAAGAGAAGCAAATGGTCTATAGGACACAAAAATATTACCGAAGGGATGCACTGCAGCAGTGCTAATAGCAACAAATTGCAAACAACCTAAACATCAATCAAAAATAGAGTGAAATACATTAGAATATGTTTATATCAAGGAATGCTCTGCAAGTGATCAAAGAACAAGGTATAGCAGAATATAAAGAATTATCACATTTTTCTCAAAACAAAACCTACATACGTACAAATCTTTGTAATTTCACTGTAAATAAAATGTTAATTGACATGTGACATGACACATGAAAGTGAGAGAGAAAAGGAATAAGGTAGATGAAAAGGCACTTTTAACAGACCAGAACAAGAAAAACAAGGTAACATTGAACAAAACAAGAGGAAGACCCTACTCCTGCACCTGCAATATCAAATGACTAGGTATGTTTCATACGCTGAATGATACTTACCCTAGGTATGTTTCATACCTAGTCATTTGATCTTGCAAGTGCAGGAGTAAGATCTGCAGGAAACGTGGGAACACAGCACACGTAAAAGGGACTCGGGACTGAGCTGGTAGCTGGAATTGTGCTACGCAACTGTCCAATGTGCTACACCACCCACACCCTCGACTTCCCCACCACTCCAATCCTCTTCCAGCTATGTTAGTTTGGTGCAAAAGTAACTGCGGTTTTAACAGAAGACTAGAATCTAAGAGACAATGTTATTCTATTCCATGCTGTTCAAATATGGGAACTTTTATTATCAAAGGGAATGTCTTGTTACCAGAGATGTTCAGTTTAGAGCTGTCTCTCAAGTGGACACACTGGTTTTCAAATATTTTAGGAGTTGCAACATGCAAGAGGACAGACTTGTTCTAAAACACGACCTACAGCTCAAAACAAAGGATTCCTTAATGAGAAACATTTCTGGCTTAATATAATCCTTATATTTGAGACTATGCAAAGATCAGCCGTCCCCAACCTTTTTGACACCAGGGACCGGTCTCGTGGAAAACAGTTTTTCCAAAGATGGGGTGGAGGATGGTTTTGGAATGATTCAAGTGCATTACATTTATCATTAGATTCACATAAGGAGCACGCAATCCAGATCCCTCACATGCGCAGTTCACAATAGGGTTTGCGCTCCTATAAGAATCTATGCTGCCACTGATCTGATAAGAGGTGGCGCTCAGCTTCACTTGCTCGTTCACCACTCACCACCTGCTGTGCGTCCCGGTTCCTAACAGGCCACAGACCAGTGCTGGTTCGTGGGCCAGGATTTGGGGACCCCTGCCAAAGGTGATCTGAGATGGCCTCCTACTGTGTGCTCTGGTAGTGGTTAAAGCCTGAGGAGTCAGACCATGAGACCCTTCAGGTACTCTCCAATAAGTTGTCCCTCACTTTTAAGACTAAATACCTAATGGTAAGATTACTGTCACAGTCCAGTTACAGAACTTAAGAAAATACTACCAAGAGCACATCAAGTAGCTCTGAATCTTCAGGAACAGCAATGGCAACCATTAGTATTGTGCCAAGAATTTCACATTTCTTATAAGAATACTCTAAGGTTAGTAGTTTATTATCTCCATTCTAAAGTAAGGAAACAGAGGCACACAAGGATGGTATAACTTGCTCAAGGTCACAGAGTCAGTAAACAGGAAGGAGCTAGGATTTGTATACAGGGAGTCTGACTCTAACCATCATTCATTCAACAAATATTGTGAGTGCCTGATAGGGTTTGGCCGTGTCCCCACCCAAATCTCATCTTGAATTGTAGTTCCCATAATCCCCATGTGTCATGGGAGGGATCTGGTGGGAGGTAACTGAATCATGGGGACAGTTACTGCCATGGTTTTCTCATGATAGTGAGTTCTCACGAGATCTGATGGTTTTATTAAGACGGTTTTTCCCCTTTTGCTTGGCACTTCTTCCTGCCATCATGTGAAGAAGAACATGTTTGCTTCCCCTTCTGCCATGATGGTAAGTTTCCTAAGGCTTCCCTAGGCATGCTGAACTGTGAGTCAAATAAAACTCTTTTCTTTACAAATTACCCAGTCTTGGGTACGTCTTAGCAGCGTGAGACCAGACTAATACAGTGCCTAACATGTGTCAGGCTATTTTTATACATTTAGGCTATGCCAGTGAATGAAAGAAAAACCAACAAAATTCAATACCCTGTGGAGCTTATGTTTTAGAGAGAAGAAGCTTACTAAGTTATATATTCTTAGAATTACAAAATGACAAAGACCCAACTGAAAGTTTTAGTTTCGCTGACACACTCCTCATTCAGTTATTAAAATATACTTCACATATCAGAATGGTCACTTTTGTAATACAAAAGAAATGTAAAAAAGTGTAGTACAAAAGTGTAATTTCATTTGGCACCCATGTCAAGAAAAAGAATCTGAAATAATATATAAATTTCAAGTATAAAGAGAATAAAATGTGGCACACTAGCATATTAAGAGCAATGCACTGGATCAGGCATTCACTCTGCCACCATGCCCATGAGCAAGCTACAGTTTCAGGTAGCTTCTTTTCAGAGTCAGAAGACCTCTAAAATTCTTTATCTGGAGCATCCTGACAGATTCAAATATGCATAATACATCCTTAATATTTGTGATGTGTGTTAGTCAATTAGACACACTGAAGAGACATATACCAGAAAAGATTAGCTAGCTAGCTTTTACAGAGCAACTGCCAAAGTTTAAGACATTTCAACATCCTCAAATTTAAGAGTCCCATTTAGCTTTCTGGCACAATAGGAAAGGCTCCTGTCTTATATCTGGGTAAAATGGATGATAAGTTCTAGCAATTTATAGGCATTCTTTAAATATATCAACACCATGATTGATGTCATAAAATGGTTACACCTCAAGAAAATTTTAATACTAGCCAAAAAGTTTAGGCACTTAAAAGTGACCAATGACGGATTCTGCAGCAGAGTAGTATTCACTCTGGGAACAGGATTTACTACTGAAAGCAGGCATAAAAGCCCTTAAAATGAATCTGTTACCTGGAGGTAATCTATCACAGTCCTCCATTCTTAAGCCTCATAACTATGGCTTCGGCTTTGCCTCCCAACAGTGTAGAATGTTCAAAACATGTGAAACTTCATTGAAGTGAGTCTTTGAAGTGCAATGAAAATGGAAAGAGTAATGTGAAAAGCTAAACATAAATAGTAAATCACTACCACTGACTTCCTTTATATAGTGACTAAAAGTGGTCACTTATTGTGTTAAATCCTATTACAATCAGCAATGTAAATGACAGAAATAATTTATATAAATAATTAAAAAGTTACCAGTTTTTGTTTCCTTCTTTCACGAACCAAATTCCTACATGGTAATAAGAACTGGAATGGAATGATAAGCTCTTTCCTACTCCTGAGGCTTATACGCTAATGGCAGATACACAAGTGCACATACAAGATGTATGCCTGGGAAATGACCAGTCTTTCTGAGGAAGCACCTGACTATACATAGCCTAGGATTTCAAGACTTTTCTTCTTTATATAAAAATAGTCAATAAGTGTTACTGTTCTTACGATTATTATCCTGGAACAAGGTGAAACAGATTCTCAAGTTCATAAGGAAATGTTAATCATGGTAGTCACTGAAAAGCTTGACAAAAAAGCAGTGAGGGGCTTATCAGCCCTATTTTTATTTACACAAAGTATAAAGTGCCAACATTTACAACAATATGATGATGGCACACAAGCAGACCAAAAGAGAAGAAAAGTAAAATAAACATATGAATTTGGTCTGTGACAATGGTGGGATCTCAAATCAATGGGAGAAAATATGGACTATTCAAAAAGTGGTAGTAGGACAATAGGGAGCCATCTGGAAAAAAGTAAAGTGGAATTTATATCAGGATCAACTGCACAAGGATCAGAGCTTTCCACGGAAAAGTAATGAAACCACAGCAAGTATCCAAAGAAAACACGAGACATTCCTTTGCATGGGAACGTCGTTTTTGGCTATGATTTAGAATACAGAAGCATTAAAAATTAAACTATGTAAGAACAACAACAAAAAAACAGTTCTGTTTGACAGAGCACACCAAAAACAAAAGACAAAAGACAAACTAGGAAAAATGTTTGGAACTCATTAATTACAGAGACTATAAAGCTTACAAGGAACTCCCAAGAAATCAACAAGCCGTAGAAAAATGGGCAAACACTTTACAGAAAGGAAACACAAACTGCTCTTACAACAAAATGCTTACCCTTGCTCTCAGAGAAATTCAAATTGAACCTTCAATGTAATATATTTCACTTACCAGATCAGCAAACATCAGGTTTGATACTACATTGCCTGTCAGGCCATGATGAAACAATAATAAAAATAAGTACAAACACCTTAAGTATTTTGAAAATAACTCGCCTCCTGGGTTCCAGTGATTCTCCTGCCTCAGCCTCCCAAGTAGCTGGGATTACAGGCACCCGCCACCATGCCCGGCTAATTTTTGTATATTTAGTAGAGACGTGGTTTCACCATTTTGGCCAGGCTGGTCTTGAACTCCTCACCTTGTGATCCACCCGCCTCAGCCTCCCAAAGTGCTGGGATTACAGGCGTGAGCCACTGTGCCTGGCCTCAAAATTATTTTTAAAACTGACAGAATTATAAATGCATTTACCCTGTAAGCCAATAACCTCACTCTTTAAAAGTTATCATCAATATTTACCTATATAAAAGGTCATTTGTACATGTTATTTAGTACAGATCTATCATCAGTATGGGACTGGTTATACAGTGTATCCATACAAAAGAATTCCAAGCAGCTTTAAGAATGAGCAATGCTCTATAAACTAATACAAAAGAATCTCCTATAAGATACACTGTTAAGAAAAAGGTATGTATCCTTCTGTATAAGAAAGAAATAAGAACATTTGTATCTAGATAAAATTAGGAGGAGATTTAAACACTAATCTGGGAGATTATGTATGAGACCCCTGCCCTTCCAAATTCATGCTCAGTTCCTCCCTGCTCTACGCAATCAACAGGAACAACCATGGCTAAGGTTCAACAGAGGCCAGAAAGATGAGACTCATTACTTTCTTAGTATCTGTTTCCCATTTGACTTATCTTTACATTTCATACTCAACTCTTTTCTGATTAACATAGTAAGCCTTGATATATGAATAAGCAGATGGTCTGGGCAAGCAGGGAATATACTTAGAAACATTTAAGTCATACTCCAAACAGGTTTAAACAAAATTTCCTCTTTTTTTTTTGAGGAGGATTTTTACTGTAGGGGGATTCTCAAATCCCCCTACAGTAAACCAGTGAATAGAGAAAGGCACTGTGATGGGAAAAGAAGTAAACAGTTTCAGAGCTCAAATTCCAGAACAAGAAATGTCTCTAGATGGAGTGGGTTTTGAAAGTGTTTCCTAATTACACTGGCCTAACTCCTTAATCATGAGAGACACGTGCTGAATCCTCTCTAATGCTTCCTTGTCAGAATGGTAGATAACACAGAACACTTCCAGAAGCTTAAATAATTTTATTTCATGTCATTTGAGATGTTTAGGTTTCCACGGCAAATGCTGTGTGCAGTTTCAAAGTTAATTGAATATATCTCAGGAAGACTACAATCCTGGATACTTTAAGTTCCTTTTCTGCAGGAAAAGTGTGCGGCAACCTTATTAGCTTGAGTTAGCTTAGTTATGTAAGCATCTCCCAACTCTGACCATTTTAACTACTACTCAGACACAGAGACAGAAGACACATATGCAGTACTTCAGATTATGGTGGGATGGACAAATCAGATACAAGCAAGCTCTATGAAGAGAGGAATGAACTGAACCTTGTATCTGTCTAAAGACAAACACTGTTACATAATCCAGCCCCCACGGTAAGCTAGCGTCCCACTAAAGGTGCAGCATGCCAAACCACTCAGATGGTCCCACTGCATATGGAGTTCCTACCAAAGACATCTGCCATCCCCTTTCCCTGTAAGATTCCTTTTTGATGCACACAGAATGGCTCTAAGTGGTCTCTCTAAAGCACAACAGAGTTTGTAGGTCACTTGGAGTCCAAAATAGATCAGCTAGCGGTTTCTCTTGGCCTAGTGATCTAGATTCCAAATTTCAGAACCTAAGAAACTCTATCAACGTTTAAGCAAGGGAACCCTGTAGATAACCTGACGTATATGGGATGGAGTTATTTGTATCACCTAAAACCTTTTAGGCCTTCTCATTCCTTAGCATCTTCTCTTTAGCCCTTGGCAACTCTGAATATGAAAATAACCAAGGGCTAATTAAGACAAGAGGAAAAATTCAGAGGATCTGAACCCAGGCAAATACGTGCTTCTTTGGTCTTCCCAGCTCTATCTTTTCTTGTCTTATTAAGCCAGTGGCAACCCAGTTGCATGGGCCAAATTCGGAATGTAATGTCAACAAGATGCTTTAACCACAGAACAGGAAGAATTTAAGTAGTAACTCACATAAAAAATAAATTTAAAAAGCAGTCTTACTTGCTTAGCCCAAGTTCAGGTTTAAGACTGCAGGATCCTACAGGCAGGTCACAGAACTAGCTGTACAGAGCACTTCAGTCAGGAATTAACTACCACTGCTCTCACTCTATACTTAGAACTTTGCAAAGAAGCGTTAATTTAGGGTTTTTAATGGTTAAGAATTTTTAAGCCATCTTGGTGTGAAAGAACTATTATATATACCCAAATACTTAATACAGGCATACTGTGATTCACAGATACTGCCTTTAAAAACAAACAAACAAAAAAAAAAAATTGAAGATTTCTGGCAACCCTGTTTCAAGCAAGTCTATCAAGCCATTTTTTCCAACAGCATGTGCTAACTACCTGCCTGTGCCATATTTTGGTAATTCTCACAATATTTCACACTTTTTCATTGTTATATCTGTTATGATGATTTGTGATTAGTGAACTTTGATGTTATTACTGTAACTGTTTTGGGGCACCACGAACTGCACCCATTTAAGACAGTAAACTTAACAAATGTGTTTTGATTGCTCCACTGACGAGCCCCTCCATCTCTCTCCCTCTCCTCAGGCTTCCCTATTTCTTTGAGACACAACAATATTGAAACTAGGCTAATTAATAACTTTACAATGGCTTCTAAGTGCTCAAGTGAAAAGAAGAGTAGTCATACATCTCTCACTTTAAATCAAAAGCTAAAAATGATAAAGCTTAGTTAGAAACACATGTCAAAGCTGAAAGAGGCCAAACGCTAGGCCTCCTGGGGCAAACAGCAAAGCTGTGAATATGAAATGCTACTCTGGTGAAAGCCAAAAAGTCTTATTACTGATATGGAGAAAGTTTTAATGGTCTGGACAGAAGATCAAACCAGCCACAAATTTCCGCTGAGCCAAAGCCTAATCCAGAGAAAGTCCCTAAGTCTCCTTTCAGGGGCTAATAGCTGCTGACTTTAAGTTAAAGCCAATGCTCACTGGCCATTCCAAAAATCCTAGGGCCCTTAAGAATGCTAAATCTACTCTGCCTGTGCTCTGTAGTAAATGGAACAAAGTCTGGATGACAGAACATCTGTTTAAATAATGGTTTACTGAATATTTTAAGCCTGCTGTTGAGACCTACTGCTCAGAAAAGACTCTTTATAAATATTACTGCTCGTTGACAATGTACATGGTCACCCAGAAGTTTTGATGGAGACATACAAGGAGATTAATGCTGTTTTCATGCTTGGTAACAAAATTTCCATTCTGTGACCCATGGATCAAGGAGTAATTTAAACTTTCAAATCTTATTATTTAAGAAATACATTTTTCATAGGCTATAGCTGCCACAGATAGTGATTCCTCTGATGGATCTGGAAAAAGTAAATTGAAAACCTTCTGAAAAAGAGTCACCATTCTAGGTGCCATTAAGAATAATCATGATTCATGGGAGGTGGTGAAAATATCAACCTTAACAGGAATTTAGAAGAAGTTTACTCCAACCCTTATGGATGACGATTTTGAGGGTTTCAAGCCTTCAGTTAAGTAACTGCAGATGTGACAGAAACAAAGAGAACTAAAGTTAGAAGTGGAACCCACAGATAGGACTGAATTGCTGTAATCTCATGATCAAACATGGATTAGGAGTTGCTTCTTATGGATGAGCAAATAAAGTGGTTTCTTGAGAAGAAATCTACTGCTGAAGATGTTGTGAATGTTGAAATGACACAAAGAATTCAGAATATTACATAAACTTAGTTGATAAAGCAGCAGCAAGTTCTGACAAGACTGACTCCAATTTTGAAAGTTCTGTTGTGGCTTAAATGCTATCAAACAGCGCCGCATGCTAAAGAGGGATCTTTTGTGAAAGGAAGAGTCAATCTGTGGGGCAAACTTCATTGCTGTCTTAAGAAATTGCTGTAGTCACCCCAACCTTCAGCAACCACTACCCTGATTAGTCAGCAGCCATCAACAGCAAAACAAGACTATCCACCAGCAAAAAAGATTATGATTCACTGAAGGCTCAGATGATTGTATTTTTTAGCAATAAAGTATTTTTTTATTTAAGGTATGTACACTGTTTTTTAGATAGAATCTTATTGTACACATGATAGACTACAGTATTGTGTGAATAAAACTTTTATATGCACTGGGAAACCAAAAAACTCATGAGACTAACTTTATTGTGATACTTGTTTTATTGCAGCAGTGTGAAACTGGACCTGCAATATCTCTGTGGTATGCCTGTACCCCCTGAAAAAAAATCTCTAGTATGAAATACATAACTACGTGAATATTCAGATGACACATAGGGAACAACTTGATGCAGTTACCTTGCCACGTATTTCAGTAGCAAACCAGTGCCAAACATACTTTTAGGCACTAAATGACTTAATATATTCCAAATCTACTCCTTGGGGGCCACATACTGACAGTGATCACTGACATACTTATTTCAACAGTAACATTTAAAATGACTATGGGAGCAAAATTTCCCACAGTTCAGTTAAAAGAAACAAGGGTAAACATGTATTTAAAGTGTCTATATCTGGTATGGGGAAGAAAGTATTGCACGGTGATATGATCTGGCTGTGTCCCCACTCAAATCTCATCTTGAATTGTAACTCCCACAATTCCCACATGTCATGGGAGGAACTCAGTGGGAGGTGACTGAATTATGGGGGCAGGTCTTTCCTGTGCTGTTCTTGTGATAGTGAATGAGTCTCATGAGATCTGATGGTTTTAAAAATGGGAGTTTTCCTGTACAAGTTCTTTTTCCCTGCTGCCATCTATGTAAGACGTGACTTGCTCTTCCTTGACTTTCAACCTTCTGCCATGATTGTGAGGCCTCCCCAGCCATGTGGAACTTTAAGTCCAATAAACCTCTTTTTTTGTAAATTGCTCAGTCTTGGTTATGTCTTTATCGGCAGCGTGAAAATGGACTAATACAGCTACACAAAAGCTGCCTGTTAACTAAAGGCAGTATCAATATTACTAAACATTAAAAAATACTAGTTTCAAGGTTGTTTGGGAGTCTTAAAGCAGTCTAATTATATCCTCCTTATTAGAATCTTCCTTAGAAACACTAGTCAAAACACACTGTACCATGAAACAGATCAGTTAACTGAGATAAAGATAAGACCAGGAAGTCTTATAGATACCTGGTTATAACCCTGATGCCCATCAAGTGCCCATTCTGCACAAGTTTTCGCTGAAAACTGGAGGAATTCTACTGCAAGAACAATAAAAATTTGGTACAGTAACTAGTATATAAGTCCACTTCATTAATTATCCATAATAATTTACATTAAATTAGGATTCTGTATTTACATTAAAATATTAAATCCTCACCACTCAACAAAGCGATGATTAATACAGAATTTTTAAGGTTACAGTGGAAACTGTCTTTCCATATTAAAAAAAAAAACTCAAAAAGCCCAATTATTCTAAATTTAGAAACTAGTAATCTTTTTCTTTAGGTAGCAATTATAAATATTAACTATACTTAAAATTGCACATCTCACAAACGGGTAGAAACAGGCTCCCTCAATTTTTTTTCCCTATGACAATTATGATTTAGTCAAAGGATATAACATAGGAATTAGTGCCCAAACAAGCAACATTTTTAAAGAGCACCTAGTCTCAAGTCAATTTCTGCGACGTCAACTGTATTTCATTAAAACACATAGCAAAAGAAACCTTTCTCTCTGGTTTGGAAGAAGGAAAACAGACTCTACTTCTCTACTACTACTCTACCCCAAAAGAATCCTCCCTTCTTTAAGATAATGGATGTTTATAACTCAAGAGCCAAACATCTAATTTGATCATAGTTTAATAAGCATTTCCCATGGAATTAAAAATCATAAGCGATTAATATAGCTGATAAGCATAATAACAAGGATACCTTACAGCTGTGTGACATTTTATTGCTTTTGTAAACTGCTTTTACATAAAGTAGCTGCCTGTGCAATTTTTAGAGGATCAAATGTAGCTGGAATATTGCCATACAAGGTGGCTGGGTAATGAATCATGAAAGTTGTGTTTCTTTCTTAAAACAGGAAAAAAAAAACCTGTCTTCATTTTTTGAAGATGCATAAAAAATTAGTTTCTCACCTTCTGGTATTTCTGCCACCATTTATATGAACATTGGTCTTCCCTTGAGACAGGTTTTGAAGGAAATATCTGGCACTTATTGAGGGATTCTAATTGAACTGCAGACATGGTTGAAGGCAACACACATTCGGGAAGAATTTGCACTTTAGCTTGCTGGATTCTAAAATAAAGAGAACCAAGCATGGTATTCATTTCTAAGACTGACTAACTCAAAACTATAAGTTTCTAAACAGTGATAATTTTAAATACCAAGATTTTCCAAGTTTTATCTTTTAAACATATTCATCAAATACTGATGTTAAGATACAGAAACTTTCAGAAAATAATTTTATTTCATAAATCATACCAAAGTTAAAACCAAAGATAACCTAAGGTACGGATCTTCAATGTCACTGTGGAATGGAAGGGGAGATCTACACATTTCAGATAAATACAGAGTCTATAAATGAAACAAAGTTTTAAAAAAACCAACATACAACCAACTACTGCTTGATACTTTTACTTTCTTAAACATTCTTAAGACACCCAAATTCTTCTATCCCCCAACTTCTTAGGCTGCTTAACTCTTACATCTATCCTTTCTCATAAGTCATCTAATCTAAGTAGAGAAAGGAAGAGAAAAATCAAGAATGCATTTACATGGATGAATTAAAATAACACTAGAGAATTACATGCAACCTTTCTGTGTGCATTCCTTTTCACGTTCTTAAGAGTTTAACTGTACAAAGGATCAAACTATAAATTAGATTTTTTCTTAAAAGTTATTTAAAATGTCATAATAAAGTCATTTCCAAAATGCTACTTGAGAATATCATAATTGCAAACATCTTATCATGAACTAGTGCAAACAGGAAGGTTGTATCTATGAGCTATCTTCCTGTGAGGCATTCTATCTCTTAGAGTGTAGCTTCTGAAATGTAGAATATGTAACTATATTCAAATGCTAGTATATAACACTGTCAGATTGACAAAGTCAAATATATTAAAAGTCTCTGCTTTATTAGTTATACTTAAGACTTCTAAAGTAGTCTTTCATAATAACCACTGTTTGACCACAAGATATTATGGATGAAATTCTGACATTTTACTTATTTATTAAAAGGAAAAATAACTGAGTGCGTTAGAAAGTATCTAAGTTTAATTTAATGATAATAGTAGACTCACTCTACTAACTTTATTTCCTTCCTGCAAACTCATTAGAAATACTCAGAAAATTTGTCTACATGACTTCGGAAAATGTTAAAAAATTTTACTATAGTCAAATTATGGTCAAGTGTTCTTATATTATTATTAGAGCTCATTAGAAACAAAATCTCAGTTTTCTTCACCCATTCATGAACACAAATAACTTGTTAATTACATTATGAAGGTAAAAGTATATACCATCCTATAGAAATTTTTAGGAATCTGATTCTTCAAGGTTATAGGTAACTGAATTAAGAATTATGCTTTACCCAACTATTGTATAAGATTTGATTATGATAAAAACAGTAACATTATTGATCCCCTGGCTTACAGATCATGTTAATTAGTCTGCAGTACAAGCTGTCTGAATTGCCTTGAAGGATTAAGGAATACTCTCCTTTACCTGGTTAAACATGGCCAGGGTCCACTGCATATGCAGTGGCTAGTTCTCCCAGCAGCTGAGTTTTGTTTTTAACATAAGCTAGTTTTTTTTTTTTCTTTCCAACTTGTTTATCACAGTTGTTTTGTGATTACAGCAACATAATTTATATAAATGTTATAAAAACCAGTGAAATATGACTTCAACAATAAAATTGCTTCAAGGAACATTAAGTTGAGACATAAACTGCTTGCAAATTAGGTACAGATTACTCTAATAGTAGGAAAAAAACCGCACAAATCTGGAAAAATTCTGCACTCAAATTGCCTTGTGACTATCTTTAGAATCCCTCTTTAAAGAAAAACTAGCAGTATAAACTGTGGATAATGTACAGTGAAAGTGCCAGAAAGTCTACAGTCATCTCCAATCTGCAGACCTGCTTCAATTGAAAGACCTTGGTCTCTCCAAATGAAAAATGAATAAATTTACAAAGTTAAAATAAAATGTTTAAGCTATAGTAACATTTTGTGATTTTCAGCTTCAACTAACTTTTTGACTAACAATTATTGGTCTCAGTCTAGACAGGTAAGAGATCTTCTCTTGCGATGCCAATAGGATATCAATCCCCTCCTCCTCTCTACATGCTAAGAAGTAGGAACTTCTGAAGAGTCCTATGTCAATGAGACCTGTTTTTATTAAAAAAAAATTTCTATGTGTTCAGAAGATGCCCACCCCCCCTCCGCCCTCCCCAACCCCCACACACACGACTTTAGGGGTTGTATACTTTTTTTCTTTTTTTGAGATGGAGTCTCACTGTTGGCAAAACTGGAGTGCAGTGGTATAATCTCTGCTCAGTGCAACCTCTGCCTCCCAGGTTCAAGTGATTCTCATGCCTCAGCCTCCCGAGTAGCTGGAATGACAGGCACAGGCCACCATGCCCAGCTAATTTCTTGTATTTTTAGTAGTGATGCGGCTTCACCATGGTGGCCAAGCTGGTCTTGAACTCCTGGCCTTAAATGATTCACACACCTTGGCCTTCCAGAGTGCTGAGATTACAGGTATGAGTCACCACACCTGGCCTCTGTAGTGTACTTTTAATAAATGAAGTGTCATTTAGGTAAAAGACAGATGGATATTTATATTTTTTAATTTTTATGTTTCTATATGCTTATTTCTCTAAGAAAAACAAATGAATATTAAATATTTTACTGGAGAAAGGGAAGCTGGCTTGAGTTTCAAATGTGTTATAGAGAAATTCTGGTATAATGGAAGGAGTACCAGTTTGGAAGTCACCGGACCTAGAACCAATCAGGTCTGTCGCTTATTTGCTGTTTAAGCAAATTACTTAACCTCTCTAGTACCTGGCATTCTGATATAGAAAAAGACGAGGCTGAACTAAATCAACTCCAGAATTTCTTTCATTTCACCATTTCCAGTGAAGGTGGCTACAGGGCCAGAGAAGTAGTGGAGCCAAGAGAAATCTCATTCCACAGAGGCCTTTTAAATGAAGACAGACATACCCTTATGAGAGGCCTTAATAATGGGTCTACAGAATACTAGAGAGAATGTGCCCTTTCCAACTCTTGTCCACCTGTATCAGTTTGATGTTAATCTTTTTTTTTCCTCTGAGATGGAGTTTTCCTCTTGTTGCCCAGGCTGGAGTGCAGTGGTGCGATCTTGGCTCACCGCAACCTCTGCCTCCCGGGTTCAAGCGATTCTCCTGCTTCAGCCTCCCAAGTAGCTGGGATTACAGTCATGCGCCACCACGCCTGGCTAACTTTGTATTTTTAGTAGAGATGGGGTTTCTCCATGTTGGTCAGGCTGATCTCAAACTCGTGAGCTCAGGTGATCGTCCTGCCTTGGCTTCCCAAAATGCTGGGATTACAGGCATGAGTCACTGTGCACGGCCTGATGTTAATCTTTACTAGAGTCAAAAATCCATTCCTTGTCTTGTTTTCAGAGTTAACGGTATACTGCCATCTTGTGTTCAATAGTTTTTCCACAATCAAAAGTCATTAATGTCAAGACAGTCTGAGAAATATACTTTTCCCCAAGTCAATTTTCCTTAATGATTTCTATAAAAGTATTCACAAATAATCAAAATTGTATGAAGATAAGAAGTACTTTAAAAATGGAACTGTTAGCAAAATCCACAGTAACAAAACAGTTTGCTAATTATCATAATGCAGACCACCCCCCCCCACCCCAGGAGATCATTCTTTCATTCATTTATATAAAATTTATGGTCCTAAATGTAAAACATAAATAAGTCTTGGTCATTGTTCTCAAGCAGCTTATCTATTGAGGGAGACGTACATAAAATCCTGTCAGGACAGTGCAATGTGGTAAGGCTATCAAAGTTTGCACAGTGAATGTTCTAGAGAAGTACCTGGGGAGAACTAAACACCCTAAGAGCTCTGGCAATCCCATCCCACATTCCTCTATGCTCTCTTTAGCTCCAAGGAGCTACCTGACATGTCAATATTTTCATAATTCAAAAATATATAGGAACGCCCACCATGTGAACAAAACAGACAAAACGTTCCTGCCCTCATGCTGCTCACATTGTTTTTTCAGTCTTAATCCCCCACCCCGCCCAAAAAAACCCCAAAATACTCAGAACTTGCATGTGTTCAGAAGATACCACCTGGCAACACAGAGGTCTCATGAGATTTTCCACTGTGGGTATAACTGGAAACCAATTCACTAGTACTTGTATTGTGTACCAGGACTGTGTATGTGTAAGACCTCACGGGTGATGTGCCACAGTTTAGAAGCACTCCCTTAAGAGATAATATCCAATGATCAAGGCAAATGCTTTGTTTTGTTTCCTTTTTAAAAGAGGATAAAATAAACTGGACTTTTTTGTGTCTGTTTTAATGTGTATCCCTCGAATTTGTGCAAAACCCAGCCATGACAGCTATGTCAAAATGAGTAACTGCTAAAACAGTATACTCAGGGAATTTCTAAATGTCACAAGGCACACAGACTACAAGTATTTATTGATCACTTATTATGTAAATAGCATTTCTGGGTGATATAAAATTCACACTGGAGAGGGACACGAAATATAAATGGCTTTTATAGCTCAGCTGGAGCAGTTGGCAGATGTAACCAGTGTGGCTTTTAAACATCATAGCAATGCTACAAAAACCACAGCTGTCCTGGTAAGCACACGAACAGCTCGCAAGCCTCTGGTCTCCCTATCCTCTTATGCTCCGAGAGGCCTTCAATCCTAAAGAAGCCAAATCCCAAACAACACTTCCCTTTGGATTTACATGACTGTTCTCAAACCTGGAGAGACATTAGAATCACCTGAAAATCATTTTTAAAAGATGCTGCAGCCTCATCACTCTCTGGAGATGGGAGATGAGGTTGGAACTCAAGCTTCTATAGTTTTAAAAGCTTCCCAGGTGATTCTGATGCATAGCAAGGTTGGAAACCACTGGGCTATACCTTAGAAGGGAGAGAGAACAACTAGTTAAAAGTTACAAAATATGAAGGGTCAGTAGAACAGAAAAAGTACCAGAAAACTATTTCATTAGGAAACATTCAAAGAGCATTAAGGTATATGTTATTTCTTACCCATCCGACTGTGTTCTTAGCTCAAGGACTTTGAACCTTTGTCTTCCAATTGCTTTCACTTTCACTATCTCAATTCCAAAATCCTGTTCTTCTCGATAGGCATATATCTCTGCTGTTGTTCCAAACTGTGCTTCCCTTTCCTGTACATTGCTTCCAAGAAAATTTTAAAAGGAAAGAATTTTGAACATTTGAGTTTTAAATATATGCAAAGTAGGCAAAGCAATAAATACCGGTAAACAATTTATAGAATCAACCCTTACTACAAAGCTAGGATAATTTTATTTATTTATTTATTTGTTTGAGATGGAGTCTTGCTGCGTTGCCCAGACTAGAGTGCAGTGGCATGAGCTCGGCTTGCTGCAGCCTCTGCCTCCCAGGTTCAAGTGATTCTCCTGCCCCAGCTGCCTGAGTAGCTGGGATTACAGGCACATACCACCACGCCTGGCTAATTTTTGTATTTTTAGTAGAGATGGGGTTTCACCATGTTGGTCAGGCTGGTCTCAAACTCCCGACCTCGGGTGATCCACCCGCCTCGGCCTCCCAAAGTGCTGGGAGTATAGGCGTGAGCTACCATGCCCGGCCAGTTTTATTTATTTTTAAATCACATGCGGGATATACAAGAAGGACTCAGGAAGTACAATTAGAGAACTTTAGGAAAATAATAGATTTCTAGTCACTGAAAATAATTTAGAACTTACAAGGGTTTAAACTCATTTCCCAAACCAAACATTCTTTCACTCTGTCAAATGACTTATCATTTCTGCTGCTTACTGGCAGCACTGTACTGGGGTGGGAGCTTCCTGTATGTATTTCCTGCCTCTACCACAGATTTCCTTTATTTGCCACGGGATACTTAAAATTCAGCTTCAATTTAAAGTGGTACAACCTATGAATTTTGAGAGTGAGGGAAAGAAAAGACCACTCTTTTGGAAAAGTAATCCTTTACGTTAAAATAAAAAAGCACTACTTCTCTTTAATAAAGACAGTTATTGAAACTAAGATTCCAGAAATGTTTTTCATCAAATATAAATGATTAAACATTTTTCAAATACCACAAAGTTAAATTGTGTATGAAGGTGAAGAGCTGAATTAGATGGTAATGAAATGAACAAAAATACTCCAACTTGCACTATCAAACTTCTACTTAACCAAATTCCTAACCTCACATTCTTACCCAACCTCTCCTGTACATGCAAAATAACAGCCTGCTTTGGCTTCAACACTGACCACTGCAATTACCCATGAGAGGAAATGTATTAAGCAAATGGACTCTAATATTTTACCTGTATGCAAGAACAGCAAAGGTTCTATCTTTCTGAATTAAATTCCGCACCATACTGACTTCTTGAGGGTGAAAAAGCTGAAGAGGTAATGTCTGTCCGGGAATCAGGATCATCATCACCTGTGGCAGAACTGGAATCACCTGACAGCTGTCGTCATCGTGCAAAGTCCTGCCATGAAATTCTTCCATATCAGCGCCTAGGTACTATATAAGAACATATATAGGTACAGTGTCATGATCGATATGTAATAAAAATGTAAGCTCAACAGACTAAAGAGCAAATCACATTAAAAGAAATACAGGCCGGGCACAGTGGCTCACACCTGTAATTCCAGCACTTTGGGAGGCCGAGGTAGGCGGATCACCTGAGGTCAAGAGTTCAAGACCAACCTGGCCAACATGGTGAAACCCTGTTGCTACTAAAAATACAAAAATTAGCCAGGTGTGGTGGTGGACACCTGTAATCCCAGCTAATTGGGAGGCTGAGGCAGGGGAATCACTCGAACCTGGAAGGTGGAGGCTGCAGTGAGCTGAGATTGTGCCACTGCACTCACTTGAGCTTGGGCGACAGAGCAACACTCTGTCTCAAAAAAAAAAAAAAAAAAAAAGAAAAAAAAAATACAAATGGGGTTACAAACACTTAACAAACGTGGTATATAAGCATCCCATGTTAAAATATAATTTTTAATCTAACTTTAACTCTTAGAAGAATTTCTAATCTTTTATGAATATATCACAAACACAGAAATTCAAGAATTTTTTTAGTACAAAGTATTTTATTTTTACCAAGATAAGAAATATCTCTATGCCCACATATCACAAACAGCAAGTATAAAATGTTAGTATGTTCAATAACACTCTAGTACCTAGAAATACAGAGAAGTATTTAATAGCTCAATTACTAGAAAGACTATAAAGAGCAACAATTCCTCAAACAATTCTACCACAACATAGTATTAAGCTTCTTAAAAATTACAGTTAAATGTTTATCTACTGGCAAATAGCCCATGTCCTCATCCACAATTTCTGATATCTAGTAATACAAATTTCAGTCACCTGTTTTTATGAACTTTTATCTACATTTAAATGTATATCTATTATATTAGATCTGTCACTAAATTACATACTGTATGTGATGTCGGCAGACTGGTGTCAAAATTTATGATGTTTGGTTTTTTGGCTTCTTTACTATCCTGGTCTTCAACTTCCATTTCATCTTCTTCCTCACTCTCTGCTGTAAGAGTAGAATATTGTAAGAAAAAAAAAAAAAGATGAATGAAAACCTTTCAAACACATAATTCCTTCTTCAAAAAAGGGGTACTTCTAAAACCACATGCATTTGGGAAACTCTACAGTACCGTGAAGAGGTAGCCAGAGGGCTGGGGTCTATGCTGGGCTCTGTCAGTAGCTATTTTTTTTTTTTAAGTCAACTGTGAATTTTAGAATAGTTTAACATTTACAGAGAAGTGCAAAGATAGTACAGAATGCTCCCGTGTGTCACACATCCTTTTCCCCTATAGTTAATTTATATTAGTATGGTACATTTGCCACAACGAAGGAATCAGTCTTGGTACATTAACTAAACTTCATATTTTAAATGGATTCCCTTAGTTTTTATCTAATCTTTTTGTGTTCCAGGATCCCACTTTACATTTAGTTATCAGGTCTCCCTACCCTCCTCTGGGCTAGGGTGGTTTTCAGACTTCGCTTGTTTCTGAGTTTTGAGGAGTACTGGTCAGGTATTTTGTAGAGTATCCCTCAGCTGGGTTTTGTTGGATGTAATTCCCATGATTAGACTGAGGATACGTGTTTCAGGGAGGAACACCACAGAAGTGAAGTGTTGTTATTCTTTTCCTTTTTAGAAATGGGGTCTGTCGCCAATGTGCTGTTTTTATTACATATCCAGCCTATATATTATGAACTATTCCTGCTGTTAACCTTGATCACCTGGCTAAAGCAGTGTGTGTCAGGTTTTTCCGCTGTAAAGTTCCTTTCCCCCCTCCTTTTCACATTGTACTCTTTGGAAGCAAATCACTAGGTGTAGCCTCCACTTCAGGGGTGATGAGTTATGCTCCACTCCCTTGAAGAGGAAATATAAGTTATTTAAAATTCTTCTATATGGGAGATTTTTCTCTTCTCCCTCACCAGTAACTAATTTTAACACCTTAGACAACTCATTCTGCCCAATTAAATTTTAGTTTCCTCATCTGCAAAATGATAGGCTTCAACAAGTCAACCTCTAACGTTCTCTCAAACTCTCAACTTCAAAGAGTTCCTACATAAGAAAAGAAACAAAGCAGGCAAGATCTGTTAATTAAAACTGAGAGAAAGATAACCTAGCAGGAAGAATTTCACAGCATTTTTCTAGTGACAACATTTCCCTGGCAGTCGCTACATTATTTTAAAATGAAGGCCAGGTGTGGTGGCTCACACCTGTAATCCCAGCACTTTGGGAGGACGAGGCAGGCAGATCACTTGAGGTCAGGAGTTCAAGACCAGCCTGGCCAACATGTTGCAACCCCATCTCTACTAAAAACACAAAAGTTAGCCGGGTGTGGTTGTAGGTGCCTGTAATCCCAGCTACTGGGGAGGCTGAGGCAGGAGAATCGCTTGAACCCAGGAGGTGGAGGTTGCAGTGAGCTGAGACTGTGCTATTGCACTCCAGCCTGGGCGACAGAGCAAGACTCCATCTCAAAAGAAAGAAACAAAGAAAATTTTGCAATCATTTTCATACTATTTTGCTTAATTTTAAATTTAAAAATAAAGTTTGCATGAAGCATAAAACATTTTAAAAGAATGTCTTAGAAAACCAGATGTTACCAATGACAGCAAAGAAAATTAGAAAACGCTACACAATACATATGCTATTCTACTAACTGTGAGTCTGTCCTTTTCATACAAACTATGAGTAAATTTCCTATCCTAGACCAGTGATTCTCAACCACAGGTGATTTTGCCCCTCAGGGGATACTGGTTGCAATAACTAAGGGAGTCCTGCTGGCATCTAGTGGGTAGAGGCCAGGGATGCAGCTAAATATCCTACAATGCACAAGACAATCCCACCCAAAGAATTCTCCAGCCCAAAAGTCAAGTGCTGAGGTTGGGAAACCCTGGCCTAGACTAACAATAAAGAATTACTGAATCTCATTTCTCACCTCCCAGTTCATGTGTTTTTAAAGGCCCCAAATAAACTTCTAAATCGATAAAATGTCATTACGAAATAATCATTTGTTTTCCTTTGCATATCATTATTTAAGTCAAACCACCTCTAGCCAGGCCCCTGACAGAAAATAAAAATGTTTTTCAATATGGTAACTGCCTTGGACTTTCTATTTATTATTACAACTTCCTAGATATAAAACTTTGTCAAAAACAGAATTACTTCAACTTATATGTAAATAGCCAATGGTCTAACACTTCATACAAATTTTCCTTGGAACATGTAAGTTTCACTGAGATAAAAAAAGAGCTATCTAAATGGATGACAAAAATATTCTGCATCAAATTCTTTGTATTTCCAACTCTGACAGTATGGCTATCACTTGGCATGCAGCACAACCCACTTTATTGCTCTACTACAGAAAGTTTAAAAGATAAACTATTAGCTCAAAGGCTGGAATTAATACTGTTAAAAATTTACATTTTAACTGTTCTGACTCCTAGTCTCTAAATAATTTCTTTAGTAACCTTTTTTTCATAAATATGGCTAAAAACCACTTTCCCCTACTCAGTTATGTTTATTAATGTTTCATTTGCCTAGGATAAACTCTTCACATCTCAAATATAAAGCTTTTTGTTGGAACTTAGAGGATTTACTCTTCAGAACAACTCGTACTACATGGAATTATGGAAAGCCCAGTGTTTCCCCACAAATAAAATTTACGTAATTTGGAGAGGCATTATTGCTATATCTACACCATCTCTGGGCCCTCTCCCGATGTTTTTCTGAAAAACAAAAAACAAAACAAAACGAAACAAACAAAAAAACACAAAAAACCACGCTGACTGTTCAGAGCTATCAGTGAAGTCTGATGACTCATCTCATGCAGAGGCACGATGTGAATGTCGACAGAAGATCAGTATCCTCCCTCTTCTATTCACCATTCTCCCTGAAACACCGGATTTGGCACAGAGAGTAGGGCTAATGTCTCTGAAAAAATAGCTCAGCTTTCCATCAAAGGCTGGCACACTTACCCTTGTGTCAACTCAGCTAGAATGGCTTCGAGAACAACCAGTGACTATGGTTTATTTTTACAGAAAAGTTCTCTCCTATATGGTGGGCACGCACTCAGTCTCTTCCTCTTTTATTCCATGCTGCTACCAGTGGACAAATTAATCTTCCAAGCATACATTTCTTTAGGCAATTACCTGAAACCTAAAACTGTTTCTTGGCAATCCACAAGAAAAACCCCAAACCCACTGGCAAGAGATGCCAGTTTCCCAGCAACTTAGATCCAATATACCTCCTAGGCCTTATGTCCCACAACCATATCCTAAATATGTGCTTTTAGATGTCTCCTGATCTACCTTGAAAGGCTTTTTCCCAAACCCTCTGACCCTTAAGCAACCTCTGCCTCTGAAAAGCCACAACAGCATTCATTTATCTGGCCCTAAATCAACCGCCTCTGCAGTTGATTTATGTTTAGTTATATTCTCAGCAGCCCCGCCTAGACAGTAAACCTCAATTATCAGATTGTGTATTACCTCTCGTTTCATCTCCGCAACACCTAACATACTTGTCATATAACGAAGGCACTCAAGTAATACTTTCAAGTTTGCATGATACACCTTTTGGAAAGCATCTCTTGAAAGGCATTCCATGAAAAGTTTATGCAATATTCCATGCCTTTTTTTTTGTTGTTGTTCAGTATTTCAACACAAGGCCAAAGTCTAAATATTTCACACAACATACAGGAAAAAGAAAAACTAAGTATCTCTGATTAAGCATAATCGTACATGCCTGAGAAAGACCAATAGTAAGAAAAACAAAACAGAGAAGTGGTTTAGAGATATAACGACAGACACACCCGGGTTGGAATCCTGACTCTGCTGTGTGACCTTGGGCAAGTCATTGAACTAATCTGCAAATCCAATACTCGCTTATCAAATCGGAAACTGAAAACTGATGTGGGAAGGATTAAAAGGCGACATGCATGCAAAGCGTTAACTGCAAGGCTCGTAACATGGTAAGTGCTTAGTACATGTTAGCTGTCACTCTTATTAAAAGGAAGGAGACCAGCAAAAGTAACAGCTGTGAATCTGACCCGGTCCTCTAGTTTCAGAGCATTTCCTAGGAGCTAAACTCAGAACACAAGGAGGATGGAGAGGATGGGTTTCCTGTTCTTAATAGCAAATGCTCCCCCCGACACCCTGGCTCACGGCTCGGGGCAACAGAGCAGCGAAGAAAGCGCCGCGACTCCATCGCTGGCCGAGGGCCGACGTGAAGCAGCTTTCCGGCGCGGCCCTGCTGGGCTGGCTCGCCAGTCTTGGCGCCCCCACGCCCGCCTCCCAGGCCCAGCTGCACCGCTAGCGGCTCCGAGCCTCGCCCCACTCCCGACTACAGGGAACTACTCCGGGCGGTTACCAGGCAGGAGCGGCAGGTGGTTGCCCATGTTGTGCGCAGCGTCCTGCTGATCTCCTTCGCCGGCCATGTCTGTTTACCCGCAAAGGAGGCTGGGACAGGGCGGTGCCGAAGACTCCGAGGGAGGGTCCGTGTCGCGCCGCTGCCGCGCACCGGGGCCACAGCGCCCCCTGGCGGCCCCAGAGGAGCAGACGGCGGCGCTTACCCAAGTCTGGAAGTGACGGCCTAGGCGGGAGGGACAATTACAAGCCTGCGCTCCGTCCCGGGGACAGAACGCCGCCCCCTGCCATCCACGGCTGAGTGCCCGGCGTACACGCTGCAGAGCCCTCACTTTGTTCCAGCCCTTAGCATGACTTATTTAATCCTGATATTTTGCATATGGAGAAACTGAGGCTGAGAGCCTTTAGTCTCCACCTTGTTTTTAAACGAAGGGGGCAGGGAGCAAATAGAAACCTGTTCATGCAGCATTAGTTTCAATTCTTAAAATAAGAAGCATATATGTGAAGGCTGGGGAAATCCATCAGTTATTCCGAGTGTGGTTGAATTATTGCTGATTTTCTTCAGTAGTTTCAATGTATGTACATACAACTTCAATAACTTCAGTAGTTTCCATATATGTACATTACATTCCAAAATTAACAAGTATTAATCAGAAACATACTTGAAATGATGATTGCACAGAATGGAAAACGCCTTATAATTGGTAAATAAAATTGTCTGAATATAAACTAGCCTACTCATTATGACTTCAGCTATGTAAAAACAAGTCACTGTGGCAAAAAAGAAATAAAGACTATGTAAAAAATGAAGATAATTCTGTTATAATGGTGGAGTTGTGACTGGTAAGATATTTGTTTTGGAGGGTGGACAAAAGTTTTCGTAGTGTATTTCAGTATCATTTTTTTCAGCGAGGAAGGAAAACTGAAAAATCCTTAAATGAAATACAACATCTAAACATGGTAGCGGTGGCGGTGGGCGGAGGCTGAGAGGAAGCAGCAGCATTGCTCAACAGAAAAGTCATGGATCTGAGATTTGAAAAAATGATTTCAGAAAATTTGCCTCCCTGATAAGTTACAAGCAGAAAACTCCCTTGTGACAGAGGCTTGTGAATCATTCCTGTGTCATTTTGCCTCCTGTCTCCGAATCAGTCTGTGGTCTTCGTCAAATCACTTATGGCTGCGGGCCTCAATTCGCCCATTTGCAAAATAAGAACGAACCAAATAGTGTCGCCTATTTGTTCCAGTTAATAATGTCTGCAACATTAATCATAGCATCACCTTTTACGATGAGGTTAATAACAATTACATATACTACGTAATGATTTAACGGAGTTAAGGTGATCACTCTAGTCAATTGAAGGATGATTCTATGCCAGAATGCCAGCACAGAACGATGAGGGAATGGCCGGTGTATTGGTGTGCGTGTGTGTGTGCACACGTGAAAGAGAGAGAGAATGCAAGCAAGCAGGAAGCATGCACTAAGTAATATGTGTGTGTGTTTGATGCTGTAACATTATGTCTCACTACAGTTTGTAGAATTTCAATAACCTGTGCTTACCTGGAGCAGAATTTTCTTTACACAAGCATCTAGCTTCTGAATAAGTAAGCTCTGACTTTCCAGTCATTCTCCCCAGAGGTGATACCAGAATTGTCTGAACCCTGGGTCAATCAAGGCTTCTCCGGACAAGAAAGCACAGCTGCAAGGCTGGTGGAGTCTACAAATGTGGCTGGAGAAGCACTGGCTCTTTCTCTGTTCTTTTGTGCATTGCTACAGATCACCGGAGCTCACATCTGTGTATCTTTTACTCCCCCATTCTCCTCCTCTCCTCTCCGCTCTTCACATTCACCACCTGCTCCCTCCTTCATTTTATCCCTCCAGAGTCTACCTAGTCATCCATAGCTACACCTTTCAGTAGGGATAACAGATGATCATTGAACAAAAATATCTAAGCAAGCAGGTTTCTTGGATTAAGCACTGGTTATTAAAACCAAAAGGAAAACATGATCATTTACCATTTGTTTAATTTGGTAACTTTATCCTGAAAGAAGATACCATACTGAGTTGTTCCTAACATTTCCTCTTGCTTGCGTGCAGTCTCAATGGATAAGGAGCTCTGCAAACCAGAGGGAAAAGAAATATATATGTTCATAGATCACTGTTTACAGCTCAAGAATTAACTTTAATAGTACAGAATTAAGGGTGGTAGAAGACGGGAGAAAACGTAAATGAAAAGGACCATCGCTCTTTCAACTTCTGGCTTCTACACAATATTAGCAGCAAGGGACACATAGACTGGGAGAAGACATTTCTGTCTCCCTTTATTTTGTGTTTTCTCTCTCTCTGTCTCTCTTCATATATATATATAAAATATATATAAAAAATATATATATAAAAATATATATATAAAATATAATATATATAATATATACTATATATATAAAATATATAAAATATATATAAAATATATATTATATATATAAAATATATATAAAATATATATTATATATATAAAATATATAAAATATATATAAAATATATATTATATATATAAAAATATATAAAATATATATTATATATAAAAATATATAAAATATATATTATATATATAAAATATATATAAAATATATATTATATATATAAAATATATATTATATATATATATATAATTTTTTTTTCTCGAGACAGGGTCTTGCTCTGTCCCAGGCTGTAGAGCAGTGGTGCAATCTTGGCTCACTGCAACTGCCACCTCCTGGGCTCAAGTCATCTTCCTACCTCAGCCTCCAGAGTAGCTGGGACCATAGGCACGAGCCACCACGGCCAGCTAATTTTTGTATTTTTTATAGAGATGGGGTTTTGTCATGTTGCCCAGGCTGATCTCGAACTCCTGAGCTTAAATAATCTGCCCACCTCCACCTGCCAAAGTGCTGAGATTAAGGGATTAAGGATGAGCCACCATGCCCAGCCTCTACATATTTTTTAATGTGTTAAAGAATGCTACTACTCTGGTCTAAGCAGTTGATTATCTCTTGCCTGGAGTATGGCAATAGCACCAACACTGGTTTCTCGGCTTCTACCCTTAGCTCTTACAGTGCTTTCTCAACAAAGCAGTCTCAGCGATCCTGTTAAAACACAAGTCAGATTATGCGACTCCCCTGCTCAGTACCCTTCCTTGGCTCCCCATCTCCCTTGCAGTGGCCCTTATAATGCACAGTGGGCCCCCAATATCCTGCCCTGATGTCACTTCACTACTGCTCTGTGGGCTCTCCCTCCCCTCCATCAACACTGATCTTCTTCTTCCACAACCACATGGACCCATGGCCACCTCAGGGCCTTTGCAATTGCCTTTTCCTTTGGCTGGAGTGCTCTCCTCCTGCATAGATGCGTGACTTTTCCCCTTGTACCTTCCAGGTCTTGGGTCAAATACCCCTTCCTTGGGGAGTCCTTCCCACACTACCCAGTGTCAGATTGTGACCCTCTTCCCACACTTCCCACCATTTTCTACCCTTCTCTGCTTCATTTGCCTTCATCAAAGCATTTCTCAACTTTTAAAATACTATGAGGCCTGGATAACATAATGAGACCCTGTCTCCAAAATAATAATAATAGAATAATAAAATACTGTGAGGCTTACTTTTAAAAACAGTCTCATTTCTCCCCCCTCAAAGGTATAAGGTCTGAGTGGGGAATTTCTGCTCCCAAGAACAGGTTCTGGCGTTTAAAAGCTGCTCAAAAAATGTTCATTAAATGAAAGACGAATTGCACAGTTCTGGCAGACACCAATTTCCTACCTACTCAACAGCAATTCCTCTTTCCTTCCTTGCCAAGAACTCTGATTTTGTTTGGGGCAATAGTGTACTCTGCTATGGGGTCGTGTTTGCTGTAAGCCTGTAATAACGAGCCCACTCTATTCCCCCAAGCTCCTCTATGGCTGATGGTATCACCTGACCTGGTCCTGGCTAATGACACCTAGAGAAAGTCAGCTTGGTAGCCTCTGAGAACGAAGAGGGAAGATAACTTTTGGAAGAGATTTTCCTCCATGATGAAAGGCAAAGATGTCATTCCTCCCCACTTCCATCTGGGATGACGATTAAGACCCATATTGGTTTGATGGATAAAACCAGCCAACCTAGTCCAAAGATCCAAAATTGTTTTTAAAGGAAATTGTGGATTTTAGAAAAAGCAAAGCTAGATTAACTTGTAGGCATATTTGGTTATCATTTTTTGAATAGATGAATTCATTAATTTTGGAAGTGCATAAATCTTCCAATGCTTTCTCCCTTGGGGCAAAAGCACAGGTGAGATGTAAGCAGCTCCATGGGCATGTTCCTCTCACAGTGCCACAGTCCCCTCTGCCACTCTGTGAGACACGGGTCCCAAACAGGTGACCTCCCAAGCTAGAGGCTTTTTTGCCCTGTGTCGTATTTTGAGTATTTGAATTATATGATTGCCAGCCAGCATTTGGCAAATGAAGAATACATATACCAATATTGATTTCCTGCTTCTCTTTAAAACTGGGAAGATTTGGCAACCATGAGTCAGATTCATGCATGGGAACAATTATCTCCGACTAAATAACAATGCCTGGTTTAGATGGAGCAGCCCCTGTTGGTCACAGAAGCCAACCAGCCAGTGTGTGTGTGTGTGTGTGTGTGTGTGTGTGTGTGTGTGTGTGTGTATGTTACCTGCCTTGATCTGGCCTGCATTTGTGTGTGCAACCACTTGTATGAGTGTGTAGCAAGTGATAGAGCAACCCCACATTGGGATTTGCCCAGGACAGCCCTGGTATGTGTTTGGTGTATCAGCATAACTACCAGACCAGCCCCACCCCTTGCCCCATTCCACTCTTCAAAGTGTGCCAGTTTGTACAATAAATTGTCCTACATCTAGAGTGGCAGAGGTGCTTGCAGCACTGTGATGGGGCTATGTGGACATCGTTATCTGCCTGAGGAGTCCCAGTCATATTCAGCCTCCCTTGACAATGAAGGATCATAACTATGGCTCTTTAAATCCTTTGTAGCTCTCTGATTCAGTCATAGAGAATCATGTTCATCAACTTTCTTTGAACTATGTTAGGTGTGCTGTCACTAACTTAAAAAGTCTTTAGAATTAAATCAGGGTAATTCTCAAGTTCCCAGTCTATAGAGGCTACAAACAGTTTCCTAAACTTGTCCCACTGGAAAAATCTTTTAAACTTTTTTGGCAACCTATATATCAGGAAAAATAGTAACGTATTCAGGAATGCATTTTTTTTAAAGTCTACTTCTTACCATCAAGTGCAGGGGCTGGAAGCCATGGCTGTAGAATGTGTATGGCAGCATCTTATCCTGTAAATCCCAAAGTTATGAGGGAATGAAAGATGGATCTTGTCAGCTTTATGCAGACCTAGAAAGAGGAAAAACAGGGAAGCCTGCTCTGTTAGCAGGCAGAAAACCAGAGGTAGTAAGGGTATTTGATAGCCCCTTCAAAATGTTGACAATTTTATTAATGATTCAGTTTCATATTTCAGTAATATGGTGAATAATTTTGGATTTGAAAAAAATACCTTTATATGCCACTTTCCATGCTACAGTAATATTTTCAGGTACACCAGAGCCTATACAAGTCCCAGGCATGTTGGATTATTTGCCAAAAATGATTATTTGTGATGATACTTAATGTTGCAATTTACTGAGACTTCCTGCCACTACATCCATCTCTGACTTGACAGGTAAAGTAGGGAAGATTTTTGCAAGATAGTAAAATGTTGGGCAATTTATGGTTTTTCAACTTGTGTGCAAAACTGTGTTCATGACTCACCCAACAGCTTGTCCTGACACTATGTGCTGTTTCCACTGGAAGCAAAAGCGTACAGAATATTGCAGAGGGATGAACACAAAGCAGGGAGAGAGGAGACCTCAATTCTAGTCATTGCCTTTTTTCTACCTGTAACTTTGGCTGGGGTATTTCAATGTCTTCCTCCCTGGACTTGTATTCTTGGTCTTGCACATAAGGGTTTACAAAGGCCAGGATATGTGAAGTTTTGCTACAGTAACAAAAATTTCAGCAGCTTAACCAACAGAGGTGTATTTTTTGCTCAAATCAAATGTTCTATGAATTTGGTGACTCTCCAGGGCATCATGTTCTCTGTTGACAGATCACCAGCGAAGGCTGCTTTGGTCTTGTGGAAACTTCACATCAGTATGTGCTTCTATAATCGCAGATTGCCCATGGCTGAAGGAAAAAGCTTGGAGAATGGAACACTGTCTCTTAAATGCTTCTGTCTGGAAGTGAAACATATCACCTTCACTCATATTTCACTGGCCAAGGTGAATCCCAGGGCTCAGTCTAACTTCAAGGGAGCAGAGTAGCCTAATACTCTGTGTAGAAGAAGTGGAACTTGGTTACATTTGTAATGTCTGCCACAGGGTGGTACTAACTTTGTGATTTTCGTATCTGTGTACATATGTTGATATATGCATATATACATACAAATGTAAACATGTATACACATATATATTCACATATATAAGCTTCAAAATTATTTGCTCAGAGGAAATCTTACATGGAAACGTAAGTATAACAAATGAAAGTAGAACTACTGAGGATGATGTTCTTGGCTTTCATCACCCTTCTATACTTGAGGAAGACCAATGTTTCACAATCCCTGGACAGTTGTAAAATGCTATGATGCTATTCAGTGGTCAGAAACAGAATAACTTCTTAAGAAACTCGCTTAAAAATAACAGACCAGCACAATTACTAAAATCAGATGTAAGTAGAATCATGTAACTGAGAAGACCTGTACTGTATGAAAAAGTTAACCAACTCACAAAGAAACTGAGAAGAGAGACAAAAAACAGGTCAAATCCCAGTCTGAATAAATATCATTCCCAATAGCATCAAGAGGATTTGGGTCCCCAAATCCTAGTAAATATACCCTTTGCTGCAACTGACATTAGCTTACCATTTGTATATGAGGAAACAGAAAAATTTAGATCCCAGGTGTTAATTGGGGAAGATATTGCATATGAAGTTATTAATGGATGCATGAGCAATGTGACTTTTCATTAATGAAAAATAGAAAAATGGATATAAGAGTCTAATAATGTGTTTCAGTAGAGGAGCTAACTGAAAAGTCGTAAGACAGAAAAAAGCTAAAGTGACTTGCAAGACCAAGATGAGAACAAAACTCCAGTGTGTTCAGAGACAAAAACCATGCTAATACTGTAGACTCTGAATTACTTGTCTATTCTTCAACTCAAATTAATAAACATAGTCACTATATGTCTCCTATGCACCGGGTATTTTTTTATAGGAACGAGGGGTACAGCAGAAAAGAAAACAGAAGAGTCCATTACCCTGGGTGAATGAGGCTAATAAGCTAGCAGAGAAGAAAGATGACTAAAATGTAACCTTTGCCCTGGGCTGGATTACAGCTTGAGGGTAGAGGTTGGGAAGCAGACATATAAACAGCATAACAGGTATCTAGTTAAGTAGGATATATTATATGTTTTTTCTCCAAAGAAACAGTATGAACCATGGTGGTTGCTGGTGAAGGAGTGCAGGGACCATCTTAGAGAAGCAAGATTAAGTAGAGGGTTTATTTCAGCCACACTGCTTCAACTGCTGGATTCAGCATGAACACCAGGCTAGTTAGTGTGGTGGCAGCAGCAGCAGAACATGGAGGCTTCTCTACCAACTAAATTTCAGGGATGTCATCAATTCTCTGCGTGTACCCATAGCAACAGCTACAATCGGAGCAATGAGCAGTTGATAGGCCTTATAGTGTATGCATCTTGGATATACACACACTGAAAGGATTTATCACTCATTTTCCTTCATAAAAATTACTTGTATCTAAGATATTAATAAAAATTAAGGATCCAAAATAGGAAATCTCATGATCTAAAAGGATTAACCTTTATTTTTTACTTCTAGAAATCTATCCCATGGAAATAATGCAAAAAGCAGACAAAATTGATCCATAAAGATGTTTATATCAACATTATTTGAAACATGCAAGACAGAAATAAGATAAATGATAAAATAATTTGTGAGTTATTTGATATCTTTCCAATAAATGATTTTTCTGCTTTGGTAAGCCAGAGTCAGTTTCTGTTGTTCATTACTGAAAACCCTGACATACAGACAGACAGACACACACACACACACACAAACACACACACACACTCACGCATGTCTTCCCTGTCCACTTGTTACTGGGGCTTAGATCCAATTTAGTCCACAGAGGTGCATGCTTAGACAAAAGCTGTTTTTTCTCAGCAAGTTGTATGCTTCTTGCATGTGTGTATATATAGGTTAAAAAGAAATGCACAGACAGAATAATGCACACCAAAATAAATACTTTGAAACAGTGGGTACTTCTGGATACTAGGAGTTTTTTCTCTACTGGCATCTAAAAGCTTTCTATTTTTCTAAGACATCATAATTATAAGAAATTATAAATAAACATAATTATAAGTAATTACTTTCATTATAAAAAAATTAAAAGGAGGTATGTTTTCTTCCAAAGAGGTCATACTAGTAGCTAAGACACATATACAAATAATAGTATACATCCCAATGTGGCAAGTGCTGTCTATAACAACTTTATGTTATAAGAGTATACCACATAGCAAATGACTTTAACTTTACTGGATGGAGTCACATCCTGGACCTGAGATCCATTCCTGTCTGAACAGGATCCCTGTAAATAGACCATAGCTTAGGCCCAGTATCAGGCTCTAAAGGTTACCATTGTTTTATTATGAATCTCCTACATACTTGGGATTTCTGGTAGCCTGACAGAGTACTTGCTTCTAAATTAGAAGACTTAGTTCAGGTTCTGTCACTCATGAATGAACAAACACTTGTTAAACACTTACTCTAATCCAAAATCAATATCTGTGTTTTGCATATGTTCCTTCATTGAACTTTACAGCCATCTTGAGAGGTTGGTGCTATTATCCCTATTTTTTGCGATCACAAGTCACTTTCTCCCTTTTAAAACACAGGTTCAGTATAAATGATTTTCCAGGTCTCAATCAGCTTTCATTTTTTTCTACAGCTTTGTGAATTTAGTCCTCTTCATATCTTAACTCACTGTGTGTTCCTTAACTTTTGTCCTATTCACTTGGTCCTTCTTCCACCATTGCCTGGGTCAACCTCCAGATTCTTCCTCTTGCTTTAGATTTGTGGTCCTATTCTTGCTTCTTTCAGTCCTATGTGACACTGCTCAGCTTCCCCCAAGACAGACGCCAGGGACGAGACATCAAGGGGTCTGGGAGATAGGGAGTGGATGTTGGTCTCAGTGTTTCTCAGGGTAGGGCTATGAGGCCACTGTACTCTACAAGGGGTCCTCCTGGATAGATACAAATGTATCCCTGAATGTTAAGTCTTTTTTTTCTTTGGGGACTGAAGACAAGCCTGTGGACTTTCATTTTGATGTGCAACTAAAGATTTATTAATACAAATTTAAAATATGAATAACTAAAACTTGGTTTTCATAAACAAAAATTAGGGCATTATTAGAGTTTGCTATACACTTTCATTTTATATTCTTTCAAGAAGTCTGGCAGCCAACCAATGCTTTGACAATATTGCAAAGCTTCTACTGAGGCTGTACAGGCATAGATCAAGGGGTTCCCACAACTTTCTGGAAGGATACTGTATTACTTATACAGCGCCAGCACTGTCTTAAGTTGGTTTGGGTTTGGGTTGTTGCTCTTATTGCATTAATTAATAGAGTTGAGAAAAGTATTGGAACTTGCTTTTGTTGTTATGTTGGTTGACTGATGCATTTTTAGAGATTTTATTGTTACTACTCCAATTCTTGGTCTTCGCAGAAGTCTTTTGCTCTGCAAAGCAGGAATGCATAGGATAGGGAGGGTTAGGTCTTCTGCTCTGCTGTAATGAGTCAGCATCTAGAAAGTCAGAGCACTGCTGATTTACAGCCCAGCTGGATGTCTTTTGAGCTTCATCACATGGCCATTTTCCTGTTGGCAGGAGTCTCTGTGCTGGCTGATGACCCTTAGGCAGCCACCATATTCTGATAAAGCAAATTGACTGTGCTGCTTTAAATTTGTATCATGCCTGTTGCTGAAAAAGTAGGGAATCTGGGGATTATCCAGGCCCCTCCAACGAGCTCTCTTCACCAGGTTTGGGCAGGAAATAAGAGAGTGGTGAAGCTCTCATTATTCTGAAACACTTGAGCAAGAATCTTTCTGATGACAGAGATTGGCCCAATGCCTCCAGCAGAGATATAATCAATGAATACAACCAGCAATAGTGCTTATAATTTAACCTTTTTTCTGCAAAAGGATTTCCTGGCTCACTCAGCTCAAATGTCTTTTCTTCCAGGCACTTACCACTTTATTTTGAAGTTTTATTTTTCCACATCCAGTTCCACAGCTCTGCAGAATGTTGGTTGAGGTTAGAAACCATGCCTCACTCATCTTTATACGCTCAGTGATAGCACAGAGTGAAATGTTGATAAACAATTGTTGGACTGAATTTAACTCAGAGGAGAAAGTCCAGCTTATGTCTACACAGTCATGATATGTGCTATTCGAATGATGGCTTAGAGTGAGAACCCAGTCGTCACTAAAAGTAGTATAGACCTCCAGTCCCCGGGATGGGACAGAAGAAAGAGGGCGATAGTGAAGGTAATGAATACAACAACCTACATGTGTGGAATGCTTTCCACCAGCCATGCTCTGGGAGAGAGATTTTCATTCATTATTTGAGTTAATCCTCCAGATAGTCCCAAATATCTGCCTTACAGATAGTTGTTACCTGTAAGGCAACTTAAAGGCAACCAGAGAGTCAAAGCTCTGTGACTACTTAACAGCATCAAAGTAGCAGAGCTGGGAATGCAAACTCAGAGAACTTGATAACTCCATTTGAAGACAATGAGGGGAATTAGTTGCTGAGAGGAGGAGCACACTGTGTGGGAGGAGGTAAAGGACAGAACATGGGAAAGTTATGATGTAAGCCTTGGCAAATGCAAGAGGCATTTCTTCACTAGAAATAGAAGGGAAGAATGAATGATGAGGTGGGGTTTGGGCAACCTGAATAATGGTCCCCTGAAGAAATCTACATTCCTGTGAATACATCACCTTACATGGCAAAAGAGGCTTTGCAGATGTGTTAAGTTGAGGATTTTGAGATGGAGAATTTTTCCCGAAATATCTAGATGGGTTCAATCTAATCTCAGGGGTCCCTATTGGAAGGATGCAGGGCTGGACACAGTGGCTCACATCTGCAATCCCAGCACTTCCAGCACTTTGGGAGACCGAGGCAGGAAAATCGCTTGAGTTTGGGGGTTTGGGACCAGCTTAGGCAACACAGTGAGACTTTGTCTCTATTAAAAATAAATTAGCCAGATATGGTGGCATGCACCCGTAGTACCAGCTACTTGGGAGGCTGAGGCAGGAGGATTGCTTGAGCCCAGGAGGTTGAGGTTGCAGTGAGCCATGATTGCACCACTGCACTCCAGCCTGGGTGACAGAGTGAGACTCCATCTCAGAAAAAAAAAAAAAGGATGCAGGAGGGTCAGAGACAGAGATGTGACAGCAGAAGCAGAGGTCCAGTGATGTGGGACCGCCATGACCCAAGGAATGCACCCGCCTCCAGAAGCAGAGAAAGGCAAGGCAAGGATTCTCTCAAGAGCCTCCAGAAGGGCTGCAGCCTTGCCAACACCTTGATTTTTGCTGACTGAGACTAAATTTAGACTTCTGATCTCCAGAACTATAAAGACAAATTTGTTTTGTATTAAGCCACCAAGCTTGTGGTTGTTATAGTGGCACAAGAAAACGAATGCAGGGAAGAATGTGACTATACAGAGATCTCGAAGGGCAGAAAATGTTTTTGCAGCCAGAGTTTGTTTTGGGGTGAGGATGGAATAGGGTGAGCACCAGGGCATTGTTCTTCAAAGTGGGCCCAGGACATCTGAATGCCTGTTCACATGCAGATAGACCCCTGGGCCCTACCTTAGAACTTTCCAATCAGACTGCTCCTACAGTGACCCTCATGACTGTGTGTGCACTGCTGTGACGACAGTGATGAAGTTATAGCCTCTCCAGATAGACAAATAAGTCAAAAGCTGACATCAGAACATTGATTTGCACTGGCCCTTGTTGATAGAAAAATTTAGACCAGACCTTGAACAGATGGGCTGCTCACTTCTCCCTACCAGCTGTGATCATGGAGATGTAATGTAAGTTAATTTACCCTTCATCGCATCTTTTTCAAACGGTTGCCATATTGAAGTACAGCGTTAGGTATGGAGGACAGACAATGGTGAACAAAACAGATGTGCCCCACCCTCTCCCAGAACCTACAGTTCTAATGGGGAAAGCAGACATTGATTACATAAACGTGCCAGTATATAACATAAATGATCAATGTTATAAAGAGGAAGTCCATGGTGCTATGAGCCTCTAATTGGAGGACCTGACCTGTCTGGGGACGAAAGGCACAGGACCTTCCCTTGGGAAGTAATGTCTGAAACATTAGTAAGAGGTAACTAGGGAAGAGGGTGTGGGTCCAGGAGGGAGAGCATAGCAGGAACGGCATATGCAAGAACGCTAAGGCTGGAGACACTCATTGAGGCCAGAGCTCAGGGAGAAAAGGTAAAAGTGGCTGAGGCTCACATCTGCAATCCCACCACTTTGGGAGACCGAGGCAGGAAAATCACTTGAGTTTGGGGGTTTGAGTCCAGCTTAGGCAACACAGTGAGACCTTGTCTCTATTAAAAAAAATTAGTCAGGTATGGTGGCATGCACCCGTAGTACCAGCTACTTGGGAGGCTGAGGCAGGAGGATTGCTTGAGCCCAGGAGGTTGAGGTTGCAGTTTACAAGAAAATTAGCTCCTGTGGACTGTATTAAGAATTTTCACCCTCCCCAAAGCAGAATCTTATGATTAGCTTTGCATTTGGAAGTCAGTATTTGGTTGCAAGGTAGAGGAAGAGAAGAATCGGGACAAGTGTGGACTAGGAGACACCAATAAGGAGGCAGTGGCATTACTTGCCACACAGTGCTTGAGACACAGAGGGGGCCCAATAAACCTTAGTTCCCCACTCAAATTCTAGAAGACTGCCAACACTGACTTGCCTTTTAAAGAAAGTCAGGTTTTCAGCTTACCCTACACTTCAGAGCAAGCATAAATAAATCAATGAATTCTATTTTCTCCAAATCTCTGACTGATCAGCATGTGTAGGCAGCATCCACAGGTGAGAAAAGTGAAATTACTGGGCCTGTAGGCAGTTCAGTTACATTCATACAATCATGCACAGGCAATGAATAATCTAGAGTTTTCCTATGAGTTACTGCTTTGGGAGCAGTTTGAGCCTAAGTTTTGATTCCAGAGAAGGCAAAGAAGAACTATTCTCACCCAGACAATTATCATCTGCAAGAACAAAGTGCAGAAAGCAGATCAACAGTCAGTAAACATAATTTTAAACAACCCACATCCATAAAATCTATGTTTTTTCACTATAGTGACAAGAATTCTTGAAAGACCAACTAAAAGCAGATAAGAATTTTCTAGAAGGTAAAAGATAAAAGACATTGATGCCATCGGCCACATTTTTATGAGCCATATCTTTATGACTAGAAATTATTGATTACTGTAAAAGTTCCCTTAAGTCAGGAGACCTGCTATTTTCATGTCTCATTTACTATAATTTTTTATAGCTGTTTTAACAGTAAATCCTATTTTTGAATTTGAGTATGAAGACAAAAATGAATTAAATCTATCTGAATTTTATTCTATCTGGCAGTTCCTGGCTGTACGACTTTGGGCAGTTTACTTAAACTCTCTTGCCTCTGTTTCCTCATCTTTCAAGTGGGAATGAAGATAATTTACTCTTAAAGGGCCTTTGTGAGATGAATTATAATAACATGGTGAAGCCTTAGAACAGAGCTGGCACGTGGTAAGCACTATCTCAAAGCCTAGCAATTGTAACCCAGCACCCCCATTTTTCTAAGAGGTGGTTCTTCTCTCTTATTGCTCTCCTGGTTCCCCACATCCTATTTAGCCCTTCAGAAATGGAACTATATAGGCTTTTACCTCTCCTTCAGACATCTCTTACTGGGTAAGTTCACGTAACTGTGTGCTCTAAGACAGAACTCTTAACAGTTAATTTACAAACCACAGCATGTTTGCTAGGGAACTCTCACCCTCCAGGAAGTTGCCTTGGGAGATAGCAGCTTGCCCAGGAAAACACCAGCAGTCACCAGCTCTACTGCGTGGTAGATAAGCTAGTACGAGGACCTTTGCCCTTGCTCACTTTCTCCCCTGTCTTTTAAAAGTGCTCACTTTCTTCTCCAAGAGGGAAGCGGTATATTTAAAGGTGGGAAGCCTGTGCTTCATCCTCTAAGCTAGCTTTGGAAATAAATCACTTTCTTTATACCAGACCTCACTCTTGTTAATTGAACTCTGCAAGTGATAAGCAACTAACCCACATTTTGGTTACACTATTATTACCTGCTATATGTCACTCAAATCTAGAGCCAAGTCCATTGTTTGTTGTGCATCTTCTCCCACTCATTGGTTTGCCTTTTTGATCTCTTGCCAGTAATTAACCTACTGTCTCTTAGCTCCAACCTCTCTGGGAGGTATTTGGCTTTGTGCTCCCCTAGGAGGTACTAGAGGGAAACCACAAGGCTGGAGAAAGAAGGGACTCACTCCTTCCTGTCTGCTTCTTGCTCCTGGGAACATCATGCTCGTCCCACTTCTCCAATGTCATTGTGTTCCTGTAGCAGCAATCACATCCAGTATGTAGTTTTTCCAACATTTGCAGAACCAGCCTTTCAACCTGTCAAGAGACCCTGGCTGTAGCTGACCAGCACCTTCTCAGAGCACCGAATTTCAGCTCAATAGGCCCCTGCTTCCAGCTTCTGAGTTTAATAACGCCAACCTTTCCCTTTATATTCTAGACCTGCAATTGTTACCTCCATGTTACCTTAATGTTCTCTTTTTGCCTTTTCAGTTACCTGGTTACAATTCTGTATCTAGTTAGCAATTCTTTGTATTAAGCTCTCTTTTCATGTAACTGGGGTGGTTTATGAAACCTGACTTATCCCCGACTGATGCACATTCTTGCGGTGTTTGTCGATGAACTGTAGTTCTTACTTTGAATATTGTCCAATTTCTTTAAAAAATCTATAAATTAAAAAAATAGACAATCTGAAAGAAAATTGAGCAAGATGCTTTAACATGTACTTCATAAAAGGGTCTCCAAATGCCCAAACATGAGAATATGTTCAACTTTCTTCGTAATTAGGAAAATGCAAATGTAAACTCTAATGAAATACCTACTACACCAATTAATATTAATTGAAAATAACCAAAGTTAACAAGGATGTAGAACAATGCAAACTCTCCTATGCTATAAATATGAGTATAAATTGGTTACATCCACTTTGGAAAACTGCTTGGAAGTATTTATGTTAGTCATATCTATACCAATGACCCAGCAATTATAATCCTAAGTATGTCCCTAGTTGAAATGCATGCATTTCCATGCATGTACAAGGATGTTTGTAGAAACATCATTTGTAGGCTGCTCTACCTATGGAGTAGCCATTCTTCATTCCTTTACTTTCCTAATGAACTTGCTTTCACAAAAGAAAAAAAAAGAGAGAAAAACAAACATCATCTGTAGTAATTCCAGTTTGGAAGTAACGTAGATATATATCTTCCAACAACAAAATGGATCAACAAACTAAAATATATTTATACAGTGTGATATTATATAGTAATAAAAATAAATTATAGCTCCTCAGAACATGGATAACTCTGACAAAATACTGTTAAGCAAAAGAAGCCAGATATAAAATAATAAATACAATGTGATTCATCAACATAAAGGTAAAAAAATTGGAGAAATGAATCTGGCGTTAGAAGTCAGGATGGTAATTACGCTTGGGCTAATGTAAGGGGTAAAGACTGGGAGGAGGATGAAAGGAGTTTCTGAGTTGGTGATGTTCTATTTCTTGCTCTGAATGATGGTTTCATGGTTGTGATCACTCTGTTCATTGTGTCATAATTCACTGAGCTATGTATTTTGATTTATTGTACATGTGCTGTATTTTAGTAAAAATATTTAAAATACTTTAAAGCTTGATGTTTCAAATAGTCATTGAGCATTTATTTGAAAAAATGGTCAGCTTGTCTTGTCAGCTTCTCCCTTACTATTCCTTTTTTTTTTTTTTTTTTGAGATGGAGTCTTGCTCTAGTGCCCAGGCTGGAGTGCAGTGATGTGATCTCAGCTCACTGCAACCTCCGCCTCCTGGGTTCAAGTGACTCTCCTGCTTCAGCCTCCTGAGTAGCTGGGACTATGGGTGCCTGTCACCACGCCTGGCTAATTTTTGTATTTTTAGTAGAGACGGGGTTTCACCGTGTTGGTCAGGCTGGTCTTGAACTCCTGACCTCAAGCAATCCTCCCACGTCAGCCTCCCAGAGTGCTGGAATTACAGGTGTGAGCCACAGTGCCGAGCCACACTTACTATTTTTTAACTTTCTTCAGGACATGACTTCTAGGTTCTCTCATTTCTTGGATTTCTCTACAGATTTAAAATACAAAACAAAACAAAGTTGCTTTAACCATTGGTTATGGTGCCAGATATTGCCAACCAGGCTGACAACTCCTTTAACGTAGGGTTCCATTTGGCATTGAATTTCCAGGACTGAGTACATTGTCTGAATCCAGCAAGTACTCACTAAGCATCTGTTAAACGCTAGGGGATTTTTGCCTAAAATATTTCATTACTATTCTCACAACTCTAATGCAGTAACTTGCATAGAGAAAACAAACATATTTCAGAGTATAAAAATGAATTCTAAAAGCATAATTATAGTTTAAACTACATGGTGCCTCACAAAAAATTTGACTTCAAATTCTTTTAAACTATTCAATGAATTGTCATCAATTTCCTAGGTAAACTATATCACCATCCAAATATATTTTCTGCTTAGTTGGTTATTTTTTTCTGCCAAAGTTTTTAGACATCCAAGAAATTATTTTATTTTCTATTTTCTAGAAGTTGCCAGTTGAAATTGTAGAGCTAACATCCTGTGGTAGCAATAGTGGTGGTTAGTTCTGCTTGACCACAACTTTGGCAGCTGGTTGACTCTGTCTGGCAAATCCTTTTACTATGTTTGACATTAGGCTACTCATTGTTAAATGAAGAAGTTGGACTCGTTAAGGACACCAAATAAGTGCCAAACCAGCCACTGTTTCTTCCTCCCACCCTACGCAGACATTGCTAATCAATCTCATTATACTTTTCCACTGAATCCAAACATAACCTC